>NW_023458568.1:20417787-20420500 GCF_013731165.1 Rhagoletis pomonella | reverse complement strand
CTAAATATAACAGGCTTCCTACAGCTTCCTGGTAAGGCCCGCCAACTTTTTCTTCGTCATAGTCACTCAGCGATAATTTGCGATTAACATCACTTGGCGTTGAAATTGGTTTGCAATTCTCCATCCCAAATCATTTTAAAATTTTCTGAGTATAATTTTGCTGATCCAGATAAATCCCTTCAGCGTCGTATCTATATATTAATACGCTAACATAAATTTTGTCTCCGTTCGTTTGGCGATTCTACCGAACCGATTTCAAGACCAAGAACACCGTTGGAAAGGCATTTTTCCGTAGATGTAGATGTAGAGTTTTTATGGTTTCACAATTGGTTGAAAATGACGGCCAAACCCGTCGTTTAAACATTTCCGTATTTGTGTATAGATGTTGCTGCAACACGTTCAATTTGCGTTTTTCGCATGTTGTTTCACTTCGCATTTGAAATTAAGCGTTGAAATAAAGACAAATATAAAGATGCCGAAATAAATGATAACGATGAAGACAAGAAAGAGAAGGCAAAAGTGAAGACAAAGACAAAAATGGAGACAGTGAGAAATACATAAGAGTTAGGGTAACTGAAAGGGTAAGCAAATGTATTGTATTTTCGAAGTGAAACTTCTTTATCGGCGATTCGTTGGTTGGGAGTAAATGGGCAATGATGCACACTGAAATAGTTGCAACGGAAACAAGTGCTTCTAATATATGTGGTATTAATTTAACAAAATTGCCAATAAGGGGTTTAAGGATAAGACTGAGATTAAGCCCATTAATGTAAGGAAAGTAAAGCTTAGTACGTACATACACGAAGAAAAGGTAAAGATAAATATGCGTAAAGACAAAGGATAAAACGACGATCAAGGTCAATTTAAACACTGTAAGGTAAAGGTGAAGGGGAATATGCAAAAATAAAGATAAATATGAAGAAAAATATTAGGATGTTAATTGATTATTATTCATGTAATAATCGATATTGCTATCGATATGATAATCGATATTGTTATCGATATAATAATGGATACTTCTATCAATAAACCCGATATTGTTATCGGTAAAATAATCGATATTGTTATCGATATATTTAACAATAAATAAATCGATTTTAGAATCTTCATGTTTTGCGATATATTTATTGATATTTTTATTGGTATATTTATCGACAAAGTTATCGACAGCGTTATCGTTTTAATGTTCGACACTTGAAATGTGATCACATTATATAATATGACATCACATCACATAATATGATATCACATAATACGATATCACATATCATGACATCATATGGTATGACATGACTTCACATGATATAACATCATATAACATGACATCACATGATTTGACATCAAATGACATCGCATTACATGGAAAAATATTTGTTTCTGTGTCGATTAACATAGTTACTGAAAGCATGCGCATTGTTTTCTTTCAAAATTGAATTGTAAAAAACTAATAACAAGCTGTGGCTCTGATATTTCAGGCCCCTTAAAGGGCCCGGCCCCGGGGAGGATTCCCCATTCTTACCCTCTCGACGGGCGTGGGTAGGGATAAATATGGAAAAAAGATAAAATATAACCTTGAGCTTATAAAATTATATTAACTACCCTGTCGTTTTATTCACAATTTCTAAATAAGTAACGTAAGTTCCACTTCTTCAATGTGGCCCAGGTGCATTTACTTTTTCGAAAGGTATTGAAATAAATTCTGCTATAAAAAAATTTATTTATCGAAAATTATCAAGTTACCGAAATTTATCGAATTATCGAAGTTCATAGTTATCGAAATTTGTCGAGTTATCCATATTTATTGAGTTATAACAACGTGTAAAATTATTAAAATTGAGTTGTCAAAATTTATAGACACAGAAAATTAGTTGTCGAAATTTTCGGATAGATATCAATCTTTAAAAATGTATGGGTTAGCGAAATTTGTCAAGTTAATGAAATTTATAAAGTTATCGATATTTATTGATGTGTTTAGGGATTTTAGTGTTCTCGAAATTCATTGAATTATCGATATGTATAAAATTATCGAAATTTATCGTCAAACTGGAATGTTATATTCCCAGTCCTGCCAACGACCTTACGAATGAAGATATAAAAAAATTTAAGTTAAGGTTTAGTTCGAAACCAGGAGATTCTCCGGCAAGTAATTTTGTACATTATAAATTAAACGACGGGCTAAATTAGAAAACCTCTCCAAGGGTCTTAAAAAACTAGCAGAACTGTAGAATTTCGACAGTGGCTGGCACTCTAGTGTTATATTAGAGCCAACACAAGTTTTAGCTACGCCCATGTACTTCATCATAAATGTTGTGGTAAGTAGATCTTTTAATTTATTTCGGTCATTTGTATCACTCCAAAAAATGAGTATGTCATCAACATATACGGCGACTATTAGTTTCGCATCACGCAAAAATAAACGCAAGGATCTGCTTTTGATTTAATTAAACCGAAGGCTGGCAACTTTTTGTCCAAGAGCATGTTCCACTGCCGGCCACTCTGTTTCAGCCCATAAATGGCCTTTCTTAATTTGCAAATTTTACCGCTGTCGTCACCGCAACCATCAGGCAACTCCATAAATATATCTTCCGACAATTCGCTTTGCAGATAAGCAGTTACAGCATCTAACTGGTCAATTTTGAGAGACAGTTTAACTGATAAAGCGATTAAAAAAACGTATTGATGTGTATCGCACTACGGGGGATAAAGTTTCATG
>NW_023458568.1:20415743-20417687 GCF_013731165.1 Rhagoletis pomonella | reverse complement strand
GGGGATAAAGTTTCATGGTAATCTATTCCAGGTTGTTGTGAACAGCCTTTTGCTACAAGGCATGCTTTGTGGCGAAATACGTTGCCCTTCTCATCGCGCTTGGTATGAAATACCCACTTCGATTTAATTGCTTTACGGTTGTCAGGGAATTTGCATAAGGGCCAGGTTTCGTTTTGCACCTGAGAGTTCAACTCGGACTGCATAGCTAACTTCCAATATTCGCAATTGTCGCTGGACATTGCTTCACTTACAGTGATTGGATCGTCGTACATACCTTCTGTAGCGGGAAACATAACCCTGGCTTGCAAAATCGCGCGGAGCCATTGGTCTTGAGGATTTTCGTAAACTTTCTGGTGGAGAAATATCAACATCAGGAACAAACGTATCGTCTGTGCAGTCATCGAATATATCCTCGCTAGCGACGTCGTTGTTATCGTCACTGCTTTCAACTTTATATTTGTCCAATGCCCTCACTGAAACAGAATCGGTTTCAACATCTATTGGCGCAAGTGAAACAAGTTTCAGTTCTTTCTCCATGAAAACAACCTCACGGCTTATTATAATTTTGCTTGTTTGTGGGTCAATGCACTGGTAACCTTTGGTCAAGTCGCTATAGCCAACAAATATTAGCTTCCTGGCTTTTGAATTCCACTTACGTCTACGTTGTTTTGGTACGTGAACCATTACCGGAGATCCGAAAATTCTCATTTCATTTAAGCTAACATCACACCCTGTCCACAGCTTTTCTGGAATTTTCCCATTTAATGCAGCGCTAGGTGAACGGTTGATACCGGTATACCGCTGTAGTTACAGCCTCTCCCCAATATGACTTGCATAAATCAGCATCAAACAACATGCATTTCGCACGCTCCACAATAGTGCGATTATATCGTTCAGCAACACCATTTTGCTGCGGTGTATAGACAGCAGATTTTTGATGTAATATACCAAACGATTTGCAAATAGACTCGAATTTCTCACCAACAAATTCGGTTCCGTTATCTCTGTGCGTATTGCTTTGATACTATTGCCACATTGTTTCTCTACATATCGCCTAAAGTTTTCAAAATGATCAGCGACTGCAGACTTATTTTTTAGGAAATAGACAAATACTTTGCGGGAGTAATCATCCACGAAGGAGAGAAAATAGCGCGCCCCTCCAATTGATGATGTCTCCATTGGACCGCATAAATCTGAGTGGACAAGCTGCAATAATTCACTATCGCGCGTCCCCGTATGTTTAAATGGCATTCGTGACAATTTTCCTTTATAGCAGGCCTCGCAATTTGCTAAGTTTTTTTTCATCTCCACTAAACTCAATATTATTGCTGTTTTTTAGTTTGCATAAATCACTATAGTTTAAGTGGCCGAGGCGACGATGCCACATCATTATACTCGCTTCTGCATTCACGAGCATACAAGAAGGCGATTGAACATTCAATTTAAAAACGCCTGCAGAGCCATTGGCTTCGGCCACAAGACCACCATTTCTATCATATATTTTGCATTGCCCTTTGGTGAAGACGACTTTGTTCCCATTTTGAGCCATTTGCGAAACTGGCAATAAGTTAGAGGTCAGTTGGGGGACGAATAGCACTTGTTTCATTTAAATTTCAGTCTGCCCTACGTTTGGCTTAATGTTACCAATACCTTCAACACTTATTTTCTCAATATTTGCCGTTACTATTTCGCGTATTGACGGCAAGTTCAAGCAGCTGAAATTATATTTATGTATATGGTGCCATGTGCTTTGAAGCTCCACTGTCAATGTACCAGCAATAATTATCTTGTTCGGTTTTAGACTATGTGTGAGCGCTAAAAGCCACTTTCCGAACGGTATCGGCGCTTGATTTTTGTAGGGGCTTTTTAGCTCATTGCATTCTCTACTAAAATGGCCTTTGCGCCCGCAATTATAGCATTTTAGTTTTTGTTTGTTAAGTTTTG
>NW_023458568.1:20412830-20415643 GCF_013731165.1 Rhagoletis pomonella | reverse complement strand
TCCCAAGAAAATGTATCACCGACCAAGCCAAAAATGTATCCAAATGTATCCATTTTTCTTTTTTTTACGTATCCATCTCATAATTTGTAAGGAAACAAAATATTTTCAAAAAAAAGACATAATTTAACCCATCCTAAGAACTTGGAATACGTGTATATATATTTTTATATTTCATAAAATCAAACATTTGTTATTTCAATTTATAAGTAATATTTTTTATGCATAAGTATTTTGTAAAGTAAGTATAATAAATAGTAATTAATATGTTACATTTGTACCTGTACACTCTAAAAAGTGTGTGTAAAACTACTACTGAAAAGTATCTATTTTTCAACAGGAATCTGTATAAATATACATACGTATAAGATGTTCAGGATTTGATTTTGAACTTAAGATCTTTAAAATATACACATGAAATGTTTAAAGTTGCAAAAATTTTTGAACTAAAAATACATTTCCTACAAATAATAAACATTAGGGGCTTACATTTACTTAGAGTTCGAACGATACTATCGATATTGAGTAAGTATCGATACTGTGGTTATAAAAATGAGTACTTTAATACTCGATACCTTATTTGGTGATTTTACTCGATACTTTGCAAAGTAGTCGTAGTATCGAATACTTATTAAAAAACAGACTTTTTAAATTTTTTCTTCCATTGGCGACCCAATTTTCTTTGCTTATATGGATTACTATCATTCAATTTTGTCCATCACTTAAAATAAACTGAAATTGCGTGTAGTCTGTTGTATAACATAAACATAAATTCATAAAAAATAAAGTAGGTTTAAAGAGCGTAATAAAATTACATTTTCATAAATTTTTCAGTTTATATACCTTTTTTATTTTTTATGAATAAGGCCATAAAACTTTACGCAAAGTTCACGAAAATGCAGAATTTTTAGAAACTCTTTGGGTATGCAGTTTTGTAACCTATTCAAGTTTACGTGTAGCCTACTACCGTTGGGTTTTAATTCAAACTTCCACATTATTATACTAAAATTCAATAGGACACAAAAATGCATACACAAAAAGTTTACAAAAAATTTCTTAATAAAATTTGAATTCGTGAAAGTATATATATATGTATATATATATATATATATCGTCGTTTAAAGTGAAAAACCGCGTGTCAACAAAATGCAATACCGCGTATCAGCAAAATGCAAAACTGCGTATGTAAAGTTGTAGAAATTATTTTCTAGAGTGTAAAAACACTCATATTTCAAAATGGTTTTCTTTTTTACAAAGTAATCGCAATTCTGGCTAGTGTATTTCAGAACGAATGGATAAGGATTGAGTCATGAAAATCAAATATTTTAAATTTCTGTTGTTTTAATTTCAGGAAATAACTAGATATACGATTGAAGAATAAAATAATTTAAGTATTTTAATGAGTCCGATACTGAGTAGTATCGATACTTTTTCCCTGATACTTTTAGAGTATCGATACCATGAGCTCGATGCCAGAATGAGTACTCAGTATCGATACCAAAGTCTGAAATTTCGAACCCTACATTTACTCTATTTTAAACATTTTATGTGTTATTTTGCTCTCTGCGACAAATCTGGTATGTTAAAGTAAACAGGCAGTGTTTAATTTTATTACGCGGTGTGCCAATTTGCACACATTAAAAGAGGAAAATAGTTACCTCTTTTAGGTCCGGTTTTTCAGTGCCAGTTTAAACTTAGATTGTGTAAACTGAGTTTAAATTGAACAGCTGGCTGGCATTTGATTGGCTGATCTTAGTTTAAACCAGCCAGATCGGCCGTTTAAACTTAGTGTAAACCACGACCGTGCACTGAAAAACTGGCCCTTAATACGCGCAAATAAATAAAAAAAAATTAGAGTGTATTTAAAGTATTTTCAGTAAAATTCATAAAAATTTCCTTCAATAAATCAAATTTTGTTTTTTAAACAGTGTATTTAAACTACATTGAGATCTTCTTTCTTTTTAAATTAACAAATGAAAATATGTGGTATGAAAGAGATATATTTACTTTATATATGTATATATTAAGATCTTGCTTAAAGCATCTTTTTTAGCTAACTAAACAATTGCGCCTTACACTGCTTTGGTGAGATCTATTCATATGTTCATTGCTTCGTTCACAAAAAATAAAATGCTCTAGTTTCGCGCTTAAGTAGCGATTTTTAAAACATTTAAAAAACGTCATTAATGAAAATCGAGTTTTTAACGAAAAAACTTTATACAAAATATAAAATTTTGGTCTATTTAAAAAAGTATCCACATTTATACTGATCGGAAAAAATAAGTATCCCGCAAAAATTCGTCTAAAAATGTATCCAATTGGATATATTTAGATCCAAACGGCATCCCTGATTACAACTACTATGATTAGGCGCTTAATGTGCGGAGTGCCACTGATGGAAATGTAGGCACAATAGTGCCATTTTTGGCACTTTCATTTTCAGAGGCACTTTATAATTCATCGTGTTTTGGAAATCGGTTTACCTTTCTTTCGATATATGTTAACAGTTGCAAATCATTTATAAAAGTTCACAAAAATTCAGTTTTATTACAACTTTGCAAAATTTGACGACTTTTTCACTGTTTACATATAGATTTTTTCAAAAGTTGCAAAATTTCTATAAAAAAAAAGTTAAGCGATTTTAACAATACTATAGTCAAGAGAAAGGTAATCGATTTACCTTTCTTTTGATATATATTAACAGTTGCAAATCATTTATAGTGGTTCACAAAAATTCAGTTTTAACGGGTGATTTTTTAAGAGCTTGATAACACATAAAATTTGCAAAATCTCATCGGTTCTTTATTTGAAACGTT
>NW_023458568.1:20359517-20412730 GCF_013731165.1 Rhagoletis pomonella | reverse complement strand
TTGCCAAAAAATCCCGTTGGGTTTTGATATTGTGTTTTTGCTGAACGTGTTACGCATTTTCTTCCAAACAAAATATGTTCGACCATTTGTTATATTGAGGAAAGTACACGACACCGTCAGCAATTATAAAAACTCCACGAGAATTTTCAGAAACTTCAAACTTGCACTTTATTAGACATACTAAAATTTAATAAGCTTTAAAACCGCATATTAAAAATTTTTCTAGAAACTAGTATTAAAATTCTTGGAATTTAGATAAAACTTTGTTGAATTTCTTTAATTTTTGTACAAAGTTTGAAACTTGGACCTATATGGTTATCGTTTGATATTGAGCAACATTTTTATAAAAAGGTATCGAACATTAAAAAAAAGAAAAATAGGTAGTCAAAACTGGTCAAAACATGAAGGTGCCATCATTACAACCGTTGGCATACGTTGAGTTTGTTTTTATTTAAAATTTTCTAGAGAAATAATGTCTGTGCAAGAAGCGATACAATTTCTTGAATCATTCGATTCAGATGATGAGGATATAGTCAAACTATTTTGTGAACCGCCAGAGGAGAAAGAGCTCTCCGGGGAAGACTCAGCTGATGAAGATGATGGTGGTGATTTGCTAAATTTACCGCGAAAGCAATTAATGGCTCCATGTGAATTAGTGTCTCGGTCAGGAGAAAACAGTATGCTCTCTGACACCGTTCCAGAAGAGGAAATCAATGCGTTCATAACAGATGTTGTAAATAATTCATACAAAAACATAGAAACTAGTCTTTTGGAATCACCAGTCTCAACTTCAACTCATAGTATTCCAATATCGTTATTTTGCGATTCGAAAAAAAAACAACGTCGGCAGAGGAGTATTCCACGCACCCCTTCTACACAGCAAGCCACCGAATTCGAATCTGAAGAGGTAGCGCAAGAATGACCTGAAAAGGAAGCAGTATTTATTCAACTAACACCATGAAAGCTGGAAGTACGAGGCTCGAAACGAGCCTCTACATGCAGACCATGCCTTCCTCGAGTGAACAAAAAAATTAAAACAAATTATATGATGTGGCTTGATGCTGAAGAAAGAACTGGTGATAGATTAGCCTTTCCAGAGCCCCATCACACTGACTGCAGTAATCTACAACCACATCAACAATTTGAAAAATTTTTCAGCGAAGATATTTTGGAACTTATTTGTGAAGAAACAAATAAATACGCGGTCTTGAATGATGCACCAAATCCAAATGTGACTTTAACCGAAAAGTCGTAATAGAAGTTATGTTGATCACCGGTTATACGTCCCGACCAACCAAAAGAGATTACTGGTCAAACGATAAAGATTTTTTCTGCGCTATGGTGTCAGATGCGATAAGACGTGATAGGTTTGAATTAATACTTCGCTACCTTCATTTTGCTGACGATAAAATTTGGAAATTGCGACCACTTACTGATGCTGTAAAAAAAAGTTCTTGAAAAATTTCAAGCCAGAACCCGATTTATCATACGACGAGTCCATGGTGGAATACTATGGACGTCATGGATGCAAACAATTTATTCGGGGTAAACCTTTACGTTTTGGATATAAAATGTGGTGTTTGAATACACCACTTAGCTACCTCATCAATTTCGAAATGTATCAAGGGAACAACCCGCGCACAAACCCAGAATATCCACCGAAATATGGCAAAAATGCTTCGCCATTATTTTCGATGATTGACGACTTCGATGAGGATACAAAGCATCTTCCTTTTGCCTTTTATTTTGACAACCTATTCACCTCAATGGGAATGTTGTTAGAATTGAAACAACTTGGTTACTTACTGTACTGGAACTTTGAGAGAAAATATGTCACCAAAATCATGTCCATTACCTTACAAAAAAGCTTTGAAAAAGAAAGAGCGTGGATTTGTTGTGACTAAAAAGATGGATTGTGCTGATATTTATATCACTAAATGGGTAGATAATTCGGTAGTGACTATTGGTTGCACCGTTTTTGGAAAAAATCCCATAAGGAAAGTAGGCAGGTATTCTAGAGTTGAGAAGAGAACAATAAACATACCTCGTCCTTACGCAGTCACCACATACAACGCTGGTATGGGTGGAGTTGACAGAAATGGTTGTTCGCAACTTTCACTTGGCTTATCGATGTTTCTGTTCAAAATGCCTGGCTGCTACATCGCAAATCTGTATTATTGTACGACACTGGATATACCTAATATGACCAACCGTACTTCTTTCGGAAGTACAGTACTTCTTTTTTCGCTCTTGTACTTCGTACTTCGAAGTACAGTCAAATGTACTTCTTTACGATATTTTGTACTTCGGGATGGAGATTCTGTAACCAGTTAGCGACAATTTCCGGATCGCTATCGCACTTTTTGACGCATGATATAAATGTTTTTGCGTCAAAAAGGACGACAGCGATTCGAAAATTGTCGCTAACTCGTTACAGAATCTCCCCCCAGGTCCTGTTCTTCTCCGTTCTTCTGGACATTCGTCACATGGCCTGGGCGATAAATTCGTGCAAACCATTAAAGTCGCGGGGGACCGATGGCATCATGTCTGCGCAGCTGCAAAGGGCTCTGAAGGTTTCGTGCAATTGGTTGGATCCATGCATGAGGACCGGGTACGTCCCCAAGGCTTGGAGGGTAGTCAGTGTTGCGTTCATCCCGAAGGTCGGAAAAGGTTATCAGGTTTCTCTTAGGGATTTTAGGCCTATCAGTCACTGTCTTTCAAGAGCTCAATATGCTTATTGCAAGAAAAGGTCGGTGAATACCGTCCTGCACACAGTGGTAAAATCCCCAGAAAAAGCCTTCACGCAGGAAGTTTATGCAGTACGGGCCTCTTCGATATCGTGGGGGTCTTCAACAATGTCACTCCAGATTCAATAGTCAAGTATATTCATAATCTGTGGGTTGAAACCAACCTAATAAGCTTACTTTATGACAGAACTGTCGCGACGAGTAGGGGAGTCAATGGGAGAACTCCTCAAGGTGGTGTTCTCTCTCCCCTGCCCTGGATTGCGGTTGTAAACGACCTTCTAGAGGAACTGGAAAAGTGGTCTGGCGAGTGATCGCCTATGTGATGACGTGGAATTTTTGGTTAAGGCACGATTTCTATACACCCTTTTTGATCTAGTTCAAGGTTACCTGAACCAGGTAACTAGGTGGGCGGCTGTCGTAGAAGTCTAACATTGATGAAAAGGTACGAAAGGTGCGATTGGTATTCATGTGGTGAGACTAGAAACTGACTAGAGACTGATCCTTTTGTATAAGCTGTCAAGAGGATGTTGAAGTAGAATCATCTCCACACTTACTTTTAGACTGTCCAACCTTCGCGAGGCATAGATGGAAAAATTTTGGCTCGCACTTGTGAACAAACTCTGAGCTCCCAGGGATCGAAATTAACCGCATTCGAAGTTTCGTAACCGGCTCGCGGCGTTAACTTAACCCAACCTAACCTTTACTTCTTTGAGCTATGAAATAGTTGGTCACATTAGGTATACCAAAACCACCCAGTGGCTTTCGACACCCAAAAACTCGAGAAGAAGCTCAGTGTTCCCGTTATGATCGTTGCAACCACTTCATTTCTGTTATACCAAATAACAAACGGCGCAGATGTCAAGGAGATGGTTGCACCTCCAGCGTAACAACTTGTTGTGAAAAATGTAATGTCGGCTTATGTTTTAAGTGTTTCAAAAATGATCATTTTTTGTCTTTATAAACTTTGTATTTTGTTACTTTTATCTTTCTTAAAACATATATTTTTAACACAAGTGAATTTAAAACTTTGTTTATTAGAAACTTTACTTTTATAAACAGACGTGAACTTTTAACTTCTTTCTTATATCGTTTTAAGTACTCTTTTGCAGTGTAATGAACATTTACCATTTCGTTTTTGGAATCATAATAAATATTACATTCTTATCATAGGAAAATCCCACTCGCTTACTTTAAAACAAATGTATGCCATATCCGGCCTGTTGTTACATGTATGTAACGGGCGGCGGGCGGGCCCGCCCATATCGGCCAAGGATTATCTTTTATTTTTTTACAATTGTGTTTTTATGCCCTATCGTAGCCTACCCTTAAAATTTCAGATCTCTACTTCGAAATTTGGGGTCTCGTCATTAATGGGTTAACAGTTCCAAATCATTTATAGTAGTTCACAAAAATTCAGTTTTATTACAACTTTGCAAAATTTGACGACGTTTTCACTGCTTACATATAGATGTTTTCAAAAGTTGCAAAATTTATATAAAAAAGTTAAGCGCTTTTAACAATATTACAATCGAAAGAAAGGTAATCGATTTACGTTTTTTTGATATATATTAACAGTTGCAAATCATTTATAGTGGTTCACAAAAATTCAGTTTTATAACAACTGCAAAATTTGACGACTTTTTCACTGCTTACATATAGATGTTTTCAAAAGTTGCAAAATTTCTATAAAAAGGTTAAGCGATTTTAACAAAAAATCGCAACCCGAGAAAGGTAATCGATTTACCATTTGCATTTCAGAGGAAAGTGGTGAGTCGTGGCTGGCATGGAAATCAACCAATAATTGGTTAATATTAGGTACTAAATTAAAACTTGAAAAGGGATCAACGTGATTTTTTGTTAATATTAACAATGCCTTGGCTGATATTTTCAACAATGATTTGGTAACATTAACCACACTTTTGTTTACATTAGCAAAATTTTTGGTTGTCGATTTTTTCGTTTGAGTACACTTATGTTCCGCACATTACAGATGCTATTTGATAATTCGGAGTTACAAAACAAAAATTTGTATTATCATTTTAACAAGTTGCCTCTGACGGTATTTGAACCCGCATCTTCTGAAAGTTAGCAAATAACAGCAAGCATCTCTGCACACTCAGCTACAGTCGCTTTGTACATCTGTCTTCAAATGTTCAAGTTGAATAAATTTTCTTCGTCGTTTGATTTGGTTCTGCACTTCACAGATGCTTTTTCTTTATTAAGAAAACCCAAAACCCGAAAACAAAATTATGATGGCATACGAATTAAGTCATACATACGAATTTGTTTTCAAATGTTCAACTTGAATCACATCGGTGTATTTACCATGAAAAAAACAAACAATAACTTGGTTGAAAAAAAACATTGTACTTTTGGCTCAGTGAAGGAATCCTTCATCAAAGTCCTTTGCTGTAATAATTTGGTTAATTAATAATTATTATATTACCTCAGTGTATTTTAAAAATACTATTTCTAGAAATATATTGTTCTTGAAAGACCTTAAAAGAAAAAAATTTTAATTTTATGGCACTTTCATCTTCTTTTCGGCACTATTTTTGAAGACCATTAGGCAAATTTATAAATACCATCCCTGGTATATACATCACATAATAAATATGAATGGACTTATGATTAAATCGAGAGTTAGGTGGCGGAAATTCATCAAACTCCCTACAGGAAAGTCAAAACTTGCCAGATATATGTACATACATACTAGTGTTGCCAGATTTTTTTGCAGCCATACGGGACAAACGCATAATTCGTCCTAAAAATATGGGATTTACAAAAATTTAACAGGACAAATGAGAAATAAATGATTTTCTTTAAAAGCCCAACCATATACATATTAACAAAGGCGATCCATTTCAACGAAGATTAGTTATAAGTAGGGTAGCCAGATATTTTACTGACATAATCAGTACAGTTGGGATCAAAAATCATTACAAAACCATACAAATCACCTCATTTTTAACCGACTTGACAAAAAGGAGAAGGTTATCAGTTCGTCGGAATATTTTTATACCCGAGCGCACTTGTGCACAAGGTTATTATAACTTTGTTCACATAACGGTTGTTTGTAACAGGCAAAACGAATCGAGATAGATATAGTATACATAAATGATCAGAATGAAAAGAGAAATCGATGAAGCGGTGACTGTCTGTCCGTCCGTCCGTCTGTGCACACGATAACTCGAGTAAAAATTGAGATATCTTAACAAAACTTGGTACGTCTACTTCTTTCGCGATGGATGGTATTGAAAATGGGCAAAATCGGTCAATAACCACGCATACCTCCCATATAACGGTAATTTTCAGAAATACGAAAACTGCGATATTTTAGTAACTACTAAAGATAACTCAGGCCTACAAAATTTAAAAGAAGTTCCGACCTTGGGACCAGCTTACACTTTTCTAAAGGTTTTCGTTGCGCTGAATCTGAATCTGAAAAAAGACGCCTAAACGTATACCACAAATCTGTTATTTTCGTGTTGTATCTTTCAAGCATTTGTGCAAAGAATTAATGTCGTAAAACTCATAAACTTCATTGGACAATATCTCAGGTTTAAAACAAGATATCTCGTTGAGTTAAACAGAATTATCAAGGGGAAATATTTTACTTTCAAATGATTTATTAAATTTTCTAAAAAACGAACTATTCTTGATGAAAATACATGACGAATATAGCAAAAAGTCGGGGTTTTCGAAAACCTGTGGCAATCGAGCAAAACTGATTCTGGATTCAGGTTCAGCGCACCAAAAACCTTCGGGAAAGTGTAAGCTGATCCCAGGGTCTGAAAAATGTCGGCCTGTGTAATTCACTCAAAATTAATATTTGCAATAATTTTTAGACGAAAAATAAGAATATTATAAATTTGTATCATAAAATTTTGGAAAATGGGCGTGGCACCGCCCACTTATGATCACATATATGTATCTCGGACTAAAATTACGGCCGCTTTTCATATAACGGTAAATTTCAGAAATGCTTGAAACTTCAATTTAAGGACGCTAATTTACTCCAAATTGATACTAACAACTATCCCTTGAAAAGAAGTAACATTATCTAGAATTTTGGAAAATGGGCGTGATACCGCCCACATATGACTATATCAGTTTACCTCAATATGTCTAACTGAACGTTCTATCAAAGATGTTTAAAATAGGGGTAAAACCACCCCGGTTTACCATGTAGCGGTAGTTTTCGGAACGGTGAAAAACATATATTTAATACTTGCGCCGGGTATTTAATGTTCGTCTCCACCCGAACTTAGACTTTCTTACTTGTTTATTTTTTTATTTTTTCTTATGTATGTTATGTATGTTTGAACCAAGTCAACCGATTTCTATAATTCTTTTTTTTTAAGGAAAGGTGTTACCTCACAGGTTCTTATTTGGTTTAAATCCGGTCATTGGATCATGAATAGATTAACGATAATCTTAAATTTTTATATGAGAATTGAAGTCGGTTTTTTTGCTTAAAAATTACTTGTTAAGCGTCTTTTTTGTTTATTAAATATATAACAACCAAATAACAGCGCATTTAACAAAAAATAACTAATAGAAGTTTGAGTACATATAGTGTTATCAACAGAACAGTTCATTAGTTTAAAACTGTTCGCAATTATGGTTCGAATATGAGGGGGGTGCGATAAGTATGTATAATAAGGTCAATTTATTTAATTTAATTGGGGAATATATAAAGTTGTATTCGTTTTAGCCAGAGGGGCTTAGCTGAGCGGTTGAAAAATAGCAAAAGGTTGCGGTCGCGGTCGCGGTCGCGAGTTGACTAACTTCGCGTTAGGTTGGCGAAATCGGTCACCCCTTCCCATCGCTTACAAAGTTCGAACTACAACAACATTAATGAATTCACAATAATCAATTTGATAGGTTACAATAATATGCAAGAAATATTCAAACGCAAAAGTTACAATGATTAAGATACTCCAAATTCAAACTATTTCATAGAGTATTTGAAAAAGTATACAGGTATTTGAATGCGAGCGGACTCTTGCAGATGAAGTCTTTGATCATGTCTTCAACAAAAACAAAACAAAGGTATTACGTATGTTTTTACAGTTTTGTTCACAAAAATAGTAGTAAAATGTGCTGACAACTTTTGAAAATTTTTTATTTCCTTACTTAATTTAAATTTTGTATAAAAACATAGTTAATTCTATAACAAAAGCCTTCAAACTTTCTAGAAAATTTATAAAAATTTAAAAAATTTTATAAAAATCATCAAAATATCTAACTTTTTGATCCGAGACGACACTTTTTTTATTTATACCAAAAAATTTATGTACGTAGCCAAAAAAAATTTACAAAACCACAAAACAAAGTAAGAGATACAGTTGTGGTCAAAATATTAGCAGCAAAATTAAAAATGATGCTGTTGACAGCTTATCTTTATTTATTTATTGTAAATAACTTGCATTTAAAATTTGGGTCGATCTATATCAGATACCACATAAATAAAAGCTTCAAAGCTTGCACGAAGTTCACTAAAACTAATTAAAGTTAAAAACATTTTCATCAAAATTTCGATTTTTACAACGCTTTTATCAACTTGCAATGTTCTATGTCCAGACCACCATATACTATAAATATAGCAAAGCTATTTATGCAAACCTAGTCTAGATATCAACCTCGTCGTAGGTATCATACAATTAATTAAGACATACAATTAGAAAAACTCTAGAGATAGATGCCGCCTCGCCAGAAGAAGTTAAGAATATACACTATATACACTACATACGCTACAACGGAAATGGACGACACGCCATTTCTTTAAATGAAATTAATTGCTGCAAACAACATTTTGCTTGCATAGTTTTCTGTTCTCTTTTCACTGCAAGTTGAATTATTTTAGTATCTATTGCAAACTTTTATACAGACAAGACTAAAAAGTATAAAATAAATAAAAAAAAACTTTTTAATGTACCACGCTTTTATAAATGGACTAAAATTAGAAAATAATATTTCTCAGTCCCATACAACTTGTTTTGATAACTTTTGATTTTGAAGCGAGTGTTATTTTGTAGCTCGGTTGCAAAAGAATGCACCTACTATAAATGTAGCAAAGCTATTTATGGAAAATTCTAGATATCAACCAAGTCTAGATATCAACCTCGTTGTAGGCATCATATCAAGGAGATACAATTAGAAGACTCTAGATGTCGCCCCGCCAGAAGAAGTTAAATATTGCGCCTAAATATATGCACTATTTGTATACGTCACAGCGGAAATTGACGACACGCCATTTCTTTAAATGAAATAAACTGGTTCTATATGTATGTATGTACATATGTATGTTTATACTAAATGTGAGCAAACAACATTGTGCTTGCATAGACTTCTGTTCTCTTTCACTGCAAGTTGAATCATTTTAATATCTATTGCAAAATTTTGTACAGACAAGTCTAAAAAGTAGAAAATAAATAAAATAAAATAAAACTTTTTAATATACAACGCTTTTATAAATGGACTAAAAAGTAGAAAATAATATTTCTCAGTCCCACAGAATTTGTTTTGATAACTTTTGATTTTGAAATTTTAGCAAAAGTCATTATAAACAATTAATGACATTGAAAATGAAAAGCGTGGGCGCATGTAATACACTTGAATTGATATGAAAAGCAACATATGTATGTATGTAAGTGGACATATGAATAACGACCGCTTAAAATCGATCTCAAATTTGTACTTTCGCTGTAGAATGTTATGTAGTTTGACTATTGTCAATGAAATCGAATGCTTTGTACAGCATGCGCTCCACGTTTTTCGTTTTCAATGTCATTAATTGTTTATAATGACTTTTGTTAAAATTTCAAAATCAAAAGTTATCAAAACAAATTCTGTGGGAGAATATTATTTTCTACTTTTTAGTACATTTATAAAAGCTTTGCATGGCGCATCAATACAAGGTGGTGTTCATTGATCAGCTGGTTGGATATTTTTGTCTCTACACTAGTACAGGAGAATGTCATCCAAGACGAAGCCGCGCAACAGCAACAAAAGCAAATGATGAAAATTATCCCATATTCCCTTTCGTTTTGACATCCTTACCAAAAAGCAATAACAAAATACACGGGGCTTTTACTTATATGCAATCAATACCACCTTGTATGGATACGCCTTGAAGCGTTGTATGTTAAAAAGTTTTTTTTTATTTTATTTATTTTGATTAGATTTTGAGTATGTAGTTTTATAGCCCATTCAATTTTATTATAATTAAGTGCAAGTTTCAATCGCTTAAAATTACCATTGATTTTTTAGAACTTTTTTTTGTGGACGGCGGTGCGCATTTTTTTCCATATGAAGTCAGTTTTGTTCATGCGTAATATCTACGGTGACCATATTTATGGCAGCCGAATACGGGACAAAAAAATATGTTGCCAATTTTTTCACAAAAGCTAGAGGATTTTAAAACCTTCTTTTCATTAGCCTGAAGCAGCATCTTTATTTGGCTTATATTTTTCGATCTTTTGTGAAAGAAGCACATAAGTTAATATTCGGTTGAAGCATCACACATTTGTAGAATATTTTTCAATAACTTTGTAGTTTGTGCTCGGGACTTTTACCCCGCAAAATTTATTACAAAAACATTCCTTGGCAGGGAAACATGTTGAAAATATCCGACTACTTTTGAAGCACGAGTGGTATTCAACGGATTATTTTCAGACTCGGATTTTGGCAAAGCTCAATGCAGTGAACAGCGTTGCCGTTTCCAATTCGCTTAATTACCCAGAAAAAAATCCAAATTACCCACAAATTTTCCAATTTCCCACAAACGAAATAAATATTTTTAAGTTTAGTTTCCCTCCACTTCCCCCTTATTCCCAAATATTGATTTAATAAATTATCACATACATATACGAATAAATAAAAAGATGAATTTAAGATAATGCTAAAAAATCCCTTTTCTTTTAATTCAAAATATGAAGATTAATACAAATTAATTCAACTATTTGCCTCGATTTTAACTTTAATTATAATAAAAAATCTAAGCAAGCAATGAAAGTGAATTTAACTATATTAAAAGGTTAATTTTAATAATTTATTCTTTAATAATCTATACTTTCACACTATTCACATAATAAAAAAAAATCCCTTTATAAATGACACCTCGAAATCGTTGACAACATTGTTTGCATTATAGGGAATTTACATGCGTCGATTTTGCAGGCGATTTTTAGTTGAAAGCAACAATCGCCTGGTGTAAACGGCTTTTCAACTAATCGCTTTCAATGAAGTTGGTCGGCTGCCTACTTTCGTTCAACTTTTGGTTCAACTAATCGCCTGTGAAAGTTGAATCATGTAAATTCCCTATTAGACGCGTGAGCGACATATTCTCTTCATTCTCTCATCGTTTAGCAAAATTTAAATATATGATTGTGTGAGTTTTGGCCACCTCTGATGTATATCCATACATGAGCAAACATGTCATACTGCCATACCTAAACAAAAGCGTTGGGCGGAACGGTTTCTGACGCCTAGCGTTAGCGCCGAAGTGCCATACCTAAACAAAAGCGTCAACGCTACGTCAAATGCAGAAATAACACCAACAATAAGCATAGGTGTGTTTGTGTGTAACACAAAAATGACAGTTTCGCCGTTTTCTGCAGCCAACTTTAATACCTAACGCCCTGTCAAAATCGGAATTTCCAACCGCTCAGCGTTGACGCCGCGTTGTTTCGGTATGCTTCATACAAATTGTATGGGCATGAGAATTTTTTGACAGCCAGACAACGCTGACGCTTTTGTTTAGGTATGGCAGATACGGAGTTATAACGCGAGGTACCATACTGCTGTTATAAAGATTTTATTTTGTTGCTTTATTTAAATAGAAAAGTTCTTTATACATATGTATGTAAAGTATCTTAAACAGAAGCATTTTCATCTAAGCTAAGGGCCCGTTGTTGATTTTGAAATTTAAGCAAAATTCGTTATAAACCCTTTATAAGATTGAAAACGAAAAACGTGGAGCGCATGCAATACAAAGCATTAGATTTAATTGACAAGTCAAACTACATAACATAGACCTAAAATTTCTACAGAGAAAGTACAAGCGGTCGTTATTCATATATACCCACATTCATACATACAGCATTTTCACATTTATTTAAACCAAACGAAAATTAATTTAACCCAAACGCGAATTAATTTAACCCAAACGCAAATTAATTTAACCCAAACGCAAATTAATTCCACCCAAACGCAAATTAAATTAAACCAAACGCAAATTAATTTAAACCAAAAACTATCATTGCCACTATAGATTAGTAGTTGTAGTTTGAATCTATAGCAATGGTGGGCACGCCATAGAACAATTGTTTATGCTCACTTCACACGTCGTTGGCGAGACAGCAACGGATCAACATCGCGAGTGGCTGTTCTGCTTTGTTTCTCGAATGCAAAGATGCCTGCGAGAAATATATATATATGCATTTAAAACATTGTTCCAACTACATTACAGACATGATTATTGTTACCGTAATTGAAATAAATAAATAAAGCCGCCTCTTCACAAATTTTGGCTTAAAAGTAATATGGTTTTTACAAAAGGCGATTCCATATGCAACGTTTAGGTGGAAGCAATAATCGTTTGGTGTGAACGGCCTTTTCACTAATCGCTTCTAATGAATTTGGGTGGCAGCAAACTTTTGATTACACTAATCACCTCTAAAATCGCCTCATGTAAACACCATATAATAGTAATAGTTACCCTTTTGCTGTGTTGCGTTTAATTTCTATGTGGATTAATAAAATTTGCCTTTGGTTCAATTAATTTGCGTTTGGGTGAAATCAATGTGCTTTTGGGTTAAATTAATTTGCGTTTGAGTTATATTAATTTGCGTTTGGTTTAATTTAATTTGCGTTTGGGTTAAATTGATTTTCGTTTGGTTTAAATAAATGTGCGAATGCTATATAGCATTCGTAGTAGGGTGGTCAGCTCAGTTTTACTTAATGCTGCTCCGATTTGGGCCGAAGCAATTCAGGCGGCTGCCGTGGTGTAGTGGTTAGCACAGCGCGCTAGCATTCCGCATTGCCTGGGATCAAACCCCGTCCAACCCAACATCAAAAAATTTAAAAAAAAAAAGTTTTTTCTAATAGGAGTCGGCCCTCGGCAAGCAATGACAAACCTCCGAGCGTATTTCTTCCATGAAAGACAGCTTCTCATAAAAATACAATCGTCGTTCAGAGTCGGCGTAAAACTGTAGGCTCCTCCCCTTTGTATGACAACATCAAAGCGCACGCCACAAATGGGAGGAGAAGCTCGGCCAAACATTAACATACAGTGACGGGCAAAACTGTAACATGGTGTAACACTTTTACTTCAGTCATCGCTATCTTTCCACGTTCTAACGACTTTCATACTTTTGTTTTATATTCTTGTTGTACATCCTTACTCTCTCTCTCATAACGATTTGAAGTCAATACATCAACAATAAAAATACCAGCAGACAAAAATTTAAATTAAGGCAGATGTTACAGTTTTGCACTCATACATTTTTAAGAACTTTTTAACAATTTTCACGAAAAAAAAGAACTACTAACACAATGTTCAGTACTCTTTTGGTTGTTTCAGTTCCTGGATACGATTTGGCATACCTTATTTGTATCTTTGTAAAATTCTGGAGGTATACCCTTAATTTGCTTTCCCAGCTCATGTACTCGATTTTACGGACTTTGATACTTATTAAGCTGTGCTTTTAGTTGATTTCGCAAATTCTCGATGAGATTCATGTCCGCGGATTGTGGAGGTCATTTCAAATAAGCAAATTTTTGCTTTTGTATCCAGGCTTTGCGAACATGTGCAGTGTGTTTTGAGTGATTTTTCAGCAGAAACTCTAATTTTTACAACTACATCTTGCAAATTTTGTTGAAATATGAACAGATACTGTTCCTTACGCATAATGCGTACTAAAGGACAAACACAATTTTTTAAATTTTTTAAAATACAACAGTGATTTACAGTTTGCCTTACATGATGCGCATGGGCTTAACCCTCAATCGAAACTTAAACTGTAACTTAACTGTAACATCTGCCTTAATTTACATTTTTGTCGGCTGGTCTTTTTATTGTTGTTGTATTGACTTCAAATCGTTATGAGAGAGGGAGCAGGGATGTACCAACAAGAATATACAACAAAAGGATGAACGTCTTTAGAACTTGGAAATATAGCGATGGCTGAAATAAAAAGTGTTACACCATGTTACAGTTTTGCTTGTCACTGTATGTGTCAGCGCCAAACTATTAATATTATTAATATAGGTAAAATACTATGCAAGGAAACTAGCAAAGGTGTATCGCTTAAGTGCGCAGAGAGCTGTTTGCGGATTCAGCACAATTTCTGATGAAGCATCCTTTGTAATCCCCGGACTGATCCCAGTACACATTCAAGCATAAGAGATGAAAATAGTATACATATAAACGCTAGCGAGAGCAACGATGGTCTAACGTGAAATAAATATAATAGCATACAAAAGAAAGGCGTCGTTTTATGAAAATCTGAAAGAAAGAATGGTATGAGGGGAGGTGGACCTACAAGCTCAATTCCAACGTTAAAAAATGGCTGAATAGGCCTCATGGAAACCCTAATTCTCAATTAACTCAGTTTCTTTCGGACCACGGTCCTTATCGTGAGTATCTCAATAGATTTGGGCATAATGACTCACCATAGTGTTCTAGATACACAGGCATGATTTTTGATATTTCAGCTACGCCCCTGAGACGCAAAACATACTGCAGGGCGCCGACGTACTTGATTATATGTTAGCGTCAATCATCCATGTAGATATAACACGAGCTAAGCATCCAAGTAACCGTCATAACACATAAGGCCGAGCGACACCGTGAAATAGTACCTTGAATGGCAGTTCCACGGGAAGAGTGGTTTGTCAGGAGATTTTAATATGCAGTATACTGCAGGTCTAGCGTGCTGATATGCCGGTATAGTAGTACACATGAGAGTTTATTTCTCCACGGACATCATCCAGAAACACATATAATCCAATAACCGTATTGGCACCGGCCGTTGACGTCGGACAGTCATCTGAAACGTACTAAAATGGATTGGATGTACATCAAAACAAAACTCTATAAAAATTAGGGCTGTGCGATTAATTGATTACTCAAACTTTTAATTAATCATAAAGTAAATAACTCAGTTATTCGATTATTTAGAAATTATGATTACTCAAAAGTTCAGTTACTCGAGTAATCAAAATTTTTGATTAACCAAAAAAAAATATTTGAGTAATTTGCTTTATGATTAATCAACATTTCGAGTAAAATGAGTAATCAACATTTCAACTCTCTACATATGTATAAAGTAGTTAAAGTTCCTTGATACTTTGAAACAACGTTTCTGTTTTCAAAAATTAAAACGAAAAATTTTTTTCGTATACAGAATGTAAAAAAGAAAAAGAGTAGTCCACTTGCAAAGTGCGCTATGTAAAATTTTTTCGATTGTTAGTTTTTAGTGGATTACGTACCAGTATTTAAAGTAGTCCACTTGCAAAGTGCGCTATGTAAAATTTTTTCGATTGTTAGTTTTTAGTGGATTACGTACCAGTGCATAAGCTTTTTATATTTTGAAAAAAGTAGCATCAAATGTTAACTCTTCTTCCAAAAGTCGCTATCATACTTACTTATAAACTTTCAAAAGTATACATCTTCTGATGAACTTAGAAAACTGCTTTAGGTCGTATAGACTATTAATATTATCTTATGTCATGTTATGTTATGTTATAATTTTATAAGGCTCTTATTTATCCAAATTATCAGCTAATAATAAAAAAGATTCAATTGAAATGTTACTTGTTGTCGTAGTCGTTTTTTTTTCAAATTTATTGCTTTCTATTATAAAATCACATAACGCTGTTTGCAAGTGGACTACTCAAATAAACTTTTTCCAAAGCAAACTCTTTTAACGAGCAAAATTATTTTTTTTGAGTAATCATATTTCAAGTAACTCGATTAATCATCGTTTTGAGTAATCAAAATCTTGATTACTCGAGTAATTGATTAACCGAATAATGGATTAACCAACTTGCTCGAGTAATCGAATAATCGCACAGCCCTAATAAAAATACATTTTTAGATTTTGACCATTAAAATTTATTAAAGTATTTCACTGCTTTCAAAATTTAAATGTGAACCAGGTTTTTGCATACAACTACGGTCGGGCGATAACCTGGTTAAGTGTACCCATCAGTTCGGAAGGTCAAATCGGGTGCAGTGTGCGCTTTGCGTTAAAGTTAATCCCGAATAACCGGACTATTCCCTCGCGAATGACAAAACGGTCTGTCAGTTAATCTTCTTCTTCTTGTTATTTGGCGCTGTAACCGTCTAAGCGATTTTGGCCGAGCTCGTTCCTCTTCTTTGCAAACTGACGCCAATTGGAAATACCAAGTCCTTTTCCACTTGGTCGGGTTCCGAGTTGATTACTCTAAGATCTGGAACGTCGGTGTCCGGTGTCCGTACGAACGACATCGCCAGCAGAGCCGCTGTATTTTAATTCGCTACACTATGTCGTCCATGTCATTGTAGAGGTCATACGGCTCATAGTTCCATCGTCTGCGGTACTCGCAAAATCTTTTTCTCGAATACTCAGAGAGCCGCCTCCTCGGATGTTGTTATTGTTCATGCTTCCAGAGCGGTTCAGTTCTGCGGATCTTATTATCTTCTCCAACATCTGATTAAAGAAATCACATGAAAGGGAGTCATGTTGTCTAAAACCTCGTTTGGTATCAAACGGCTCGGAGAGGTCGTTCCCAATTCTTACAGAGCTGATGGTATTGCTCAACTTCATTTTACACAGCCGAATTAGTTTCGCGGGGATACCAAATTCAGACATCTCGGCATAAAGACACCTTCTTTTCGTGCTGTAGAAGGCGGCTTTGAAATCGACAAATAGATGTAGAATAGATCCTATTCTCGCGGGTCTTTTCCAAGATTTCACGTACTGTGAATACCTTATCTGTGGTGGATTTTCCAGGTCTAAAGCCACACTGATAAAGACCAATCAGTTCGTTGACTGTGGGCTTCAGTCTTTCACACAATACGCTCTATAAGACCTTGTAACCTATGCTTAGAAGGCTGATCCCGCGGTAGTTGGCGCGAACGGCGTGGTCGCCTTTCTTGTGCATTGGGCAGAGCACACTTAAATTCCAGTCGTCGGGCATGCGCTCATCTGACCATATTCTTCATAAGAGCTTATGCATGCACGTTATCAGCTCCTCGCCGCCGTACTTGAATATTTCGGCTGGCAGGCCGTCAGCTCTAGCAGTTTTATGGTTTTTTCAGCCGTGTTATTGCTATTCATACCGTCATAGTCAGGCGATATAACATCGTCCCCGTCGTTACCGTCGTTATCGACTGTGGGCTTAGGTTCGTCTTCTCCATAACTTTCCGTGCTGCTACCATTCAGTAGGGTGGAAAAGTGTTCCCTCCGTAATTATAGCACGTTCTGGACATCAGTCACTAGGTCGTCATTGTTGTTCTAAGAGTCAAATATAAAAAAGTAACTGTAGCAAGTCTTGGAACACATCGGGTAGACCAACTGTTTAGCAATGGAAAAACTAAAAATGCAGATCGATAGTACTTATAACGGTGATTTCAACTAAACCAAAGTTATTTGCGCAAATACAAAATCAAGAAGATATAAGAGGTTAAAGTTAAGTGTTTCGATATTTTATGTACTACATAACCCATTAAAAAAGTAAAATAAAGAGATTTAATTTATCTTACAGCTAATATATAAGATGTATGTATGTGATTTTTTATATCTTTAGGCCAAGATATTAGAAAACGAAAAAATGTCATAATGTTTTCATAAAATAACCTTGTTTGAAAAAGGTGCATAATTCATGCTAAAGAAATTTATATTATTTAGAAAGTACAAGTTACTACCTTAATTTGATATACATATTTTATTATGATTTGTTTTGAGTTTTAAGAATTCAGCGATAATCTAGACATTAAATAAATACATATAATAAAACAGCTCGATGTCTGTACATAATAGATATTTAAGAAAAATTAATATGAAGGGTCGTTATTAGAGCAACAGAAGCCAAATAAAGAATTTTTAGAATTTTTGTCTATCTGTCTGTCTGTCTGTATATTTGTACACGCATCACTCGAAAACTAATGCATGGAATTGAATGAGGTTTTCACCGATATATTTCTGGAGTTCTAACTTATGATGATTTCGTTTCTTCCAAAAAATGTTGCCCTTACCCGGTGCAAAATGTGTTTGATGTTACAGTCAACCCTTTAAAAGGGTATATTTTAGCCCGCTTATCCTTGTTTGGCTCGCGCAATTCATATATTGTCGTTTTAAGCAACCATCTGGTTTTCAGGGCAACCATCTCCCCTGACAAAGCTTCACAGGACATATAATGTGCATTTTTCTCTTACATTAATAGCGTTTTCTTTTCTCGAAAAAAGGCTGCACTTATTCTGCCTAGTGTTAGCGCTGTCACATTTTCATGTTCTTTTCTCATCCCTTTCACAAGGCGTCGCACAGTGTAACTTTTGTCATTTTTAGGATGCCAAAATTAATAACAGCCAAACCAATGGACCAATTCAGTGCAGTGTGGTTACAGATACCTAAATCTGATTTGAAAATGAAAATGGGCCTGTTCCGCCCACTTTTTCCCCTTGCCCTCATATAAGGTGAAATTTCACATAATCATATTTTCTAGTTAAAACGCATTTTCCAGTGCGCATATAAATAAAAATTGTTTAGATTTCTTAACTTTACAGTTAGAGGCTTTTGATTAATATTTAAAAAATTTTATTTTCAAAGTCAAACACAGCTCAGGTACATATATTTGTAAAAACTAAATCGAAATAAATACAATAAATAAAAAGTGATATTTTAAAGTTAGTCGGAGTCAATATCGTCGACATTCTCTGGTTCCGATAGTAAGCTAATAACTTCACTCGTTAATGGTCGCCGCTGTGTCCTAGGGGTTTTCCGCAAACTATTTATGAACGGGTCTGACGATATCAGCAATCTGTGCAGCAAATCCAAGTTACTACAAATTCTTGACTTTTTTCTCGTGAAAAGTTCACGATAGTTTCGTGCATCTTTGTTTCTGGACTCTTGAGCTTCTTCCGAAAGTTGACCAATAGGAAGAATAGAAGACACGATTATACTCTTTCCATGAAACAGAATTTTATGTACGCTCACTGGCATATTGTACCAAGCATATTCCGATAAATATAGTTCCCTTGTCCCTGTCACATAATGGCCAAAAGCTTCAACATTTATTTGAAACCCACATCCTATGCATGAAAGTATTGTATGAAACCTTTTCAAAAGATTGATGTTTATGCCGGTTATGTCTGATGTTATTTCAGGATCTCCAAAGAATCTTCTCGCAGTGTTGCCATCATTTGTGTTGCCGGTTTTTTGCTTTGGCATATCAATCAAAAGACCAACTTCTTTCCTGAATCTTTTTTGTATATGTTCTTTCTTCTTTTTCATCTTTTCCTTATTTTCTTCGCCCCGCACACACCAGGTCTTCATTTCCATTCGATAAGCGATGTGTAGCATACATTCCATGCATCGTATCCAAGAATGTAAAGGGGAAATTCCGAAAGCAAGCATGCTTTCGTCAATATTTCGCTCTGAGAGGGCTCGCATATTGTTCATATCTTTTGGTGAAGCCCCACATATGTAGCACTTTTGCGATGATGTATATGCCGATAGAGCGTTGCAAACTTTGCCATCAATCATGCACAACACAATCGTCGATTTCACTAGAAATTTTAGGTTATCCGTTTGAATTGTTGTAGGACGAAGACTGGAAATTTGGTCTTTGACAGATTGCACCTCCTTTGAAATAACATCTCGTGTTTCTTTTGTAAAAACAAATTTTATCGGGCGGCAGTATCTCGTGGAAGATGGAGCAGGATTACTCCAAACTATAACCTTACGTCCGTCAACTATTGTATACATTTCAAGGAGTACTAGTGAAATGAAAAACATACTAGTGTCCGATTTGTTATCTTCCGAAAATTGCTGTTTGTAACAGCTATGCTCAGCTCCATCACATCACCATTTAATAATTGCATTTAGTTCATTAACTTCAGGAATAGAAAGCAATACCTCTTCTTGTGCAAGACACAATCTTCGTAAGCTGTGATCAATTAGGGATTGCAATTCAATTTCAGCATAGGTTTCCGTTACGGTAATTTTTTCAGGATAGCATAAAACCTTTGATTCTTTTAGACAGTTATATGAAGGATATATTTTCCTGTTAACTTCTGAAGTGTGCTGCCGGATCATTGAGTATTCATGTGTTGAAAGATTTGAGTCAACTATCATCGCAATTGCTTGATCTGGTGTCAAACTTTTCTTATTTTCATCCGATAGTCGGGACTTTTTGTATGCAGTGCCTCTTGATGGTGATGCTGAGGACAACTCCTCAACTATTTTTGCAGAATTTCTTTTTCCTGATGATCGTAATTTCAATTCCGCTGCCATTAACAGTTGATCATTATCGACATTGTTCATTAGTTCCTTAGCTTTTCGCTTTCTTGTGCGTATAGATAACTCCGCGAAGGTTTTTGTTGGCCTCCCCGGCCTAGGAATATCACGAGAAGTGCATGGCTCAACATCAAGGATACAATCTTTGAAATCACGATTTTTTAGTTTAGTTTTAAATGATCCACATCTCTTCCAATTACACTCAAAATATGGTTTAGCATAGCTTTGTGCTTTTCTTCATTGTTGCTTTTTAGCCAAACTTCAAAGAGTGGATTTCGTGGTACAGCCATAATTAATTGATGATAGGTATAGGCAAATTTGGTACAGCGCAGTTGGTTATACTTCAATGCAATCCTGTTTTAGTATGATGCATTTTTAGCTATGTTCTTTATTTATATAGTCTTAGCGAAAGCACTCACTTGCTTAAAAGTACTACCTAGAATAGACGACCCTCAGGTAGACGTGCTCGATGGTTATAAGGGATAAGAGCACAACATAGATTTTAAAGGCTCGCTAACAATAGGAAAACCCATATGACAAACAATGAAGGCTATTTAGTACATAACTTTCCTTTTTCTGGGTTTTTACCATTTCAGGTATAACTGTCTTTTTTGCGGATGTAGTATCGTAGACTTGAATTGAAGACATTCCATTGTTAGGTCATTGTGCATTCATATATGAGTAAGGGCATGCTGACCTTGAGTTAGCGATATGCAAAAATGACATAGTGTCGGCAAACTTCTGCAATGGTTTTTTTTTTTATCTGAAACTATATTAAATTCCCTTTGTATATGTATATAATCATCAAGGCGAATTCGAGCGAAGTAAGTAAGTTCTATTCTATTGAAAACGAACAATTTTCTAAGCTTTCCAAATTTTTAGTGGCTGTCTAAACAAAAAAAAAAAAAATTAAAAAAATACCTACGTGGCTGAAACTTACCAATGCTGTTATAAACTACCCAAGTATGTAAAATAAAATAGTTTCAAGTCAAACCAGTTATCCAAAAATCCACCACGTGGCCACAAAGTTAATCAAAATTTTTAGACTGTGAAACGATTTTTACACTTGTTGCAATCAGCAAAGTTACATAACGGTTATCATGAGGATTGCGGGTTGTTTGCTTTGCTTTGAATACATTTTCTTAACAGTTGGTTATTTATCTGTAGCATATCAAAAAATTTTGAAGATTGGTGCACATTGTTTTTTTGACTTTTGGCATCCTAAAAGTGAAAAAAGCTACACTGTGCGTCGTGTTCTTTTCTCAGCAGGTTGCGCTCTGATCCGGCGAAAGTGCTGCCTTTTCTGCCCTCAAATAAACGTGAGGGTGAGAGTTGCATGGTTGATTTTTAATATACGCTTGTAAAACTGCAATTATTTTCCCTATCAGAAATAAGTGTTTTGCTGTAAAATTGTTAAAGACTTACAGGCCAAGTGAATAATTCAGCCAGGGCTGCACATTAGCGTTAATTTTATCAATAAACGAAAATACAAAATCGGTTTTGCTTTTTACATTGATAATGCGAACGTTATGTGTTTATAAAAAAATTTCGTTTTGTTAATTATCAGAAAAATATGTCAACGACAATTTTGTTTCGTTGATTATCAAAAACATATCAAAGAAGAAAAATTGTTTCTGCAGCAACCAAAAAATTTAATAAACAGGCAAATTTCATTGTTTGATGGAATTGCGGGCACAATGGGTCGTAGAAAAGTAGTGGTAGAGTCAATTTTAGTTATAAGATGTGCCTACCAGCTAAGCGTAAACGATGGCCCGTAGTCATAGTCAAAATAAAGTCGACTTTAAAGTTAGTTGCAGCTTTTTTGACAGATATCCCATTGAAAATTATGTCAAAAAGCTGCAACTAACTTTAAAGTCGACTTTATTTTGACTATGACTACGGGCCGATATCTTTAAAAATTAAGAAAATTAAAACTGTTTTAGAGAATACCGCAATGTAGTGAGAAAGCTGCGGACGCCAGCAATGCACAGACTGTTATCGTCACAAAATTTATTACCTCTTGGTAATGAAGACTACCTCGACTTTTCTCCAAAGGAGTGGGAACGTGGCCAAATTCTAGACAGGCCCTAAAGGCTCTTATTAAAGCCCCTATAATATAAGCCTGTTCAAAAGAGGCTAAAGAAAACCTCACTGACTCCTCAGTCACCACCTGTGATGCTATGTACTAGTTTAGTCTAGTGTCTTTTCCCGTCGCGCTATCCTTAACCATATCTCTGCCTGGCCAGAAATTATCCTGCTACCCGGAAAAGTAGTTTCCAAGAGAGTTTTGCATTTGTCTAGCATCGACGTGGTATAAGTTCCATCAGATTTTCTGAGAGAATCAAGCCTGGCAGACTCTTTCATATTGTCGATATTATTGCAGAAGTCTTTATAAGAGCTTAATTTTGACATGCGAATTTGCCTCTTATATTCCTTCTGCACGTTATTATATTTGGACCAGCCCTCCTCTCTACGGGGTTTTAAAGCCCTATTCAGAAGTTTCCTGGGCCTTTTTTGAAGTTTTGTGAGTTTAGAGAGATTTGGTATTCTCGTTTCAAGGAACGAACCAAACTTCTCCCAGTTCTCCTTTCGGGGATTACGACCTTTTAGCACTTGATACCACACACACTATACCACAGAAAGTTTTTCAATTATAGAAGCATTATGTGATAACTGCGATATGAATGCCACTGTAACAGACTGTTGGGGGTCAAACAAAATGATTCACAGTACCTTGTACCAGCCATAGGATTCAATCGATACAAGTAAATACAAGTAAGTACTCGATACCTTTTTGTTCGGTATCGAGTAAGTATCGAAAAAAAAGTACTTGGTATCAAAAGAGTAATTTCTACTACTTTTATCATTGCAACGGCAACTCAACAAATGACGCCCGTTATTAGAGTTTTCGCGGAAAGTGCGGTCATGTAGTACAGAAAGTAGAAATCGTTTGTCTGGAAAGCATTTAGAAAAGTTGTTGTTTCTTGGCAGTGTGCCCCAAAAGCAATTTTTTTCATAAATATTTTGTGAATAATATACTTATATGAAGTATGTAATTATAACTAATATTGTTCCTCAGTAATGTACCAAAAGAAACAATACAATTTTTTTTCATAAATAGTTTGTAAATGATGCAGTGTGCTGTATACTTATAGAGGTGACCTTATGGATAAGTGTCGGATATTTATTTTTATTTTCAAATTAATTTTAGTTACTTTTTTATAGAAAATATTATAGTTCATTCTATGACAAAGACCATGTAAATCCAAGTTTCAAATTTTGTACAAAAATTAAAAGAAAATCAAAGTTTCACCAAAACTAAACACTTTTTATTCAGAATAAAAAGTGTGGAATTTTGATGAAAACGTACTAGCGCAAAAGAGAAGGCACAAGTTGTCCCTTCTTTTTATTTACGTTCTTTGATGAAACTTTGTTGATTTGCTTTTAATTTTTGTACAAAGTTTTAAACTTGGCTTAACAAGGTTTTTGTTATGGAATAAACTATATCTTATATATAACAATAAGTGCACGTTTTTGGTGTGACCTCATAACTTGAGAACGGCTTCACTGAATTTAACCAAATTTATGTGGCATATTCAGACTATCATGCAGATGGTTTATGTGAAGTTTGCCCGAAATCGTAAAAGGGGGTGTGGCACCTCCCATACTAACTAAAATGTTTATATTGTATATCTCTTGAAATATTTGTGGTAGGGTACTGGAAATTGGTATAGAGGTATATCAAATAATTCCATACTCATGGAGAAAAATGGGCGGTATTGGAAAAGAGGGCGGGGCACCTCCCATCTTATTTATAAAAAATAAGTGCAAGATTTCAACCAATTTTATACGGCATAGTCGGGCTATTATGCAGATTGTTTGTGTTAAGTTTCCCCGAATTCGTTAAAGGGGGCGTGGCACCACCAGCGTTGCCGTTTTGATACAATTGTATCAATTTTGATACTTTTTTTCTAAATTTTGTGTTTTGATACATTGATACATTTTTGTTCAAAAATGCCCCATTTTGATACTTTTGGCTGACAGAAATCAGTTTTTGAAAACTGTGAACAATATTACTCGTTTAAAGGCAAATAATTTTTTTTTTGTTATCTAAAGTCTTAAAATTTTATTTGTATAATAAGTTTGATTTGGTAACTCTTATAAGGGAAATACAACCCTGAATTTCTTTGCATACACCGCAGTAAGTTTATTATGGCAATGCTTGGCAAAACAGCCCTGTATTTACATTTGAAATGAACATATATAGTAACTGAGTGATTTGCTTTGTTGACATTGCTTGTGTAGATTTATTACACGGTATCCAAAAAGAAGCCGTGGAACTCATAATGAGGCGAAATCCATGCCAAAAGAGAGCAATAATGAAGAGCACGTGGAAAGTGAAAGGTAAATGTGAAATAAATATACGTACAAAATTCTGTTTGGAAAAATTAAATCATGCCCCATTTGGGGCTTCTACATCCAAAACTTATGAGAGGCGATTTAGAGAAAACTGGAAGGACTTATTTGATTGGTTGGAAGAGCAAAATGGTGTTGCATTTTGCGTATATTGCAAGAAAACTTTGGTGAATCTTTTGCCACATATTCAGCGCCACGAAAAAACTGCATTCCACCAAAAAAGCGTAAGCACCAGAAAAAACCAAAGCACCATCGAGAAATTGTTTACCCCAGAGGATGAAACAAGCCTGCTTCATAAGGTGAGACATGCTGAACACTCTTTAGTAATGTTTTGCGCGGACCACAATCTACCAATGTCAACAATGGATTCATTGCCTCAAGTTTTAAAAAGTATTTTTCCGGATTCCAAAATAGCAAAAAATATGAAATGTGGTAGAATAAAATCGACAGATATAATAAAATATCATTTATCAGCAAATGCATAACACGAATTAGCAAACATTTTGAGAAGAAACTATTTCTCATTAATTGTTGTCGAGACTACTGATGTTAGTTCAAAAAAAGCACTTGCACTGGTAGCACGATTTTATTCTACAAGCAAGCATCAAAGTTGTGACATGTTTTTTGGGCTACTTGAGCTAAGTGAATGTAATGCTGCATTCATATTCAACTGTATTAAAGATCATTTGGATAATCTATAAATTCCAGCAAAAAATGTTATCGGACTTTCTACAGATAACGCTTCTGTAATGGCCAGTCAAATAGGGGGTTATGTGCGAAATTTAAAACTTTGAATTCGTATTTATTTTTTATGCCTTTCGTCTGCCATTCGCTGCATTTATGTGCTTCTCATGCATGCAAGAAATTGCCAAATGAAATAGAGAAACTTTCGCGTGATATCTACAACTTTTTCGCACATAGTCCTAACAGAATTGGTCAGTTTCAAGAGTTCCAAGACTATGTTGATATAAAAAATCTAAAAATTTTAAGAATTTGTGGTACTCGGTGGTTATCTTTAAAGCAGGTGGTTGATAGGGTTTTATTGCAATGGGATGCACTGCAACTTTTCTTTATTTCTTCATTAGTAGAAGATAATCTTAATATATCTAAAGACATAGCTGAAAAACTAGGTGATCCCCTTTACAAATTATATTTCTATTTTCTTGCACATATATTGAATATAATCACAAAATTAAATCTAGATTTTCAATCAGAAGAGTTCCGTTTACATAAAATTTATAACCAATTCGAAGTTAACTACAAACTTATTTTGTCATTTTTTATAAAACTTGCATTAAAGCGAATTTAAGCACAATAAATATTAATGATCCGTCAAATTTTATACCTCTAACAGATGTGTATATTGGAGGTAATGCAGAGTTATATATATCGGAGAAAAAAATAGAAAAAGCTGATATTTTAAAAATCAAATCAACGGTACGTAGTTTTTATATTGAATTGTGTTTACAAATTGCAAAACGTTTTAAATTCGATAATATTGTTTTAAAAAGCGTTTCTTCATTAGACCCTGAAAAGATAACCGCCGGGAACGATTTTATTTCTTTCGTGAGTCTTTTAAACTCATTTCCACACTTGTATGACAATGAAAAAAAAGAAGATATATGCCCACAGTATAAAATGTTGCAATTAGAAAAAAATTTATTGTATCTGGATAATATTGAAAAGTTTTGGGGGAATGTAGGCAACTTAAAAGACGCAAAAAAGTCTCAGCTTTACAAAGATGTCTTTGAATTTTCTACAAAAGTAATGAGTTTACCTCACAGCTCTGCGGCAGCTGAACGGGTTTTTTCCCAACTGAACACGATAAAAACCAATTTAAAAAATAAGTACAGCTTAGAAACGGTTGAGGCCATAATTTTTGCAAAGCAAATTAAAAAGCAATACGAGTAAGAAAAATGTTTGTTATGTATTCAATGAATTTTTTGTGGTAACTATGTACAATGTATATACAGTTGTCCACGAAATAATAAGAGTGCGATATTTTGACAAGTTTTGACTATTTGTCTTTTATTTATTTAAGGATTTTTATTTTTTTAGTCAAAATTTGTCAAAATATCGCACTCCTATTATTTTGCGTACACTATTTGCAAACATACATACTATGTATGTATGTATGCACCTCCCATCTTAAATAAAAAAATAAGTGCACGAATTCTACCAAATTTAAACGGTTTATTCGGACGATCATGCAGATGGGTTATGCGACGTGTGCCCGAATTCGGTCCAGCGGTTCATGATATATGACAGTTTATGTCTGTCACATGTACCACGTATATGGTACAACAGCAGATACATGAAAAATCGAAAACATAGTGAAAAATTGTTGCTATGATGTGCTGTGGATGTGATGTGATGCTCTTCGGATAAATTAAGACACGTATAAACATGGCTGCAATATACTAAAAAAAAAAAAAATCATATAGAAAAATTCGAGGATTTTTCATTCATTTTTCAATATTTGGTGTAGAGAAGCACACCGGGGTACCGCTAGTTATTTATAAAAAAAGTGAATAAAACTAATTTGAAAATAAAACCAAAATAAAAATCCGAAACTTATCCATATTTGGTGACCTATACACTCATATGACTGAAAAAATTATAACCAATACTGTTCCTTGGTAATGTGCCACAAATATTAATTAATAATTATTTTGTGATCTTATTAAATAACTTAAATATATACGTTTTCTATACCTGCAACTGTATTGGCTTTTTATATGATTTTGACATACAATGCTTTAAACCGTGATAAGACGTAATCATACGACCTTTTACAACAACAAGTAATTTTTAGCAAAAAAAAAAACCGACTTAAAAAAAAAATATATATATATCTATATATTTCATGATATGCGGTAACATACATAAAAAAAAAAAAAAGATTCCGACGAACTGATAACCTCCTCCTTTTTTGGAAGTCGGTTAAAAAAGGGAAGTATCTCTCAAAAGAGAAGATGAAAACAATTCAAGTAAGTACTCGATACTTTGCCGATACTGAGTAGGTATCGATACTTTCAGTCTTTTGAGTACAAGTACTCATTAGAGTGATACCTTAGTGGTATCGATTGAACCCTAACCAGCTATATAAAATTATACATGCAACTCCCGCTACGCAAATTAGCGTAGAGCGAGCGTTTTCGACTTTAAAAAACATAACTAACGACTATAGATCAGATTTTAGTGATGATATCAGTGAAGCCATATTAATGTTGCGCCTCAATTAGTTTTCGCATAATTGTTTTTGCGTTTTGTTAACAAGTTGCCAATTATTTAATAAAAACAATTCGCATAATGCTATGTACTCCTCATATATGTAATACTTCTATATTGGCAGTAAGCTAACTTCTCAATGTGTAAGCATTCAAAGCGAGATAGTCTAGTACCGTTTTTGTCAATGTATTGTGTACTTGAGTGCCGTTTTTGTATATGTGTTGTGTACATGTTTATTTATAAACGTATGTGTTCCTTTTCTTTCGTACGTGTTTATTGATATATCTGTACTGTAGTGTTTTCGGACGGTACTAGCTCTTACTGCCAATATAGGAGTATTACATATATGGTACTCCTACATAAATTTTGTTACACAACTTTCATTATAAGATGCAAATCTATGGCATACAATTTTCTTCCTAAATAAAGAAACAAAAGAACTATTGATAATATTAATTATTATTAATTTAATATTTCCTTTTTGATAATCAACGAAGCGAAATTTTTTTTGTTCACATTTTTTGATAACTAACGAAACTATTTTCCTTTCATATTTTGTTTATTGATAATGAGCAAATTAAATTTTTTTATAAGTAATTTTTTTAATAAATAACGAAACGAAATTCTTTTGTTATATAGTTATGCAGCCCTGTGATGGAGTAGTATATTTTCTGCTCATTCTCATATAAAGAACGCAACATTTTCTCAGGTTTCAGGGCAACGCAAAGATAGAGCTCCCATATAAAAGGGCAGAACTTTTTTTGAGAAAAGAAAACGCTATAAAATATAGAAAGATATAATATCGAGTTGCCACCTGTTTGAAGATTGCAGTTTAAGTAAATTGATAAGATAAAGTAAATATTGCAATATGGCTGTCAAAAGAAAGAGGTTTAGGAAGACTTACAGCCGAAACTTAATTTGTGCAAGGTTGCCTCCAGTTTAAAAATTTTAAATTAATTCAGTTGATAAGATAAATTAAATATTGCAATATTAGTATCACACTGAAGAGGTTTAGGAAAGTTTACTGCCGAAACTATTTTTGAGGAGGGTTGCCACCTGTTTGAAAAATTGTATTCGATTAAATTGATAAAATAAATGAAACATTAAAATACGGGCATCAAACAACACAAAAATACTTTTACTTTTATTTGAATTTTTACTTGCGCCAATTGAATTTGGTATAGTTGAAATCATTGTAAAATTACCGATCGGCATTTTTAGTTTTTCCATAGCTCGACCGTTGAGCTCGATATATGCCTAACATTTTGCCAACACTGATTCCAAATATGAACCAAATCGAAACCTACACTAATAATAATAATACATACATAGATTGGCGCTTACACTTTTCCTAAGTTATTGGCCGAAGCTTCTCCTCAAATTTGTGGCGTGCGCCTTGATGTTGTCACACAAAGGAGATGGTCCTACAGTTTTACGCGGAAATTTTTTTATGGCGGAAATGCACGCGGAGGCTCGCCATTGCCTGCTAAGGGACGACCACTACTAGAAACCACTTTCCCTTTTTTGTTTTTGATGTTATATTACGTTCTCATTGAGCCATAAACTTCAGTTCAACGTTTTGTGTTTATGAAGAACTGCCAAGTGTTCATATTGAGGTGTTTAGAAACTCAGAGTTTAACTACTAACTACTTGACCGATTGAAAAATTATTGATGCTAATTTCAAGATAATTTAAATAAATTATATGGGACGTATATTATAACCACTTTTAAAATTAATTTTATACAGGGTGGGCCAAATAAGACCTCTATAGTTTGCCTAGCAGTCCATAGTTTGCCTAGCAGTGTGCGCAGTCACTGCGTCTTGTTGGAACCACAAATTAGGATGCTGCTCTGCCGTTGGCCGCAAAAAGTTGTCAATCATTGTTCTGTAAGAAGCCCCAGAAATCGTTTCTGGCGTTTCATACGCATCCTCGAAGACATATGGGCCGATAACTTTTTCGGCCATAACACCGCACCAAACAGTGCATCTGGATCGGTGTAACTGGTACTGGTGTGTTGCCCTTGGATTTTCATAGCCCCAAAATCTACAGTTTTCAGCTTAAAAAAATACCGCCCAATGAAAATACGCAACAACTAGTTTTTATAATATAAATACCATTTTTGTGTAACATGTAAAATTTCTGTGTTGTATTACTTATTATAAAAACTTCGGTACGTTTTTTAGGCGATATTTTTTAGAGCTAAACAACATAGAAACATAAAACATAAGAAGAAAGTTAACGGTCCTCTGAAAGAAAAAAGTAAAATTTTGTATGTATTTAAATTTATTTGGGATAATTTAAATGTGGATTTCTGAGCAAAAAAGCTAACATACTTCGAGAACTCTGAATATTAAAAGAAAATTTCGTTAATTCCAAGTAAAAATTAAATAAAAAATTTAAAATTAGGTAAAACTTTACATTTAAGAACAATTTAAAATAACGATTAAACCAAAAGCTAAATAACAAAACAGATTGTATGTTTTAATTGAGCACTAGTCTGGTATTTAAAAAAAAAATTACATTATTGATATAATTGCATAATTTACTCAGTGTATGTAACTTTTTTATTCAACAATAATGCGACATCAACCGGCTTCGTCAAAGTTTGCATGCAAGTAAATAAAATTTGTTGGCTTCTCAAGGTTGCCACTGACGAAAAACAATACTTACCATCCAATTGAAAAAAATCTACCAAATCTGGAAAATATCTACTATTTTCTAGTTATTTTAATAAAAATTATAGGTTTGTAATTTTTTTAGATATTTATATAAGAGTTTAAAATGTTTAATGAACTTTTTATTTAACTAATTATACGGTATTTGAGATCATATTAATGGCATATTCTAAGTTTCCTTCAACCAAAAGCGAAAGTTATGATACTAAAGGCAACAACGGAACTTAATCATTTGAAAAAACCTCAATTCGAGTTTTTTATTATAGACAAATATAGTGAATCAAAAGCCCGCTTGGTGATTTTTTTTTAATACTCACAATGTTTGTCTTGTAAACATTTTTTATTATTTTATTTTATATAAGAATATTGTTTGCGCTTAAATCAAATCTATAAAAACCAAGGACTCAAACTATATACACAATTTAGAAAAATTCAAGAAATTTTCGTCGAACTTTTTACTCTGAATTTTTAGAAAAAAACTTAAGGTATGGAATTTATTTGAGTATAACCAACATTGTGCAGCCAAAAATTCCCCTTGATTCTTTAAAATTTTTTTGCCGCCAGTCTTTTGTGTGTTTTTTTTTAATTATTGATTTATATTTTATTGCGAACAATCATAGTGCGTAATTTGACTGTAATTTTTTTTCTTTTTGTTTAAATAATCATTTAAAATATTTAGGCAATCAAAAGCTCCTCGGGATTCCAGAAAATGAGTTTTGAATGCAGCACGATATGTTCACCTTATATTGATATGCATTTATACGTTTGTAAGTCTGTAAAGTGTGTATTAAAGCGTTAGAAAATTAATGCAATAAAGTTGACTACATACACTTTTGGAAAGAAATTTACAATATTAAGATAACTACGAAGAATTTAGCGGAAACGAAAAGTGCAATACAAATCTAACAATATGAGAAAAAATTTACTTTTTTACCAAACCAAATTTTTATGCTCGAGCGCACTTGTGCACGAGGGTATTATAACTTTGTTCACATAACGGTTGTTTGTAACAGGCAAAACGAATCGAGATAGATATACACAAATGTATACATAAATGATCAGAATGAAAAGAGAAATCGATTAAGCGGTGACTGTCTGTCCGTCTGTCTGTCTGAGGACACGATAACTCGAGTAAAAATTTCGATATCGTAACGAAACTTGGTACGTGTACTTCTTTCGGGCGGAGGACGGACGGTATTGAAAATGGGAAAAATCGGACAACAACCGCGCCTACCTCCTATACAGGGTTGCAAGATTTTTTATGCGCGAAATCCGTACGTTTGACTTTTTCATCCTAAAAAAATCAGCACCTTTCAGTACATTTTTATTCAAAGCTAAATTATGAATGTAAGTAACAGATAATACTTTAAATGGCCAGAGAACTAGTTTTAAACAATATTTTGGTATATGGATAAAATATAGTTCATAAAAAATAAGAGTGTTATTCATTTTAACATGAGTGTACAGAAGCCAATAAATTATTTTATACTTATGAAATTTTTGAATCGCAATAATGAGATCATTTGAATCTTCAGTGTTTAAATAGTCAAAGAATTCTATACATTTAATTTCAAAATTAATCTTAATTTGAAGCTCACTTTAAAAATTTTTAATTAGAAGCCGATTTATCTCTTTGCGTCAGGAAATAACTATATACTTAAGATCCTCTCAGTTGCTTGAGTGTGGTATTGAAAAAAAACTAAATTACATATTTTTTCAAATTGTGGAAAAGTACCTCTATGTATTTAAGGACTTCATCTATATTTCCTCATGGCTCAAATTAATTTTTTCAACTACGCAAAAACTTTGAAAGACTAAGAATTCGATGAAAAGAGTATCTAACTCTATGTCTTTTATGCACAACTCTTTTACAATGTCAGTAAATTGTGAAAAAATAATTGTAAGTTATAGTCAAATTTGTTGTTATTAAACTGAAAGTTATTTTCAAGATATCTAGTAACACACGACAAAAAACAGTCAGCCTTCTTTTCGAATAATTTAAGCTCCATCATATTATCGCAACTGGTACGTAACGACCCGGCGATATGCTTGTACATTGATTGATCTTTTTGTTGAATTAATTTTATGGGCATATCAAATATTATCTGAAATATGTCAACCATAATTGAATTATTCTCTTCTTATATTTTACAGTACAGTTTAAGGAAGTTCCAACGTTATTTAAAAACTCATTTTCGTTGTTGGTGTTTCCGACAGGGTAGGAGTGTGATGTAATGTGGAACGATTTTCCGTCATCCCTTGTCAAATTTGGTTTGGAGACAAACCGGTTTCGGCGTTGTGCCATCTTCATTGTCATTTCAGTGTCGAGGACAAAAATGACACTGAAGATGGCACAACGCCGAAACCGGTTTGTCTCCAAACCAAATTTGACAAGGGATGACGGAAAATCGTTCCACATTATTTAAAAACCTTAAGAAATCCTAAAGTATTTTGTTTGAATTGAAAATTCAGTACAAATCAGTACAAATTTTGAAAAATCAGGACATTAAAATCAGGATTTAACTTACTGGATGCTATTGGTGGCCCAGGTAACACATTTCGAGCAGAATCGGCTTGTCGTCCTCTTAGATGTACGCCGGCTTCAGACGGTCAATTGAGATGAATGTTTCCCTGCCGTTGACGCTGATTTTGAAATGCTTGTATGACCTATCTATAAATTTGTAAGAGCCGGTGTACGGGTGTGATAAGGACAGTCTAATAGAATCGTCCCTGACGAATACATTCTTACAACTTTTCAAGTCAGGATGTATGAACACCTTGCCTCTCGTATGCCACGCTATGTCAGGTGCCCTTACCTGTCGCACACAGTTTTGCAGTTCAACCACAGCTTCTAATTCCATGCTATTTGTTGCATTGTCGACAAAAAAAACTCTGAAGGGATGCGAAAAGTAGCCTCGTACACCAGCTCTGCAGGAAATGCAAAAAAATGGGCGGTAAATATTCAACCCACCGCCGCTGTCATTATTCTATGTCATCTCTCTACCAATCCGTTGGAGTGTGGGTGGTAGGGAGTGGTTTTAAGATGTGTTATTCCCAAGGTTCTCATGAGCTCAGCAAAAAGCGAGGACTAAAACTGACGTCCTTGGCCGGATGTAATTGCGCATGGAACTCCAAATCTAGATATCCAATTTTCAATCAGCGCCCGTGCGACCATGGGTGCGGTCATGTTCGTGACTGGGACAGCTTCTGGCAATCTAGTGAATCTGTCGACTATAGTGAGACAGTAGCTTAGTCCGTTAAGCGGAAACGGTCCCATTAAGCCACGCTGATGTGAGAGAAGCGGTTATCTGGTAGTGCGTAGCGCTGCAGTGGTGTAGATGTATGCTGATGTACCTTGCACGTTGACATCGGACACACGCTTTAACAAACTCCAGGTTCTGTACTGGTTGCAGGTTCAGCTTGTGCTGGTTGTCATCAGTATTGCCGTTTTAGTCCTTTGGTGGCTAGATTTAGCTACCACATAGTTTTTTTGGCCACATAAATTTAAAATTGCCCCTAGCCTTTTTTTAGCCCTTTGGAGAATTTATTCATACTTGGCATGAAAAGGTTGTATATGCTTAATTTGATCTAATTTTTTTGTTCATTTACATATGTAAGAGATGAATTTTTATACTAACAAAATCTGATATATATGTATGTATACATACATGATCGTATGTTCCTTACGTTTTTATACATACATACTGTAAAAGTGTTAGGGCTGTTAACTTATCTATTAACGATTTAACTATAGCTTAAAATAGATAAGCTTACGGCCCTTCATATGCTTAATTTGTTAAATGGCCCATCAAGTCGATTGGCCGTGTATGTTCTTGTGGTGTGATTGTACCAGCTGCTGGTGCGAATTCAAAAACGATTTGAAAATTTTATGATTGTACCAGCATGCTGGTGTCGTGAGTGGTCAAATTAGCTTAGTTTTCTAAGTAAAAAGTATTTTGGCGGAAATTTCTTGCACTATATGAGTCAAAGCCGTGTTTGTAGAAGATTAAGTTCACGATATTGCAGTTGTGAATTAAAAGAAACCATGTTTAACAAAATGGTAGAAAAAATATGAAATTCCGGCTCTTTCCTCGACCTCATTTGTAAACACGGCATCACCTTTCACTGCAATCACTGCTGCTTGCGCATGTGGCGGCAAACGCGTGTCCCACAAATCCAACAGGACCGCTTCGCCTCGAGCATCGCCTGCGACTCGGCGCATCTCTTTAAAAAGGCATATCTGACAGGAACCAGCTGGAGTCGCCTTTGTTGGGTTAACGCAAAGTGTGAGGTTAACCTTGCCTTCACATACTCGTACCTATTTTGCTCACCGCTTTCACTTTCAGGGTCACCACTTTGGAAGCCGTATATTAATATACTAGTACTATTACAAAATGTCTGTCGGCCGCTGTGGTGTAGTGGTAAGCAGTGCGCGCTTCCACTTCGCAACGCCTGGGTTCAAACCCTGGTTAAAGCAACATCGCAAAAAATATAGGAAAAAGGTTTTTTCTTAACAGCGGTCGTCCCTCGGCAGGCAATGGCAAACCTCCGAGTGTATTTCTGCCATTCGGAGCCCGTGTAAAACTGTAGGTCCCTCCGCTTTGTGTGACAACATCAAGGCGCACGCCACAAATCGGAGGAGAAGCTCGGCCAAACACTAACATATGTGTAAGCGCCAGTCTATTATTATTATTATTACAAAATGTTTATTTACAATGCATCGTGAACGCTAGTACAAAATTCAAACGCTGGAATTACGTGGATTCGCAGATTCTGTCTGATAATAAAATGGTTAAAGCTGCTGCTCTGAACACGATCCAAAAAGAAGAGATAAAAGAATACAAAAAGGGTGGTGATTATCACCGATTGGATTCTTAGCAACTTCCTACAGGGTTGCACCTCTTGTGACGTCATAAGCCGAGTTTCCACATATACCTTTTCCCTGGGCGAAGCTGAGTACATAACATAACCCTACCAGACATCTGCTGGTCATCTGACTGGGAGATATGCAGCTTGTTGGCATTATATTTTACGTCAGAATTGAATTATTCAATTTTTCAAAAATCTGGTGAATTCTTTTGTGTACATGTGATTTTGCATCCCTTTTCAACATACATATGTCCTCGATTGATACTAACTCTAGGTCTGCCTTAAAATTGCAGGGAAATTTTTACAGCGTTTTTTAGGTGTATTGGTTTTTATCACTCCTATTGCGAGCGTCGACTAGCAGTAGATAATCGACTATTATTCGATCATCGATTGGCGATGATATTGTGAATGTCGATTATTCGCTCAGCTAGCGACTGTGCCTTGAAAGGGTTAAAAAGCGTTTCACATAAAGGGATAAATGCTACACTTCGAAAGATATCGACCAGTATAACCTTTTTGTTATATAAATTTTTTGTGAAAGCTGATAGTTTACGAGTTATTAGAGTTTAAAGGAAGCTTTTCGTTTTCCAATCTGGCCACTCGGGTACAGCAGCCAATGTCCCAAAAATCGAGTCTTAAGATAAAATAAAGAGAAATCTTTCAGAAACAATGCTAATGGTGTATTAAATATAGTGCTTTCAAATAGAATAGGAGCCAAAATCCAAAATTTCAAAAAAAAGTTACATTTTGAACTGTATTTTGAGGGTTAGGTTATTATTGTTGTAACTTCTCCATAGTTTTCTTATATTATATGATCATTTATCTTCGCGATAAAAAAATGTTCATTCCATTATCTCTTTTCTAAGCGAAGATCTACGATTTTGGAAAAAAAAACTCGTGTTTTGCCTATAGTGTGGCGCAGGGGTTGAGCTACGCTAAAAAAAAATGCATTTGGTTCGTTGGTAGTCTTTTGCCTAATTAGCAGTGGGCCAGGGACCGATCTATTCGAAAAAGTCTTATATATGATCCGATTTGCTTGGAATTTGGCAAGTAGGTAGATTATTGGCTGGGTTAACATATAGGATATTTTTTCTGATAGGTGGGCCAGGTACCGATCTATTGCAAAACATCTTATTTATGGTTCGATTTGCTTGAAATTCGATACCCGTATTATAGATATGCGTAGAATAGAATCGAGCCATTGTTTTACAGTTCGAAATGTGTTTGAAGGCGGCGCAAACATGCGAGTAATGGCTATTTAACAATACTTATTACACAGGCCAACAAAAATGGGGAAAAATTTGATGCAGCAAATGTTAAGCATAAAGTTTCCATCAGCTCCAGATTTTGAGAAAAATGTGGTGAAAGTGTCAAAAAATCGGGTTTTTTGCAATATTTGATTAAAGCAAAATATCTCGAATACTATCCTTGCTAATTCCTGTTGCCCTGTGTAACCTAAACTAATTATATAAAGAGAACATCCTTCATTTTATAAGAGGTGATCTCGCGAACGGCTGTACCGATTTTTTGAAGTTTTGGACATATCGAATTTTTCATACCGTATATCTCTGGAAGTATTTGTGGTAGTGTCCTGGAAATTGGTTTGGAGATTTTGGGGCTACTGGAAAAGGGGGCGTGGCACTTTCAAAACATATTGGAACTTTAACCTATCTGTAAATATATACACCCAGAATACAGTGTTTTTTTTTTCCTTTTCATAATAAATTTTTTTGTTAATTTTTTATAGAAATATAGCTCATTTTTCATCAAATGGCACCAAATTGTGAGTATGCAGTTTTGTAACTAACTTAATTTTAGTATCATAAAGTGCAAGTTTTGAATGGCTATAAGTTACCGTTGATTTTTGAGAACTATTTCGCTGATGATGTTGCGCATTTACTCCGTATAACGAATGCGTGATAGTTTTTTTTTGTATGGAAAAAAATGCCGAAGAGTGTCAGTCTGTGAAAGACTTATCCTGGTGGCTTAACTCCTCCTAAACGACAGAAACGATTTTATTGACAATTTTTTATGATAATTTTTAGTGGCGCTGGAGCCGAGTTATTGCTAGAAATCGTCGATTCGGAGGCACCAAATTACCCCCGTTAAATCAACCATCAGAACCATTGCTTTCCTTGCTTTACGGTGACTAAACAGAATGTGGACCAATGAAACTCACCAGTTTGGAAATTGCCACCAACTATACTATAAAGATTCAAGGACGATTCACTATCGAGCCGCAAGGACTTTTTCCCGGTATAACGCTTTCGTCAGGTTATTTAAGTCGACCGCTGTGGTGTAGTGGTGAGCAGTGTGCGCTTTCACTCATCAGCACCTGGGTTCAATCCTTAGTTAAAGCAACATCGCAAAAAATATAGAAAAAGGTTTTTTCTTAACAGCGGTCGTCTCTCGGCAGGCAATGGCAAACCTCCGAGTGAATTTCTGCCATGAAAAACAGCTTCTCATAAAAATACAATCGCCGTTCGGAGTCGGGCATCAGGATTTGGGGAAAGGAGCAGTGGAGCAAACTTTCCGTGTAGCTTTCGGCAAACGATAGATTTAAAAAACCCTGTAAAGTTGATGATTTAGCAAATTTCTTACACTATTCATAAAATTCACGGGAGTTGTTTAGTTATTTGTACAATGATTTGTATTTCGGAGCGGAGGGGGAGCACAGTCCAAACTTAAAGAAGTGTCATACTTCCCCTCTCTGACCCCTCTACAGATCATTAGGGTCAAATTAGCGTTTCGATAAAGAAAATTTAAACCCGAGTTTTGCAATCCGCGGTATTTTTGCGCAGGACATCCTTCCGCATTAGCAGCCTTAGGCCACGTTTAGAAAAAATAACCCTCATAAGTTACAAAAAAATCCTTATTTCAAACCGAATTTATTAACAAACTAGTGTTAAAGTTTAATTCTTTGACTACACGTGCATGTCAAAGTTTTTAGATTCGAGTAACGCGTTTGAACACAACTACCCAAAATCATTGTGCAAATACAAAACTAAACATACCCAAATTCACATTCGTACATACACCTCATCTCCCACCTCCAAAGTATTCAACGAATCTCTCAATTTCCTCCTTGCTTTAGCCAACCCTACTATTTAATCTATTAGTTTCCTCATCATCTTCATCATCACTAAATCAAATCTCAACAGTATCAATATATCCAATTTGCGATAAAAGCAATTATTTTAAAAATGATCTAAATGAAACAAATTAAAAGTCTAGAGAAACAAATGTAAGCAAACAAACAGCTGTTACAATTCAAAGATAATCGACTCAATCGACAAACTTCTATTCTACTGCCAGTCGACACTCTCAAAAGGTACCTATTTGAGTGTATTGAGAACGGGTCAGTCTAAAAAGTCCTTTTCTTGGAGGGAAGTGTCCGCATTCAAAGTACTTCTAAGGATTTTCCAAAGACTTTGAAATAGCAGGATATAAACTTCAGGATTGGTTGGTTGGTTGTAGTGCTACCTAAGCTATCGCTCAGGAAACAATTAGCAAATAAAAGCGCCATTTTGGTGCACTTCTCGTGGACAATGATATTTTATTATACCGTAGCCTACCTGTCAGAACATTCCAGCGGTTCAGTCAAACCATTTAGAGCCGCTTATAAATTTGTATAAATCGCCTATTGTAGCAATAGATAGATCCGTTAACTGCTCCACTATGTGTTTCCCGAAAGATTTATGTCTTAAGTAAACCAGGCCTGGGCATTCACACAGGAAATGAAATACTGTTTCTTCGCTGCCATCCAAGCCGCAGCTGCGGCATATTCTGTTGTATGGAAGACCTATTCTACATGCATGTTTTCCTAGCAGCCAGTGACCGGTGATAGTCACTACAATTCTAAATACTTCTACCCTTGACCTACTTAGCAGTTCTGCTGTTCTTTCCCTGTTAAAGTCAGGCCAAAGCTCTCGTGCTATCTTGCAAGTCTGAATCTCTGACCACCTCCTCCTTGCCAGTTTCAGAAGGTGCAAGTGGATTTCTGTTTGTATTTGTCTGAGGGGATAACCCAGTATTACCGCTACAGATTCATCCAAACAAGCCAGTTCGTCTGCTCTCTCGTTGCCTTCTAGGTTCCTATGGCCGGGAACCCAGACAAGAGAGATGGACATTGACTGAGACGCTGAGCGTAACTCCATCTTGCATTCCTTGACTAGCTTGGACTTGGTTACAGTGGATGATATAGCCAGGAGTGCTGCCTGGCTATCTGAGTAAATAACCGCTCTTTCTTTCCTGGTAGCGCTACTGCTTAGTATTCTACAGGCTTCACAAATGCCCAGAACTTCAGCCTGAAATATGCTAGCATGGTTTTCCAGCCGGAGGGACCTATTGACACCAAGCTCCTCGGAATATACCCCTGTCCGTACACCGCAGTCCATCTTGAACCCGTCAGTGTAGATACAGATGGCTTCCCTATCGGCAGCTTGGCCCCTTTTCCATTCCCTTCTGGATGGAAACCGCACTTGTACATTCAAACCAAAATCGAGGGTTGATACCATATAGTCCGTGGTTTTATTTCCTATCGAAGTAAGGCCTAAGATTGAGCTATGCCCAAAGGTTCTCGATCCCCACAGCCCCGACTCTCTGAGTCTTAATGCTGAGTACATCGCGGCTTCCTTTAGGCATAGATCAATGGGCATCATATTGAGGATTACATTCAGTGCTTCTGAAGAGCAGGATTTCAGTGCCCCAGTTGTCCCCGAGCATGCCGCTCTTTGTAAGCTATTTAGTTTGCTGACATTGTATTCATTGTCTAAGGCTGGCCACCATACTAGGGCGCCGTAGGTTAGGATCGGCCTTATGATAGCGGTGTACATCCACATCACAAGTTTCGGTTTTAAACCCCAGTTTCTATTGAAGATCCGTTTACAAGTATAATAAGCGATTAGGCCCTCTCTTTACGTTTCTCAACGTTAAGTTTCCAGTTTAGTTTGGTGTCTAGAATTAGTCCCAGATATTTTGCGTTGGACGATAGGGGGATTGTCTTCCCGCCTATGGATGGAAGTCTAAATTGTGGTATCTTATACTTATTAGTAAACAGTAACAACTCAGTTTTGTCTGGATTTACGTTAAGGCCACTGCCTTTAGCCAACGTGTGTAGTCTACCTAGCGCTTTTCCTAGAATTTCACTTACAGTAGAGAGAAAAGGTCCTGTGACTGCTATCACTACATCGTCAGCATACGCCACTACTTTAACTCCACCTCTGTTGAGTTCTAGTAGTATGCTGTTTAGTGCTACAACCCACAACAGTGGGGAGAGTACACCACCCTGGGGAGTACCTCTACGCACATATCTAGTTATTAGACTATCTCCGCTTTTCGCCTGAATAATTCTGCTTTCTAGCATGGAGCGTACCCAGCCAACCACACCGCCGTCAACACCAACCCCCATGAGTGATTGGATGATGGTGTCAACTTCAATGTTGTTGAAGGCGCCCTCGATATCCAGGAAAGCGGCTAAAGTGTATTGCTTGAAGCGCAGTGATTTTTCTATGAGCCCCACCACTTCGTGCAAAGCTGACTCCGTCGATTTTCCTTTGATGTAAGCATGTTGTGCTGTTGATAGGGATTCTTCCCCCAAGAACGATCTTATATATATATCTATTAGCCTTTCCAGTGCTTTAAGAACAAAGGAAGTTAGGCTTAGAGGTCTAAAGTCTTTCGCTGTTTCGTGGTTCTTCCTACCGCGCTTAACATCTGTAACATGGCCGGTATTATACCATCTGGGCCTGGAGATTTAAAGGGAGGAAAACTATTTATTGCATAGATGATCTTTTCTTTGCTTATTATTGTTTCAAGTTCTCTATTTGGTATATATGTGGGTTCTTTTCCATCTGATGCTGCTGCATTCTGTTCACAGCCTGGAAAATGGAATTGAACTAGTGTTTCTAAAGACTCATCCGTGGAGTTTGTCCATACATCATTTATATTTTTTATAAATGAGGGTTTAGTGTACTCCTTTGAGAGGATCTTACTTAGCCTAGCTGAGTGTCTTACATTTTCTATCGAGGAACAGTAGGTTTGCCAGGACTTGGCCTTTGCTATCCTTAGTTCCTTTTTATATGATTTTAACGCACTTTTGTAGGGCGCCCAATTCTTGGACCTAAAGCACTCGTTAAAAAGTTTTCTAACGGATTTCTTTTTCATGACACTCAGTGGGGTTGATCTTTCATAGGCTTTAGTCATCACCCCCTCTAAGTTGCTTACGTTTCGTTCTATCTCATCTATTGAGGTAATATTTTCCACCAGATTAACTTTAGTTAGTTTTCGCGTCAAAACTCTATTGTATTTCTCCCAATTAGAGGTGCAAAACTATCGATGACACTATCGATAGTATCGATGTTTTTTATTTTTCCCTACAATCGATTGTTTTTTGGTCCTATCGATAGTCCGACAGACATGTGATTCAGTATTTATTTTAGTTTTATTTCTTATTTTCTTTTCATTTCTCTTAAACATCCAAGTTGAACTAAAAATTTGGTTGCTACTTTTTTAAAAGAGTAATGTCAAATTTCGAAAATGACGGAAAACCTTGCATCTTTTAAAATACCGCTAAAAAACTGATACAAATTAATTTATACCAAAACTTTCAACATTATCTACGCACCACTATTTACTGTTTAAGAAAAGGTAAATAAAAACCATTACTTCTCAGATAAAAAATGGTTTCTTCTTCTAAAAATGAAATTTACTTGATGAGTGCCTTATGTATGACGGAGGATATCTAAAACCACAAATATAAAATTTCAGTACGCCCAATTTGTTTCCATTTCAATTCATTTCAAATTTTCAATAACTTTACTTCTAACTTAACGGTTAAGCAATTAAAAAAAAGTGTACAGTAGCTTACAAGAATATCCAAATGATGATGTTCCGAAGGCCTCTATTAATCGGTGTGATCCCCTAGTTTTGCCGGAAGATGTATACCATCCTGCTCTTGAGTTAAGCTACGAAATCATAAATGAAATACATAATAATAAGTCAAGTTCAAGTACTAGATATGTTTTTGCGAAGCAAATTTCAGGAAAATTAACGAAGAACTTTCAAAGTTATCTTGGCCAATATATAGAGATGACGTGGAGCGTAGCGTTGAGCACTTTAATGATACTGTTTTCAATTTGTTTCGAAAGTATGTGCCAATACGTAATATTGTTCATGAAGAACCAATATAATTATGGTTCACTAAAGAGCTTAAAAAATTGAAAAATAAAAAGTCGCACTCTTTTAAACTGTATAAAAGAACGGGCTTACACAGTGATTACCTAAGGTACTCAGTTTTGCGGCATAGCTACTTTGCATTAAATAAGAAATGTTATAATTCATATTTATGTAAAATTAAGAAGAATTTAATTAACAATCCTAAATCATTTTAGGGTTTCGTAAATTCAAAGCGTAAGGCACATGGTTTTCCGTCCGCTATGCATTATCGCAACACTGTATCTAGCGACAGCCAACTCATTGCCAACATGTTTGCTCGGTTCTTTAGGTCCAATTATTCTGTAGACTTCCCTATAAGTGGAGACTATCCGTACGAGCTTTGTCCAATCAACTCTGTTTATATTCCAGTAATATCTTCCGATGAAGTTTTACACTATTTAAAAATCTTAAAAGCGTCATTTAGGCCTGGACCTGATCATATTCCGACCTGTTTTCTTAAAAACGGCGCTGAGAACATCTGCGAGCCTTTAACAACTCTATTCAAATTGTCACTTAAACATGGCGTTTTTCCGTCAGCCTGGAAGGAGTCTTTCATAATACCACTTCACAAAAACGGCAGCAGGTCCTCTATAGAAAACTATCGAGGCATAGCGAAACTCTCCGCTATCCCCAAATTATTCGAAGCAATTATTGTTAACCAGCTGACATATTCTATATCTTCTTCAATTACACAATCTCAACACGGGTTTTCTAAAGGAAAATCTACTATGACTAATTTATTGGAGTTTACAACTCATGTCTCAAACGGTTTTAGAGAAAATGCTCATACCGACGTAATATACACCGATTTCAGTAAAGCTTTTGACAAAGTATGTCACTCGTTACTCATCCGTAAACTCGACCTAATCGGCTTTCAGCCCAGTCTTCTTCAATGGATCTCATCTTACCTCTCTGATAGAACACAAAGAGTTATTGTTAATAATTGTTCTTCCAACATCATTAAGGTTTCTTCAGGGGTTCCTCAGGGAAGCCACCTTGGTCCGATTCTGTTCCTGATATTCATTAATGATATTTCTTCTATAATAAAACATTCAAAAATTTTAATGTATGCCGATGATGTGAAACTTTTTAAAACATTGTCCTCTATCGAAGAAAGGTCTTTGTTACAAGCGGATCTGAACAATGTGGTTAGTTGGTGTAATACAAACTATATGCCACTAAACCTTCAAAAATGTAAAGTTGTGTGTTTCTCGGAGGGCTGTTCAACCAGCTGTTTATTCAATATCAAATTATAATCTGGAGCAGGTATCCAATTTTGTCGATCTTGGTATCACAATGGATTCCAAACTCAATTTCAACTATCATATTATAGTTACAGTCAATAAAGCCAAAGGCGTTTTTGCATTTGTAAGGCGATGGTCAAAAGAGTTCAAAGATCCTTATGTTACAAAAGCTCTTTTTACCAGTTTAGTTAGACCTATACTAGAATACGGATCTATTGTTTGGAATCCCCGCTACCAAGTTCATTCAGAAAGGAGAATCAATTCAAAAACAATTCTTGCTTTTTGCATTGCGTAATTTTAACTGGGACTCAGATTACAATCTCCCCCCTTACGCAAGTCGTCTAAAGCTCATAAATTTGCCTACACTCGCAAGTCGTAGAGAAATGCTGGGTATAATATTTATCGTAAAATTAATGACAGGCTTGATTAATAGCCTGGCCCTCCTAGCTGAGCTAAATTTTAATGTTCCTCCTCGAGTGTCAAGACACTTTCGACCTCTATTTTTAAAGCCATGCAAAACTAATTTTGAACTAAACGAATCATTCCGTGGTTTATGTCAAGATTTTAACTCTCATTCCAGCACGTTCCAGGACTCGATTTTTACTATAAAGAAAACTATTATTTCCACTCTCAATAATTGAAATACTATCTTTAGCATATCCAATCAGCTGATGAATTTGATTCTGTAGCTGAATAGTTTTAGATCTCGACACTTAACAAACTCCTGTTTCCACTACTCGGCACCAAAAAACTAAACAAAAAAGAAGATTCCGTACGCCATGCGGACTGCGCCCCTCGTGTCGGTTGGGCTGGAATGGAGGGTAAAAAGCCGTTGGGATTAATTAAAAAAAAAATTAGTTTCGAAATATATTCTTAAGGAAATATTCATACGAAAATTGAGCCAAAACCATATAAATACGATACTATCGACGATATATCGATAGTTTTGAAAATAATATCGAAAACTATCGATGGTCTGACTATCGATAGTTTTGCACCTCTACTCCCAATTGGTTCTACGTGGGTTCCTGTATTTAGAGGGGGTGTAGGATACTCCGCGTAGATTAAAGAGTATCCAGCAGTGATCAGACACTGATGGCCTGTCAGAAACTCTCCAGTTCTCAACGGTAACGCCATCGTTCTCAGACAGCAACGTTAGGTCCAATACCTCCTCCCACCCAGGAAACCGGTCTGAACTTGGGAAGATAAAGGTTGGTCGGTTCCCAGTATTGCAAATACTCAAACTAGTGTTTAATAAATAGTGTAGAAGTGACTCACCTCGCTCGTTTTCTGTTGTGCTGCCCCAAACTGGATGCCTGGCGTATGCATCACATCCTATGACAATGGCTCGTCTGGGGTTCCGGTCTACTATAGTTTTGATTTCCGGTGGCGGACTGTCTCATTCATGGGACATATAAGACGACACTAACAAGACATCCTGTTGTCCTGCCGTCTCCACCTTAGCTACTGTTGTGTCTGCTGTGCTGAAATTAGAGCAATGGAATGCATTTATACCCTTCTTGATAAGAATACACGCCCGTGGTTTACCAACCTCGCTCTTGTAGAAGAGATTGTAATTGTAGATATTAAGGCCCATTACTTCGTCGTTCCTGACCCAGGGCTCCTGTATTAGGCTAATGTCGATGTCCTCTTCGCTGAGACTTTGAGTGCTGCAGATTTATTTGGACTATCTTACTGGTCCGGTTCATCGCTCAGTTTCACTCCCATAAGGAGTTCGCCTGCACCGTCGACGCCCGGGTCCTCTTCTACTGGGCTGACTTCACCAAGGAATACTCTTACCTTAGCTTTTCTAATGCCGAACCGAATCTTATAGTCGGCCTCTGCTAGGGCCTCCAAGGATTCGGAGCAAATCGCTAGGAGAATTGGCTTGTTTGTGGGCTTTCTCGGCTCTTCAACTTTGATGAGCTCCCACTCGTCTATTGCTGGTATGTTTTTATTATGCAGCTTTACACACCGCAACCACTTTTCGCCAGGTTCGGCTATCGGAGGTAACCAAATGCGTGCACGGGGCCTCCTAGGAATGTCCTTGGCTGGTATGAGCTTGAGCTTCAAGCCCTCGAATGCGTCGCTAATCTTTGCTACACACCCAGCGAGGAAGTCCAAGGAGAACTGGTCCGCGCATTTGATGACCCGGTATCCCCTCAGGGATTCCAATGAGTCAAACTCTGGATGAGGACCTTCGGGGTTGTCGAGGATGTAGTCCATTACGAGACTCGACAGCCTCACATCGATCTCCACCCACTTTTGCTACACTACTAGCGGCGTTCTGCTACCTTCGTCAATAATTGAAGTCTGAAGATGGTCTCTTGCAACGTCGCTGAAGTAGCGATGCTTGGTAGATGTTGCGGACTCCGCTACATCCCCCTACTTCAATCGTTTGCGGTCAGCTCCGTTGCCACTCTCGTTTTGAGACCTATTCCTTTTTTGGGTTTCGCTAGATCCCATGGTGGCAGTACGTTCTGTTTGGAATTTCTCATACTCTTCCACCATGGCCATATATCTAAGCTTATCTTCCTCATCGCGCTCGTCTATACGTCCGGCTGCTGCATTTCTCTCGATTTTGTCGAGCATGTACAGAGCCTTCTGGTACCGTTGCTTCATGAACGCGTTTGAGGGTTTCCTATGCTTTTGCAGCTGGGTACTGCTGGTACCGGCCGCGTGCTTGCTACATGCTGGTTTTTCTTCCAGTGTACTATGGCTGGCACTACCGGTACTAAAATTTTCTAATTGCAAAACGGCGGTACTATGGCCGGCACCTTCCGTTTTGCTACTGATTCCCGCTTTTTCCTCTGAGGTGCTATGGCTGGCACCAACAGAGGAAATCGCTGTCGGGTTTGGTGGTTTTGCAGGGGATTTCAGGAGCTGTTCTTCCTCCGATAGCGTCACATCTTCCCCAGGCTTTTGTTTTTGTTCTTGCTGTTGTTGTTGTTGTTGTTGTTTTTGTTTAGTTTCTTTGTTCATTTGTGGTCCCACGAGTAGTCCGGAAGGGGTTCATCGCTCGTCCGCAGAGCCGGTATGCATGGAGAAGGCAATTCTACAACCGACCTTGCCCGGGCATCGGAGGGGACCGTTCGCGACCAGCCACATTTTACTACCCGCTGGGCATTCATCCATCGGCACGGTGGCCTTCACACCTTGGCTTGGGTAGTGTTGGTGCGGTAATCCCCGCAGCGGCTCAAAGCAACGTTTCATCTTGAAGCGTCAAGAAGTGCCGCAGAAGGATGCAATACTGAGCTTCCCTCTTAGTTCATATTGCCATGGTGCACCCCACACTGTGAGGTATACCATGACATCACTTAAGGTTCCCCGCCACGGCAAGACGACCAACGTTGAGGAAGAAAATTCAGGATTACTCGTTACTCATATCCCACAAGAGCATACGATCCCCTGGAACATCTTTCCGTATTCATATATAAGTATACTTTTTAGAATTATAACTATGTGAAAAAAATCTTTAAAAAACGAACGATTTACGACGAGTTATAAAGCAGTTTCTTCTTCATATCTTTTTCATTAGCTTTAGTAACAGCGTGTAGATTAAATTTTGGCTTAGGAAATATATAGGGGTGAAAATTAGCTTCACGTCAACAGACGTTTGGCATTCTTCCAAAAAATTTTAAACTTGTAATGTAGTGAATGCGCTCTGAAATAAAAAACAAATACGTAGTTGTACTATAGCATGCTGTATAAAATGCAAATATTTATAAACACAAATGATGCTGCTGAGATATATTCAAAATCTATCCCGGTGACATGAGGTGACATGTTACCTTTGGGTCATCAAAGGTGTAAAATAATAGAAAATATATATGCATATATAATTTATTTTTAAATTTTCGAAATCCATATTCCCAATATCACTAGAATCTTCTTCTTCTTTATTGGCGCTGTAACCGCCGAAGCGATTTTCGCCAAGTCCAAAACAGCACGTCAGTCATTTCTCTTCTGTGCCAACTGACGCCATTTGGAAGTGCCAAGTATTTTCATTTCATTTCATTTATTATTATAAAGAAAATTAGTACAATAAGATCCCAAAGATCTTTTTTAGTACAACGGTAACTTAAAATTAAGACAAGAATAAGATTTGAGAATAAAAAGTGCATAGTACATCATGTCAAACAAAGCCTGACAAATAGCATTAGGCAAAACTTACAAATCTATATAAAACCAAGCGAGGAAGAAAAAAATAAATAAAAAAATAAAAATAAAAATAAAATAAATAAATAAATATAAAAAAAGGCAATAAATAAATAAAAATTAAAAAGAAAAAGAACGACATATAATTTTCAATTAGCCTATATCTAAAAACATACACATTTACAACACTCCTAAAGTTGCTTTTATTTAGACTGTTGCGAATATGTCCTGGAACCGAGTTCCAGGTGCGAATAGCATTGACGAAAAATAGCCTTGCAGATGCTAGATAATTGTACCTAGGTATAATCAGGTCAGTAAGGCGTGAAGACTTTGAGAGGGATAATTTTTCGTATAGATATCTAGGATCTTTATCCATCATTAGGCGAAATAAAAAAATACAAATTCTTGCTTCTAGGTATTCAGAGATACTGCAGCCCAATAGTCGTGATTTCCAATCGGATATTCGCTTAAATTTCGATAGCCCAAAAACATATCGAGTAACATGATTGAATACTACATAAATTTTATGGGAAGATTGAGAATCTAGGCTGCTGTAGACTAGCTCAGAATAGCAGATAATTGGCAATATTAATTGAATGGCCAGTTTACGTCTAACGATTAATGGCGTAAAAGTTGCAGACATTCTTAAATTTCTTAAAGTATAATAGACTTTGCCTACGACAGAGTTAACATGATCAGTGCATGTTAGGTTAGTGTTTATAACAAAACCAAGATTAGTCACTTTAGAAACAAATTTAAGAGACTTATCACCAATGTACAAGGACGGAATAATATCAAATTTAATATTTCTTTTACATACAGACAACACAAAGGATTTATCACAGTTGAGACAAAGACCATTTTTCGAAGACCAAGACGATGTAGACATTAATTCTCTATTGAAATTCGCGCACAAGTTGGCCATGTCTTCAAAAGTTCCTGACAAATAGATCTGTATATCGTCCGCGTAAGCATGAATTTTTGCATATTGGAAAGTACTGAAGATGTCATTAATAAACAAACTAAATAGCAATGGCCTTGGGGTACACCCGTTAATAGTGGTTATAGTTTAGATACTTCAGCACCAACTTTTACTCTTTGGGTTCGGTCGGACAGATAGCTCTTCATTAACTGCACGGCAAAGTCACTAAACCCAAAATAGTTTTTGAGTTTGAGGCATAGTAGTTCATGGCTAACTGAGTTGAAAGCTTTGGAGAAATCCAAAAGGCATAATAGTGTCAGGTGGTTTTTATCAAACGATATCCGAATGTCGTCAAGTATTTGAATCATAGCCGTGGAACAACTGTGTCTAGCTCTAAATCCGGACTGGAACGGGGACAATAACCTAAATTTCTCAAGATGGACATATATTTGTTCAGACATCAAAGACTCAAGTACTTTAGACAAGACAGGCAAGATACTAATAGGACGAAAATCACAAGGACTACATGCAAATTTATTTTTAGCTACCGGAATCACAGTTGCAACCTTCCATGCGTCAGGGAAACAAGAGGTGGTGAAGCAATGATTGACAATATGAATCAAGGTAGGTAAAATAAGCGGTAAAATTATTTTAATCAATCGTATTGGAATACCGTCTTCACCTATTGCATTGGACCGTATTTTATTGATACATCTTACTACATCACACTCAGACACAGCACTAAATTCAAACATTTGACCAACAGAAGGACGAGGACACGAAAATGAAATGTTTGGGGCGAGTAAGCAAGGGGAAGACGCACGGCTCACAAAGAAGTTATTTAGAGTTTCAGGCTCGAGTAGGCAGCTAGTGCTGTTACCGACATGTACTCGGAGATTTTTTAGGTTTCGCCACAGGGCATTATTGGGGAGTGAGGGATCCAACTTTTTTCCAAAGAACCTGCGCTTTTCACGTTTAATTACTGAAGTGGCTTCATTCCTAACTGCCTTTAATGCAGACCAATTTGCATCTGAACGGTTCTTTTTCCACCGAGAACAAGCCTTATTACGCTTTCTGATCATAGTTTGGACCGCAGAGTTGAACCAAGGGCACGATGAGGATATGTTTTCAAAAGCGCGTAGCGGGACATGAGCTCTAAGAGCACTCAGAACGTTGTCATTCAAAAAGGCAAGCTTCTCATTCACCGTGCAAAGTCCCCAGCACATAGACCAATTAATGTGTGAGAGGTCAGTTAAGAGATTATCAACGTTTAGAAAACGGTAGTCAAGTGAGATATGGCTGTTTACTAAGTTAGTACGGTCAGAATTAAGATTAAAATCAAAAGAACAGAAAATGAGATCATGGTCTGATATAAAGGACAGCTGATCAAATTTTAGCACACTTTGAGAGTCAGACACAATAAAATAATTAAGCAGACTTGGACAACTGTTATTTCCATACCTTGTAGGTATAGATGTATTAACAAACGATAATCCAACAGTAGCGACAACATCTCTTAATCGAGAACTGTAGGAATCTTGACTAAGCAAATTAACATTGAAGTCTCCACAAACAATAATATTTTCATAATCAACAGCTAGAGGGGACAGAACATTAAAATAATCACAAACTCTACAACATTTATTAGGATTGTAAACTCATGACAAAAGTACTTTACATACAGAGTTAGACAGCTCAACAAGCAAGTATTCAGTATTACCATCGATTGATTGAGGAATCAGCTTCGTATTCAAGTATTTTTTACAATATATCGCTACCCCCCCACCCTTTTTCCATTTCTGTCAGACCGGAAAAGTTTATAATTTTTAATATCATAGTGGGAGTCACTAATATCAGTTTTGAACCAGGTCTCAGAAACGCAGATTATGTCTACGGATGAAAATTCAAAAGTATTTCTAACCACATCCATTTTTTCCGGATTTAGGCTGCGCACATTTAACATAGCAAGACTACAGTCATCAACGCTAGTCGATTCGCTGTTGCTTACGTTCATAGTGGAAAATAAAGTAAGCAACTTTAAGACAACAATAACAGACAGCGAAGTTAGACAAAAACAAACAGCATAAGAAGAGGTGCGCTATCTTAACAATATTAACAAAATATACGTGGTTGAAAAATAATAACAAAAACAAGCGGCAACTAGTGAAACTGCGCCAAGTCCTCTTTACACATAATCTTTGTCGCCAAATTATTTTTCCCCTTCTCTTTCTGAACATGTACATAGCCACGGACTGTGCGTACAGACGAGAGTTTACCTTCTCTTCGTATTCTAATGGCCTCTTGCAGTATGCGCCGATTCTCTGGAGTGAGACTATCAAAAATATGGAATGTACCATCAAAACCAATAGGCATAAGGGGGACCGCGGATTTAACTCGTCTACGGTACTCGCCAAAGGCACGTAGAGTGCGATTACGATCAAGCGGTGAGTGAAATTTTATCACAATAGCGCTGTTGCGGCTGCGGGAGGAGGGCTTCGTTCGAAATATATCGCGAATTTAAGGAGATAGAAAGTCGATTGAGACACAAACTTGGTTGTATATACTCTTCAGATTCTCCCCTTTTGTAAACGGTATCCCAAACGCAACAGCATCAGCAGCGAGGTCCGGAGCGGGTTTGTTTTGTAGCGCTCTTGCTAGTTGTAATTGCAAGCTCTTAATATCCGACTCTGCTTTTTTCATATTCGCCTCCAACGAAACAATGCGTGCAGTCGTCTCAGCTACTTTGTTAGACAGCGCAGCAATCTCCTCATCGATGCGTTTTGTTAAATTTTGTTCCAGTTCAATCAGCTTTTGAGAGACACTCTCAACTACTGACATAAGACGGCCGGTTTGCTGCTGAAATTTCCCCTCCATTTCTTTTAGTTTAGCAAAGACAGCGGTGAGGGTAATGTCTTCATCCAGTTTAACGGCTTTAGCAGCCGGAGAGCCTTTGCTCAAACGACGCTTTTGGGATGAAGCAACAGTAGTAGGCGACATTTTCCGTTGTTAAAATTTTAAGATTTTGCAGTTTTTGTATTGCTTTTAATTTATTAATTTAAGAAGATAACACAGACCATACAATCAGCGGCACGCGAATTATATTAGCAAGCGTTTACCAACTCCACGAGTGTGCGAAAGCACTATAAAAACAACAACAAACAAACAACAAGCAAGAGCGAAATTTATGCACGTCCGTTCAGCTTAACGAATGAAGCCAAGTCCTTCTCCACCTGGTCTTTCCAAAGCAGAAGAGGCCTTCCTCTTCCTCTGTTACCAGCATCGCGGCCCGCGTTGAATACTTTCAGAGCAGGAGCGTTTCTGATATAACCAACCTAGGGGGGCCGCTGAATTTTAATTCGCTGCACTATGTCTATATCGTTGTAGAGCTCACACCGCTCATCGTTAAATCGTCTGCGGTATTCGCCATCGCCAACGCGTAATGGACCGTAAATCTTTCACAAGATCTTTCTCTCGAAAATTCCAAGAGCCGCCTCATCAGATGTTTTCACTGTTCACGCGCCATACACCAGCACAGGCATGATGAGTGACTTATAGGGTGTGATCGGTGGAGTGCAATAACGCCCATGGCCTTTATTTCCTAAAAAAAAGAAACAAAGCCCTTGGGCGTTATTGCCTTTTCGAAAAAGAAATTAAGCCCGCAATCTTTATTGCCTTTTGCTGGTGGGCATTATTTCCCTGTCGATATGGCAATAACGCCCGCGGGATTCAGTTCCTAACAAATGAAATAAGTCCCGCGGGCATTATTTCATCTTTGTTGTGGCTCTTGTCTCCATTTTAGAATATGTACATCCAAAATCCCCTGTTCTAAATAAAAACTAACTAATATGATAACTGTTGAGTAAAACGCAGTCTCTGAATTCAGATGTGGTTTATTCAACGACTTAAAAGCGAGTGAGTAACATATACATAAGGAAGAAGGAAAGATGTGTAAATGCATAGGGTTGCCAGAGTTCAATTTCCAACACCCTCCCTTATTGAAATATTGGTTACAAAAATATAAAGCAATTCATTTAATTACACGATTAAAAGAACTATGTTAAGATACATTTTTTTTTTAAAACTAATTTTCAATACAATTTTTAATACCCATCCCCTTGGCACACGTTAATATTTTTTGGCTTGATACCGCTTTAGTTAAGCAGTCAGCTACCATTTGTTCGGTGGGGATGTATTGAACTGCCACCGTCTTGGCATTGATGTGGTCG
>NW_023458568.1:20326297-20334517 GCF_013731165.1 Rhagoletis pomonella | reverse complement strand
ATAATCTTAATATATCTAAAGACATAGCTGAAAAACTAGGTGATCCCGTTTACAAATTATATTTCTATTTTCTTGCACATATATTGAATATAATCACAAAATTAAATCTAGATTTTCAATTCGAAGTTAACTACAAACTTATTTTGTCATTTTTATAAAACGTGAAACTTGCATTAAAGCGAATTTAAGCACATTAAATATTAATGATCCGTCAAATTTTATACCTCTAAAAGATGTGTATATTGGAGGTAATGCAGAGTTATATATATCGCAGGAAATAAAAGGAAAACACTGATATTTTAAAACTCAAATCAACGGTATGTAGTTTTTATATTGAATTGTGTTAACAAATTGCAAAACGTTTTAAATTCAATAACATTGTTTTAAAAAGCGTTTCTTCATTAGACCCTGAAAAGATAACCGCCGGTAACGATTTATTTCTTTCGTGAGTCTTTTAAACTCATTTCCACACTTGTATGACAATCAGAAAAAAGAAGATATATGTACACAGTATAAAATGTTGCAATTAGAAAAAAATTTATTGTATCTGGATAATATTGAAAAGTTTTGAGGGAATGTAGGCAACTTAAAAGACGCAAAAGAGTCTCAGCTTTACAAAGATGTCTTTGAATTTTCAACAAAAGTAATGAGTTTACCTGACAGCTCTGCGGCAGCTGAACGGGTTTTTTTCCCAACTGAACACGATAAAAACCAATTTGAAAAATAAGTACAACTTAGAAACGGTTGAGGCCATAATGTTTGCAAAGCAAATTAAAAAGCAATACGAGCAAGAAAAATTTGTGTTATGTATTCAATGAATTTTTTGTGGTAACTATGTACAATGTATATACAGTTGTCCACGAAATAATAAGAGTGCGATATTTTGACAAGTTTTGACTATTTGTCTTTTATTTATTTAAGGATTTTTATTTTTTTAGTCAAAATTTGTCAAAATTTCGCACTCCTATTATTTTGCGTACACTATTTGCAAACATTCATACTATGTATGTATGTATGTATATACCAGTAGAATAAGTTTATGTTTCGTTATGCAAATAAGCATAGATTCTCTGTTGTTGTTAAAACAATTAATTTTAAATTTTTTTTATACCTATGGATTATAAAATTTTATTTATTAGTTTTTTAAATAAAAGTTGAAAAAATAACACTGATACTTTTTCATACTTTTTCTGCTTGGCATCTGATACTCTTTTTTCCAAGCTTGCGGCAACGCTGGGCACCACCCATACCAACAAAAATTTTCATCTGGTATATCTCTTGAAATATTTGTGGTAGATTACTGGAAATTGGTATAGAGACATATGAAATAATTCCATACTCATGGAGAAAAATGTGCGGTATTGGAAAAGGGGGCGTGGCACCTCGCATCTTAAATAAAAAATAAGTGCACGAATTCTACCAAATTTAAACGGTTTATTCGGACTATCATGCAGATGGGTTATGCGACGTGTGCCCGAATTCGGTCCAGCGGTTCATGATATATGACAGTTTATGTCTGTCACATGTACCACGTATATGGTACAACAGCAGATACATGAAAAATCGAAAACATAGTGAAAAATTGTGGCTATGATGTGCTGTGGATGTGATGTGATGTTCTTCGGATAAATTAAGACACGTATAAACATGGCTGCAATATATATATAGAATTCCAGGATTTTTCATTCATTTTTCAATATTTGGTGTAGAGAAGCACACCGGGGTACCGCTAGTAATTTTATATAAAGAAAATTATTAAAAAAATATTAGAAAATTTCTCTACTACATTTTTGGCTTTCCTTTTTTTATTTTTCCAACGTCAAAGGCTGAATTTTTTTTAAGTTAATACCATGGTGAAATAAATATAAGGTGATGTTACTTACATAACCTCACTTTTTCTGCATGCCAATTACGGTCATGCATTTTGGAGTAGTAGAAAAAGGGGGAAAAGATTAGGATTATTTTTACTACTTTTAGGGTACTATTTCCAATACATACATATATCAGTGGACCCCAGACCAGTTAAATGAATGCATCAATAAAATATTTTTTTCTGTAAACCAGCGTACTTACAGTTCCATTTTTTCGCTCAAAAGAAATTGTTATTACTTAATTTTATTTTTTCGATAAAATATATTGATCTTAATCATTATTATTCAGTTTAATTTTTCTACCTTAAAATTATTATTTGTAAAACTTAAAAGGCCACTCGGTCGTACCACACACATATCATGATGGTTAAAACTTAAAAAATAAGGACTATTTTCCGTCTTTCATTTATTCATATTAAAACAAATTAAATTATACCCTTTCTCTTTATTTAATTATTCTTAAATTCTAGTAAAAACGACATATTAGCCCGTATAGAGTTTTATTTGTATTTTTTCCTTAAGGTCTGAAGTACACGTATATGCGTACTTGGTTTTTAAATATCTAAACTTTAAAGGGAATTTTATTACGAGCTTTATTTTCGTTACCAGCTTAAAATAACATTTCTGAATTCTATCAGTTATATTACAAAATAATTATGCGTTTAAATTGTTAGACCAAAGTGCATTATCGTAGACATCCGAGGCACTGCTCCAATAATATGTGGGATATGTATAGTATATATTTTACCAAAAATTTACTTACAAAATCATAATTATTGGAAATTATCGCTCAAATTTTCCAATGAATTTGAAAAGAAAGGTCAAAGTAAAAGCGAAACAAAGAAACAGTGATACCTGCGCATACTTTTTTCACAAAACTGTGCTCCATTTTTGTTCCATTTTGCCCAGAAATGAAATTGAAATAAATAGAGTAGGCATTACTGTAACGCTGGTATGCCCATGATACAAAAAGGAAGGTAGTTTCATTACTACTATTTTTTGATTATAAAGCAGATTTTTGACATTTCTCCAGAAGTAAACATTTAGCATAGCTTTGCCACATTGAAATTTTTTGATAGGGGAGATTTTCTTTTAAATATTTGGGAGTAATATTTACATACAAACAATAGTAAGTTGATGTGTTCGATAATCAAATTTGAATGTTTTTCTCAAGCCTTTAAAAGATCCTTTGAATAATATCGATGTGAAATAAAATAAAATATAGTTTTGAAACATTTATTTATTAAAAAGCTCTTTTCATTTCATTTAAACAAAATAAATAAATGTACATAACTAAACCCTTTTTGTTGAATAGTCCGAATAAGGTGTATTGTTAGATATTTCGTCTTTAAAGCATAGTCCGAAATCAGGATTCGGAGAAGGTTGAATGGTCTCATTGCCCTCACAATGAAAGGAGTCACAATTCAGAATTCTCCGGAAGTGAAGTATCTATAAGTAACTCTGGATACAAAACTATCGTGGAAATCTAACGAGGAACAAACCTCTAAAGAAAGGGCAGCATTTTGGCAATGTAAACTGGTGTTTGGTAAAACGTGGGGTGGTCAACATAGGGAATCCTTTGGATTTATACCTCTATGATCAGACCCATAATTAGCTATGCGTCAATCGTATGGTGGAGCAGATTCTCAATCAAGAGCGTGCTTGCAAAACTTCAAAAAACTACTCCCGTGTGCGGTACGAAAGATTTCTCTACAACACGTGGCTTTGCTCTTGATGCACTGCTGCACTTACCGTCACTTCGTGTTTTCATACATGGCTTCCCCTGCAGACTAAAAAGAAACGGATGCTGGTATAACACTGAGTGGGGCCAGGCGGAAATTGCTAGCGGCAGAGATCTGAGCACTTGTGTCTTTTCAATGCTATAGGATAGTACGCCACCATTACCGTTCTTGAAGAGATTCTATAATGTTGAGTTCTCTGAGGCCGAATGCTGGTTTAATACCAGCACTGAGCCCGGACTCACACATAATCGAATATTCACTTATGGATCCAAAACTGACTCTGGGTCAGGATCTGAGGTCATTATCGGAGTTAATGGGGATAAGATTAACTTTTGTCTTGGCAATTATGCTTCGGTCTTCCAGGCTGAGGTATTTGCAATCCTCAAGGATATGGACTACGAGGTGGAAAATAGGTGGAGAGGAAGGAGTTTACGTGACGGCCAAGTGCCAGTTCAATCGGGAGTACCTCCTATCGTCCATAACTATAATATTTATAATATCATGAATTTCAATTTTCGTTTTTGCGCATATCGAAGACAAATTTCCTTTTAATTTTGTAAATATTTTTTTTTACAATAAATAAATGATTATTGAGAACTAGGTATGGCAGCACGAAATGTCACAAGCTGGTTAATTGTCAGGTAGTTAATATGGCGCCCGAAAAGTGACAATGAAACTACCTTCTTTTTTGTATCATGGGTATGCCGAAATTGCCAAAATTACAACAACCACCCCCTAGGTGACAACACCTTATTATTATTTCACCATGGTTAATACCATGATACAAAAAAAGAAGGTCGTTTCACTTTGAAATTTTTTGACATAAACTGTGCTTATGACGTTTATACTTTTCGTAAATTGCTCAAGAAGCACTGCCACCTCAATAAATTATTGTTTTGGAAATTTTTATATTTTTTAAAGGAATTTTTTATGCATTAAAATACAACAACACGCAAGGTAAATTTACTTATTTCATCATATTTGCAGAGCTGTTAATAGATAAGTGTGTATTGGTTTAAAATACCTTAAATGACCTTATCGCAAAAATTTGGCATTATTCGCAGTGTTACGTGAGATATTATTATATCTGGAAATTAAGATATTAGGACGTTCTTTAATTTGGATCCTCTTTAGTGGAAATATGAACAAAGGAATGGGGTAAAAAGTAGCTTAGCGTCAATGAAAGCACTATTGAAGCATAAACTTATTTGTGATAACGCATGATGTGTCATGAAGAGGGAGGTAAAAATTTTGTCCTAATTCTTAAAGCTCCTTGTTATAGTTTATAGACAGATGAGTAGTTTATCCACTTGTTGCCGCGTTTCGCTTAGATTGGGTACATCCGTCCCGAGGCTGAAAATTTTCTACCGAAAAGTGGTTGGAACAAACAAACAACACCTTTTGAAGTTACCATGCGTAATTGCGTAACCAATAGATTCTCTATATGCATTACACAATGTAACACGAGAATTTTACCTTCCTTCCGTTTTATATTTAATTTTTGAATTAAGTCACTAGAAGCTCGCTATAAAATGATGCTCAAAATATATTTTTTCAAATAATGTTTTTTTAAATAATTTTTTAAGTAAAAACCCACTTTTTAATTTCCTCAAAGAATATGGTAGCTTCAATTTAAAATAAAATGTCAAAAGCACAGTTTACGTCAAATAGATGCAATGGCGAATATGAACAAGTGAAACTACCTTTAAATATTTGAATCATATTTGGTACAACAAAAAATACGAAACACGTTTTCCGTCATATAACTTACATGGCGGATAAGAAGAAGTGAAACAACCTTCTAAAAATTATTGTATTGATTACAAGGTAAATTCATTCTTAATTCGTCGGCCATGATTTTTTCTGACGTTTGCAAGCATTTTAAAATCATATAAAATTGAAAATAAAAACAATTAAATTGTTCACAACTTTTGTTGTTTGAGATTGAAAATGAGAAGGTTTGTGTGAGTTTGAAAATATTTTATGGCCTTATTCATAAAAAGTAAAGTAGGTTTAAAGAGATTTAGAAAATGATGTTTTCATACATTTTTCAGTTTATAAACCTTTTTTAAAGCTATTTTATTTTTTACTAGCTTATACCCACGGGTTTCACCCCGCACTTTTATACAAATAGGAAAAATAATTTAATGATGTTAGATTTTATTTCTGTGCCCATTTCGTTATAGCTCGTTATTTTCTAAGCGAGTTAAGGTATTTAGGCCGTTTAAAACTATAAAATTATAAAATCTCCTCTCTCCTCCCTCTAAGTTTACCTTAAAAGGTTTCCAGGTATACGACGCGTGAACGTGAAACCTTCTTGGAGGTGCCACGGCGAGTTCTAATATTTCCAACTCAAATTTAGTAACCTGGCCTTGATAAAATACCACTTCTCATTACTGTAGCAAATGCCTCAAGAGAGCTTTAGATTATAAGGTCGAACCCGGCTCTCCCTTTTCCATTTAATGAAATTTATTCTGTCTTCCACAAACACTTCCAGGGATATGTGGCAAGAAAAAGTAAATTTGTACTGGAAGTGCCACGCCCCTTTTTCTTATAACCCTAATCTTCTTCCATGAATTTAGAATTGATACCCCCATACCCCAGAACCAAGTCCCAGTACTCTACCATGAACACCTCTAGAGATAAGCAGTATAAAACAGTAAATTTGTACGGCAGGAACCATGTCCCCTTTTCGAATAACACAAATTCTTCTCTATGAGTATGGAATTAATTTTGTATACACATCTCGGTGCCAAGTTCCAGTCCTCTGCAATAAACACCTCCAGAGATATGCAGCATAAAAAAATCAATTTGCATGGGAGTTGCCACACCACCTTTTCCAATAACTCTCATTTTTCTCTATGAGTATGGTATTAGTTTCACACACATGCATGCATACATATGTATTTCCATACCAAGCTTGAGTGCTTTACCCCAAACATTTGAAGAGATATGCAATATGAAACTTTCAGTCAGTATGGGAGGTGCTACGCCTCTTTTCCAAAAACGTCCATTTTTCTCCGTGAATATGAACATGATTTCACACAGTGTTGGCAAACTGTTAATCTGATTAACGATTAAAATGTTAATCGCGTTTGACGATTAAAATTAATTAGTCGCAATCAACTGTACGATTAATGATAACATTTTTTAATCGTTAATCGCTGGCTGCGATTACGTTTAATTAATTTAAAACATTAATCGTTAATCCAATTAAAAATAAAATCTGATTAATTTGTCTAGTTTGTCCGAGTTTGAAACCAAACACCAGTTATAGTAATTATTTTGTGTTTTACGCTTATAAAAAGCACGTAATATAAAAAAATAATTATTATTATTATTAGTAATACATAAACTGGGAACTTTTACAAACCTAGTTTGTAAAACGTTTGTTGGTATACATATATCTTAATGAAAATGCACACCAAATTTTTTAGATTGATGAGGAAACCCGACTTAGCCATACTGGATTAACTTGCTTTGTGTGCACAGGAAAATTCCAGCATAACTTAATTAATCACCAAACCTACTTGATCAAATTAAGAGTTAATGATTAAAAATTAATTTTTCAATCGCGGTTACGGTTAACTGTTTAGTCGGATTAAAATTAATCATGATTAATTCAGATTGAATTTAATCGAATTAACTAACTAATTAAAACATCAATCGATTAATGCCAACATTGATTTCACATACATATCACTATACCAAGTTTCAGTTCTCTCCCACAAATACTTCCAGAGATATGTATGTAATATGAAAATTCCAATTTGTATGGGAGGGGCCTTGAGTTATCGCACTTACTTTCAGTCTAAGACCATCCTTCCGAAATCCGTAGTAAGTGTACTAAATTTCGTTCTGATCGGAAAACCGGTTAAGGAAGTAGCCTATTGCTCCATCTTTGAGCAAAATTTAATTTTCAAACAGGTGGCCATTCTTAAAAAAGTAGCCTATTTTCCAGTCTAGGTCATAAGCTATCTGTGCGCATACTTTCGTGCAAATCAGTTCAGTCATTTTCAAGTATTAATTTAATTAAAGTTTCCTAATACGTGATAACTCTTAAAATAGCAGCCTATTTTCCAACATAGGTCATAAGCTATCTCTGTGCGAAATGTCATGCAAATCTTCCAAAAATTTAGCCTATTTTCCACTGTAGGTCATAAGCTATCTGCTTGCAAAATTTGATGCAAATCCGTTCAGACTTTTCCGCGTATTAATTTAATTAAACTTTTTTAGCAGGTGGTAACTCTCGTCGGCCGCTGTGGTGTAGTGGTAAACATTGCGCGCTTTCACTCATCAGCATTTGGGTTCAAGCCCTGGTCAAAACAACATCGCAAAAAATATAGAAAAAGGTTTTTCTTTTCAGCGGTCGTCCCTCGGTAGGCAATGTCAAACCTCCGAGTGTATTTCTGCCATGAAAAAACAGCTTCTCATAAAAATACAATCGCCGTTCGGAGTCGTCGTAAAACTGTAGGTCCCTCCGCTTTGTGTGACAACATCAAGGCGCACGCCACAAGTCGGAGGAGAAGCTCGGCCAAACACTAACATATGTGTAAGCGCCAATCTATTATTATTATTATTAACTCTTAAAAAAGTAGCCTATTTTT
>NW_023458568.1:20316074-20326287 GCF_013731165.1 Rhagoletis pomonella | reverse complement strand
AACTTCCATGCAAATCAGTTCACTCATTTCCGCGTATTAATTAAATTCAACATTTCTAACAGGTGGCAACTCTTAAAAAAAGTAGCCTACTTTCTAACCTAGGTCATAAGCTATCTATGTGCAAAATTTCATGCAAATCCGTTTAGTCGTTTCCGCGTATTAATTTAATTAAACTTTTTTAACAGGTGGCAACTCTTCCAAAAATTAGCCTATTTTCCACTGTAGATCATAAGCTATCTGCTTGCAAAATTTCATGCAAATCCATTAAGTCGTTTCCGCGTATTAATTTAATGAAACTTTTTTAACAGATGGCAACTCTTAAGAAAAGTAGCCTATTTTCCAATCTAGGTCATAAGCTATCTGTGTGCAAATTTTCATGCAAATCCATTCAGTCGTTCCCGCATATTAAATAAATGAAACTTTTTTAACAGGTGGCAACTCTTAAAAAAAAGTAGCCTATTAACCAATCTTGCCTATAAGCTACCCGCGTACAAAATTTCATGCAAATCCGTGCAGTCGTTTCTGCGTGATGATTTCCCAAACATCCAAACATACAAACTTTCACATGTATAATTCTTATTAGATTAGATGAATAAGGCCATTAAATTATTTTGCTGGAAAACGTCAGACTGTCTCTCAATGGTTTTACCTTGTAATGTTTTTATCATGGTAGCGTGTATCTTCACTTGCCCTAAAAAAATATGAAAAATCGTATTAAACTTGATTTCGAATTTTGAACCCACTCACCCTACATGAAATTCAACGGAATTAGCCATATTTATGTATGCTGTGAATATAAACATTTTTTCAAATACATACAGTAATCTGTTAAAGTAAAATTTTCTGATGTTCATGAAACGTATAAAGCCTGGCACAGCCGCAGACAGCGCTGCTCTTACTTGTTTTATTTTGAAACCAAAAAATATTTAGAGGTCGCTCAAAGCGCTCAAAGTTGTTCATGTATTTTATAGGGAGAAAAAACAACTTTTCGTAGCAATGGTATAGAATTCTTTAAAATCAATATTTTTCGATCTGAACTCTAGTTCTCTTGAAGAGAGTCCTCCCATTGCATTTTTTTGGGCTTTTGGCGGACCGATAAAATATAGTTACTATGAAAAAATTATTAAATAAACAATTTGGTATTATTATTGGGAATCTCCAGCAGAGAAACAGAGTTTTCCCACCAAAATGTATTTATTTTAAAGAATTCTATACCATTTCTACGAAAAGTGTTTTTTTTCCTATATGAAATATGTATGTATGTACCTACAAGGAAAATTTTGAGCGCTTTGATCGACCTCTAAATATTTTTTGATTTCAAAATAAAAAATGGGGGTATATTTTTTCGGTATAGAACAATCCTAGGGTGTGGGAGCATAAAAATTCCGACTTTACTTTTTCACATGCATTTTGGACTACCCTAATGTACATACATATATGAACATACATACCCAGCCAGCAAAATATCCGGAAACGTATCCGAAAATGGAAACAAACGATTTTATTACGAACTTCACAGAAACTTTTTCATAGTTACAGGAAACCAAACAAAAAACAATTTTAAGATTCAGCAATTATTTCAATTTGAATAAATATAATTTTAATATATTGCTTCTGACGGAATTCGAACCTGGGACCTCCTGAAAGCTAACAAATAGTAGCACACTTCTCTGCACACTCAGCTACTGGCGAATACGTATACATGTTTTCAAATGCTCAGTTTGAACAAATATTTTAAAATTATTGTTTTGAAATAAGATGATGACATTTTTCAGATACGAAAAATTAACAAACATGGAAATCGTTTTCTGAACGTTTCCGGATACGAAAAATGTACGAAAACTGCACTTTTGGCAAAAAGTACGTTTCTCTGCTGGCTGGGTATGTACATCCACAACTTTAATAAAGAGAACAAATGAAATTTACCAAGCAATAAACTCTTCCGACTTCCAATATTTCGACGGTGCCTCCCAATCCCCGTCTGACCATAGGATTTCTGGTAGGTACTCATTTACCAATTCAATTTGCTCTGGGCGCAATTTTCTATTTACATAATTTTGTTCCAAAAATATATGCAATTTATCATTGATATATAGCCGATTGAACCATTCGAAAAGTGAATAGTATAAACCAAACTTGAGTGTTGTCTCTTTGCGAATCGCGGAAGAAAGTTCACCTGAAAATATTAAAAGTAAGTATAAGATTACTTGCAAGGGAATAGGAAACACAAAACCAAAATACTAAAACATGGGTATTAAACAAAACTCGTTGTGGCGTATTCATAGTCAAAATAAAGTTAGTTGCTTTTTGACATAATTTTCCAATACTATACTAGAGTTCAATCTTTGATGCGATAAATCGAAAGGCAAAAATGAGCGGTTTATTTTGCACAACAACACTGTTTCTTGGCTGCGAAACTTCAAACAGTTCAGCCCCAGCGCGGTCTCAAATGAAGATGAAGACGAAGATGAAGACGAAGCCGAAGACGAATCGCTTGCGTTGGGGGCAAGCTGGCTAGTGTACATAGTGGAAGATGAATGAAGATTTGTTCCTAAATAAAACCTTTTTTTTTTAGATAAATTTAAAAGAAAATAAAGAAAAAAACAGCAATTCATGAAATAAATTTGTGTAGGACAGACATTTTTTGAATATACAAGAATGCCAATTAATACGTTTGATTACATTTGGTCAAAAATTTAGCCATTTCTTGAAAAACGCGTTTTTTTCACAATTGAAAACTGTTAAATAAAATGTAAACAATCCATCACAACACAGTTTCAAGCTGACCGCTTGCTTAACGTCTTCATCTTCGTCTTCGCTTGCATTGTGATCACATTCACATGTTTACTACTGCACTGTTTTTCGTTTTCGGCTTCGTCTTCATCTTCGGTTTCGTTTCCACTCTGTCTTCAACCTAAGGCCTTTCAAGCTACCGGAATATCCGACATAATATTTATTCTGGCCTCATTTGCCTTCTACGATGACTTTCGCGAACATAGACTTCGATTGCGAAGACCTCCGCCTGGAATATGGTTGGTCACGAGCCCATTTTCTGAAAAGGTGCCAAGTCCATTTTTTCCCCCCAAAGTTTGGTAAGACGTAACTAAATCGATTTTTCGTCTCTCCTGAAGAATTAAAAACAAAATGGACTTGGCACCTTTTCACACTTAGGTGACGATATACGGATGTTCGTATTGTATATTGGCAATAATAAGGGTATACGTTTGTACTTAGGAATCAGGTATATTTACATGTTATACGAACGCACCGGTGAAATATTCGTGTAAAAAAGGTTTCTTAAATGTTTGACTATTACTCATTGTCCCGAAACCTACCAAAATCCGATCAAGCCTAGCAACCTACCAAATGGAAAAACCCTACCAGTTTTGGTAGGTTTTGCCTATGTGTGGCAACACTGAGCACAGCACAGCACAGGTTTCTCGCTCTTTGCATTTCAGTCAGGGTTTCAGCTGTACGTTTGTGCGAAACGTTGCCATATGTTTGTTGTAAAACCCTGTCGAATATTTCAGATTTTGGCACTTTCACGCAAACGCACACAGTTTTGTCATAAAGAGTGGACTCTAGTTATATATCTGTCAAAAAAGCTGCAACTAAAGCTTTAAATGCCAGACAAAACTTTGTGGTTTTGCGTGATATTTATAACTTTTCCAGCAAAGTGCCGACGGTGAATAATCCTAAAATACTCGGAGTAACATTCGACAGCCTGCTCTCCTTCTCTGCGCACGCAACCGCTATTGTCAATAAAGTACAGAGCCGCAACAAGGTCCTTAAGTCGCTAGCCGGCAGTACTTGGGGCAAAGGCAAAGAAACGTTGCTGGAAACATACAAGGCAATAGGCCGGCCGGTTTTAAATTACGCAGCGCCAGTGTGGTCGCCGGGGACTAGTAGGACGCAGTGGACGAAGCTACAGACGGTACAAAATACAGCACTTAGGACAGCGACCAGATGCCTCCTGATGTCACCTGAACACCACCTCCACGATGAGGCGAATATGCTCCCAATTAGGGAGCACAACACGATGCTCTGCAAGCAGTTTTGGTTGGGAGCCACAGATGTGGCCACCCAAATAGATAGCTGCTTGCAGAGGAGCCCTCGCCGAGGCACGTCAGGAGGCATCTATATGAACTGACGGATGAAGTCCAGAGATTCATTAAGCAGCCTCTGGACCCGTCAGCTCACAGACAAGCCCTGAACGGCATTCACAGGGACGCAGTCTCGAGTTATGTAGACTCAAGACCTGTGAATGCCGTTCTAGGCACACAAACACCGGACATTGACGCGACAGAGCTCCATCTGCCTCGGGAGACCAGAACAACAATAGCCCAACTTCGCTCTGGCTAATGCAGCAGGCTAAACTCCTACTTGAGTAGGCTAAATGCGGATGTGCCGAACGAATGTCCGATATGTGGAGAGACCCCTTACGACTCGAAACATCTCTTCGCATGCCCGGAAAACCCCACAACCCTAACGGCGTCGTCCCTGTGGACCGACCCCATAGAGGCCGCACGCTTCTTGGGGCTGCCGTTAGTGGAACTCGACGACAACGACTGAGATATCAGCCGATCTGGGCGGTGTTGTTGCAGCCGCTACAACAACAACAACAACGCAAAGGTATGCCACAATGAACGCCAAGAAAACAATTTTTACTGCTATTTGCTGTGGATTTTATATATTAAGCTTTAAAAATATTAGCAATGTAATACAATTTTATGTTTCTGCATGAAAGCTCGAATTTGGACGAAACAAAATAAATATTAAACCGGCTGATTGTCAACGCGCGCAAAAAGATGGGAGTTGGCTGCGGTTACAACGATCTATGTGGCATGCTTTGTGGGTTTTCATACAATTCATCTTATCTGTCAAAGCGAATCTGACACGCAAAGCGAAGCAAGCGATTTATATGGCATCAGAGTATACTTTATTTCGAAGCTCCCTTGTGGTTAATTTTTTTTAAATTGGTAGATGATGCAAATTAATTATAGAATGCAGTGTACGTTTTTTTTTTGGAAATTGAAATACCATAGCCTTAGATATTGTGGCTATTTGGGTGGTGTTGGCTAGATTTGGTTCTTGTTTTCTAAGTTTTATTTCAAGTCTCAGCTCTACATTTAATGATAATAACGATAATAATAATAACAGAGACCGAACCCTTTATGATTTTTATAATAAAAATCATACTTTAATAGTTACTTTATGATTTTTATTTTTTCGATCATTTCTAATCGTTATTATGTGATTTTCATATTTTCGATCATCGTTAATCGTTACGTTATAATTTTGAAAAACTATTTTAACAAGTACGTGTAACATGTATTTTCATAATATTCAACTGAATATCGTGAAATATCATTACAAGAATATATTATAGGTTTGTCCCACAAGCTACTTGTAGAAAAACTCGGGCAAACTTCAAACTGTGAGCGTATATCAAAGAAACTCGAAAACTTACTTGCGGAGCGCGTATATGTAACTCGAAGTGACTTCGAGAAGCTTGGGGAACAAACCTAATGAATGGATGCTTTTGAAAATTTTAATTCATGGAAAAAGTGTGTCAAATTTCACTTGAGTTTGAAATTTTAACTGTGCCCTAAGCTCGAAGTATTATGTTGTTTTGAATTATGTACTTAATTTTCAATTTTTACTTTTTTTGTTATATTTTCGAATTTGTACTATTTTACAGTTGAAAGTCACAGCAAGTTTGAATATTTTCACTGGTTCAGAAAACAATGAAAACTAATATTATTAAATTTCTTGAGATTTATTATTTTTAGGATAATTTCCAAAATTCCAAAAATTTTGAAAATCCATCCTGAAATGTAAAAATATCAAACATCACAGATTGTCGAAAAATTCTTATGTTCATGGTACTTGTGTGTAAAAAATAGAAAATTCTTAGAATTCTAACAGAACATTTTTGAAAAATTCCAAAATTTTTCCACTTATCAGAACTTTTCCAAAATTTTGTATTGATATAACAAAGTTTGATAATTTTAAATTTTTTTTAAATTTTACAAAGCTTAACATCAAAAAATTTTTTAAATCTTCAAGAATTACGAAAATTTTTTAAACTTTCAAATACGACGAAATATGAAAATATTTTCAACATTCGAAAACTTTTAATTTCGTTTGATCATTTTTGTATATTCGACACTTTTACTTAGAAAAAATTTGTTAGAATTCCTACAATTCTCAAAGTTTTTGAAAAATAAAAAATTTTTAGAAATCTAGTATTCATCATTATATTGAATTATTATTTACTAAAATTTCTCAAATTCACAAAGTTTTGAAAGTTTTGGAATTCCATTCAAATTGTTTAAAATGGGAAACTTCAAGAAATTCAAAACTATCAAAACTCTAAAAATTTTAAATTGCGGTGATTTTTAAATTTATATACACGATATATGTTGAAAAATTTACCTCCCCCCCTTCACCCCAAGGATTGCTGCTGGGTCCGCCCCTGTACGCAGGGCCGTCGAGAGAACTCGGGCCCGGTAGTAAAAAATCACGTGCCCCTATACATACATTGTATTAATTTAAAAGCATATGACCCAAATCGCCGAAAACGAAACCAAGGAAAAAATTTTTTCTCAGGTTTCGCAGATTTTTGATTTTGGCTGGGTCATGCATATTCTCAGGTATCATGATGAAAATTCACTTAATCCTGATAAACCTTTAAATTAATGAAAATTAAAAAAGCACAACATGAAATTAAGGGTTGTTTATATTTAAGGACCACCATTTTTTGTATTGTTCTTGCTTTTCTTCGCTTGCCCGGTATTAAGTTAATAAAAACAGTATTCGATAAAATAATCAGCGTTTAACTTTCTAAGAGAAAATAAAGTCGGCAGGATTTCTAATGTAATGTAACAGTCCAAAATATCAAAGGGCTTTTTGGCGCGGAGTCCACCAGACTAAAGGATTGAAAAATCTGGTTTCTTCGAGCATTTTCGGCCTTCTTTCACAATAAAATAAAGCAGTTTCTTCATTATCCATATGTTTTCGGTGGAAAACTATTTGTAACGTAAAACGCGAGACATACGGGCATGCTTATGCATATAAACCAGCACACAAATGCGAATAATTTTGCCCTGACAGACGTCAGTATTGCGGATTAACGGGTCGTGAGTTCGAGTCCCACGGCCAGTAGGATTTTCATCTATATCGTTTTTATTCATTTTTTTATAAGTTCTATATTTTTTTAACATTGCTTTCAGTTAGTTTTTAATAAAATTCAACTTTAAACATTTAAAATAGCTAATAGTCACATAAAAAATGTGATATAAAATTAAAAATTTGATATAATAAAAGTAAGTAAGCCGCTATGGTGTAGCGGTAAGCAGTGCGCGCTTACACTCGGCAGGGCCAGGGTTCAATCCCTGGTCAAAGCAACATCGCAAAAATATAGAAAAAAGGTTTTTTCTTAACAGCGGTCGCCCCTCGGCAGTCAATGGCAAACCTCCGAGTGTATTTCTGCCATGAAAAACAGCTTCTCATAAAAATACAATCGCCGTTCAGAGTCGGCGTAAAACTGTAGGTCCCTCCCCTTTGTGTGACAACATCAAGGCGCACAATTTGGAGGAGAAGCTCGGCCAAGCACTAATATATGTGTAAGCGCCAATCCATTATTATTATTAAATATATAAATAAAATAAAATAAATATAACAAAAATAAAAATTTTTTCGCAATCGCTCCAACCGAGGATCGAACCTGGCAGCTACAGGCTTGTAGCCCGTAACTCTTACCACTCGGCGCGCTTTGTTTGCTTACTTGTACAAAAGACAACAGCTGGCCGTTTTTACCAGTGTTTTCATCGAAAATTCCCCTGATCCGAGTTAATTCCCAAAAATGTCGTCCTTTTGTTCGGCTGCTAATGCACATTTTAAAGATAGGGCTGCCAGATATCTCTGTTGCCAAACCAGGACACTTTAGGGGGGAAAGGGGGGGAGGGGCCTCTCGCTCCCTTCCCTTTCGCTTCGAAAAAATTACGTGCGAAAGGATGTAGTAAAATTTTATTTTGACAGACAAGAACAAAAACATAAAATCATGAGATCATGAGATCATTACAACGTAAGCCAGCAAACCAAAAGAACTTATCGCAACTAAAGCACAGAGAATTTTTCAAAATGTACGCACCTTTTTTATCCTTTATAAAAATACAGTTTATACTAAATACATCAAAACACATAAATATAAAATTTCTAAACTTTGTGCTAAACTCGGGAAAATTCAATAAATTTGCATACAAATTTGCAACTTTCTAATGAGACTCATAAAAATTTAAAAAATGAAGTTTTGCAGCCCATTAAATTTTAGTTTATTTTTGGTATTGGTTTTACTGAGAGTTTCTTTCATACAAACTATGTTCGACAATTCTTTTTATATGGAAGACACTGTCAGCAAAAAAATAAATAAAAAATTCTAAAAATCAACGAAATTTTCTGCCAACTTCAGACTTTCACTTTATTCATTGACTCAAAAGCTACATTTTCGAAATTTTTCTAAAGGATCTGATTGGAAGTTGTGATCTGATGACAGAGCCTCCGAGCAAATAATTTTGCACGGCACTGTTAAGTACTCTAGGTTTCATGAAAGAAAAAAATTACAAAAAAAATAGAAGATAACATTAAAATATCGAATCATATTTTTCGTTGCTGTGAAATTGCTTCAAAACTTCTGTCTTTTCCTTAGTATAATTGTAAAACTCTGTGCACGACATTTTAAACGTATTTAGGTACATACATATATTAATCATCAACTATTGCTTGTGCACAGTTCAACTATCTGGAGATGTAACTACATATTTCAAAAATGAAATCGGTGTACTGAAACTCGACTCGGGAGTAAATGACTCGAAAAACTGGAGTAAAAATGAAATTTTCGGAGCAGATTAACATTCTAAATAGTATAAGATAAAATTAGTTTCGTTCCTAAACTGTTCTGAATAAAACCTGTTAAACCGTCAAAAAGGAAAATAGATCTTAGAGAAAGAGAGAGAAGCGAAAAAGTACGGGAACGCTTCTCTGGTAAAACTGTCAAAAACACCGTGGACGCCATTTTCTGTTTACATGGCAGTTTTTTGTCATTTGGCGATCTGCTAAATTATACGCAAATACAGCAAATTATAAGCAAACGTCAGTAGAAATTATTTGGGTTAAGTTTTGCTATTTCTGACAAAGAGATTACCGTTTTTACTCTCCCATTTTTCCCCTACTTTGCTAGTAGTTTTTCCATAAACTGATTTATAACGTTTAAAAAAAAAAACGTAAATTATCGGACGGCGTATAAATTTCTGACCTTTTGTCAATAAGAGTTCTTGCGAATATTAAGCTTTCAACTAATTCGACATTAAGCCTGTTCCTGTATTTATTTTTAATGAGATTCATCTCCGAAAATTTTCTTTCCGCAGCAGCACTACTGTGTGGTAAAATAGCTAATGTCAGCTTATACTCTGCCAAATTGCTAACCATGCACACATACACAAAACATTTTTCTGGTCGTTAATCAATCTCTTGCTTTGAAAAATAAAAAAGTGATTCCGCAAAAAAAGGGTTAAAGAGTAAAAGAGATGACTTCTGTCACACCTTTCTATACAAAATCTTGGTGCCACAGAAGTGATTGGACAAAAAATTTTAAAGTTAATTATTTGTAATATATTCCTAATGTGAATGGAAAAAAGTAAAAAAAAATCTGAGCAATTTCGGGCCAATTTAAAAAAGAAATCGGAGTAAATCTACCCGATCGGAGCAGAGTCCGGACGCTGTTTACAATTAAGAAAGCGTGCTAAATTTAAAAACATGCGCATATGAAAGAGCACCAACCCAACTCATTATTCATTTAAGTATAACAAATTTAGTATAGAAATATTCAATTCAAATACGCCCATATTAAAATGAAGCGCTTTGCACTTACCGATTGCTTTTTCATAATTAAGTTAAAAAAATATTTAAATTCCATACTGCCTGTAATGGGATTTGACCCTGACCCTCTGGAAATTAGCAAATTGTGGCAAGCATCTTCACGCACAGACATGTATGTAAATGTGCATTCAAATGTTGAGTTTGAATCAACACCACGCGTGCGAGGTATGAAAATATTATTTTAAAATACGAACATTTTAAAACGATAATCAAATAAAAAATATTAATAATATTTTTATTGAGCTTTGTACCACGATTGTTTATTAGGAAAAAT
>NW_023458568.1:20311568-20315674 GCF_013731165.1 Rhagoletis pomonella | reverse complement strand
ATTTTTCCTAATAAACAATCGTGGTACAAAGCTCAATAAAAATATTAAAAATAAAATGTTAACAAGCCACAATAACATTGACAAAAAATATTAATTTTTACTGTGCGTTATTTCCCTCAGTGAATTCATAAAAATTTCCGAATATTACAACGCGTGTTTTCTCTTAGTGTAGTGATTTTTTTGTACAATCAAATCGAAAACCGGGACACTTAAACGAAACCCGGGACATTTTAAGGTTGGACCGGGACACCGGGACAAATAGTCTAAAACCGGGACATGTCCGGGAAAACCGGAACGTCTGGCAGCCCTATTTAAAGAGGAACATGCATGAGTTAAAGCAAATAAAGGCTGTTTATGCAAATAAGCGAGCCCGTTTGTCAACCGTATAAGAGTCTTTTTTAATAATTAAATTTTCAGGTAAAATTATTTTTTATTTAGTTAGAGATAAGTTTCATTTTGAAAGCAACATTGTAAGCTATTGAACGTGCTATTGACTCATAGTTAAAATTTATGTTCTTTTTAACTCAAATCCTTTTATTCTTCTTCTTATTTGGCGCTGTGGGGGCCTACCTCTTCCTCTGCTACCACCAGCGGGTTCCGACTTGAATACTTTCAGAGCTGGAGGTTCGGTGCCCAATCGAACGACATGGCCAAGCCAGCCGGGCCGCTGTATTACTCAAATAGGCTCAGAAAATAAAAATTACGTAGAAAAATAAAAAAAGCGGGAATTATATTATTTAAAAAGGAACGAGACCAAAAGAAGCGAAACAAAATGCTAAAAGAAGAAGATTTTCTGATTAGATAATCAAAATCTATTGGAATTATCTCAAGTATTTTTCTAGTACTATTATTATCCTTGAAAATCCACTCTCGAATGGTGCTATAAGATTTTTTCTCCAAGAGTTACTGTCTTGTCCTCGAATCATACATCGCCAAACCAAGCATATGCTTTCTTCCAATGGCCATAGATTCTAAAGGAAAACTCGTTAAGCAACCCTCTAAGACGCATTTTGAATGGTAAGAATAGTACTAAATGTCATAGAGTAAAAAAAAGTGGCCATTAAAGCCTTTTTCTTGTACTTAACCCCGGAAAACCTCAATATCTTGGCACAGTTGTAAGCTCCAGTTCGAGTTGTAAGCAGAAAATTACTTCTGAAACGACTTACAGCTGCACAGCAACAGAAGTCTGTATTCATAATTATTATGTTCTTAATTTCATTGGATTACATGTCAAATCGCAAATCTGCTTAATTCATGCTACTTATTGCACAAAACAGACTACAAGCTATTTTTTGCAAATATTGACCTCAAAATTAATTTTATCAGTTCAATAAATACGTAGCTCTTGAGTTCCATCCTTAAGCTAAGAAACTGTGTACCAACTTTTGAAAACATTATGTAAGGAGAGCAGACTTTTCAATAATATAAAGCAGCTGTTAAAAGTAGAAAAACTATCCGAAAGTTGTATTCTAGCGAGTTTCAGCGGGTTTTGAAAAGCAGCGGTAACCGTCCGCGTTTTGGGCCATATGATCATTTTCTTTAATTTATAATAGAGTCGAAAAGAATTAGCACGATTCGTAATATGTTTATAATGAAGGCCTATAACGAATACGGTTGCCAGAGGTACTGATTTTATCAGTACAGTACTGATTTTTCAACTCTTGTACTGATTTTATTAATTTCTTCAATCAGTACGCTAATGTCCTGATTTTTCAAAATTTTTACTGAATTTGCAATTCAAACAAAATACTTTATGATTTTCTTAAGGTTTTTACACAACGTTGGAACCTGCTTAAACTGCACTGTAAAAAGTAGGAAGCAAATAATTTAATTATAGTTGAAATATTTCAAATAATGTTTGATATGCCCAAGAAATTAATACAACAAGAATATCAATAGTTTTATTGGCATATGGCTGGGTTGTTACGTACCAGTTGCGATAATATGATGAGCTTAAATTATTTAAAAATAAGGCTGACGTTTTTTTGTCGAGTGTTGTTAGTTATCTAGAAAATATCTTTCAGTTTAATAACAGCAAATTTGAATATTCGAATGGCTTTTGCCTATAACTTAAGCTGCCTTTAGATGAGGCAATTTTTTGGGAGGCGATAAACGCCCGCAAAAGTTGACTTTCTGTCTACTTTGGGGCAAGCGATTTTTTAATCCCCATTTACACGAGCGATTTTTCTTGAGCAATATTGAATCGCCTAAAAAATCGCCTCATGTAAATTCAGCTTTACAATTCGTTTTTCTCAATTTACTGACATTATAAAAGAGTTTTGCATACAAGACATAGAGTTAGATACCTATTCTGTTTAGTAAATTCTTATGGTCTGATTATAGCAACTTAACGTAACTTACAGCTCTCTCTTAAAAATTCTGTTAAATGGGTGTTGCTTATAATTGAACAGCCGGAACTTAACGTAACTTAATGCCACGTCGAAATCTGTTTCATTTTGATTCTCTTAGTTCTACGTTCCGTTAAGTTAAGTTGCCATAATCAGGCTTTTGGTCTTTCCATGAGGATATATAGAGGAAGTTCTTAAAAAGTAATACTTTTCCACAGTTTTAAAAAATATGTAAAACGAAGCAACTGAGAGGATCTTAAGTATAAGGTTTGTTTCCTTGCGCAAAGAGAGAAATTAAATGTATATAATTCTTTTACTATTTAAATACTGAAGATGGAAATTATCTCAATTCAAAAATGTCATTAATATAAAATAATTCATTGGCTCCTGTGTACAATGATGTGTACACTCATGTTAAAATGAATAACATTTTTATTTATTATGAACTATATTTTAATTATATACCAAAATATTGTTAAAAATAAGTACACTGGCGTTTTAAAGTATTATCTGTTACTTACATTCATAATTTCGCTTTGAATAAAAGTGTACTGAAAAGTACTAATTTTTTAGCATGAAAAATCTGGCAACCCTAATAACGAAGGAGCAATTACATTGTAAAAAAAATAATAACAAGTTGTGGTTCTGATATTTCGGGCCCCTTTAAGAAGCCCGGGCCCGGAGGGATTCACCCGTTTGCCCCCTCCCTCTCGACGGGCCTGTACGTATGTATGTACTCATTGAATCTAGATGAATACGTAAATTTTAATATGATAATTTTTTCATGTTTGATGACCCCTAGTAAAATGTCGTTCTTAAAAATTGTGTGGTACATTATAACCAAGGCCGAAAACAATAAGCAAGAATAGAAATATGCTTGCAAATATGCCCGATAAAAAAAAAATGTTACTGCATGGATTTAGTTATGACTTTTTTACTATTAATAAAAAAATGCAGTTTATATTGCTCAAAGATACGAACCACCGTACAGTTTCATAAGTAAAAACACTATCAGCTGATTGCCAAAAAATGCCTACAGCTGAGATCACCTGTTTTTGGCATGTGCTCTTATCTATTACAATTTATTTCATTTCTACTACAATTTCTTTTATTTCTATTACAATTTATTCAAAATGCACTAACACACTGAACCAAAAATACCAACACACCAACTAAAACACACCTACAGCATGCCAGAAAAAAAGGTAAGAAGAAGAGTTACTTTACTTATGGAACTGTACCATGATTCAATAATGAAAGGTTTTGTAAGCAAAACTTTCTCTCGCTCTAATTTTATCAATGACACTCCCACCCTACTCCTAAAAACAAAAACAGTGATATTTCTTTTCCAAATTTCTTTGCAAGTTTTAAGAGTATTTTTAAATTGTTGGTAGTGAAATTTTTACTTTTTAAATTTGAAGAAATTTTTGTTCTTCATTCGCTGGCGCCAACAAGACAAAATGGGTGAGTATCCTTGGACTACAGAAATTCAATGCAGGCTAAAGAGACGAAATTCCCTTAAATGCCGAAATGTATTTGTCGATTCTCGTGGAGACCTCTTGATTCTGCCAAGTCACTGTAAAGTAAAGCATGCAATGGTTTTGGTAAATGAGCCAACGAAGGTATTTAGGTATTGTCCTCCACAACACAATCCTGGTGTCTCCGAATCAGACTTTGACGCAATATAACATTGCCAAACCGCATCCATATCCCCAATCGTCACACGACAGCTCGGTTTAGTCAATGGCGCGATGTAAT
>NW_023458568.1:20303951-20311558 GCF_013731165.1 Rhagoletis pomonella | reverse complement strand
TTATTCTCCATTTATATTCAACAATTCTCCATTTATGATAAATGATTTATATTAATATAATAATAACACTAAAGCCTTCCCGTAGAGACCAACCTTTGGTTTGCAATTTTTATATCCCGGTGAAATGCAGTTGAAATTAGAATTAATAAAAAAGTAATCCCTCTTATGTTATTTTTGTAAACATTTCTTTATTTCGACGAATAACATCGGAATCTTCATCGCTGGAAATTGGTAAATAGTCGAGAAATCAAATATAAATTGCGTTCCCTAACTAGCAAGAAGTTGCAAGAATTCACAGGAATTTACCAGAAAGCGTTCCCGTACTCGGTTCTCTGGCAAAGTAGGAGAAAATTGGGAGAGTAAAATCGCTCCTCTCTTTGTTAGCAGTTGCAAGATTTTTCCCGAAGAATTTTTGCTGGTAAAATCTGGTATTGTTTTCAACTTATGCTTTTTTATTTATTTTTGATAATTTTCATTTTAAAAATATATTTCATACTACATATAACAGAAAGATAGATAAGAGCTTCAAAGATTGCAAAAATTAAAAAAAAAATCTAACTTAAAAAAAAAAAAATCCAACTTTTTAATCAGAATTTTTAGAAATTTTTCGGGTGTGCAGTTTTGTACCCCATTCAATTTTGATCTAATAAAGTGCAAGTTTCGGGTCGCTAAAAATTACCGTTGATTTTTTAGCATATTTTGTGGATGGTGATGCGTCTTTGCTTCCATATAATTACGGTGACCATATTTGTCGGAGCTGAATACGGGACAGAAAATAATTTTTTGCACAAAAACTTACAGATCTTAAAGCCTGCTTGAATGATCCTAGATTTTTTTTAATACAAAGTAAGTATCTTCGACCATTTTCTTTAAAGAGATGCAAATGAGCAGCACTGTTTTATACTAAATTTTAATGAGGCATAAAACTGCAACCCAAATTTTTTTTCTAAAGATTCTAATGAGTTTGAAATTTTGGTAAAACAATGCAGAATTAATTTTTACAGTTTTTTGCACAAAGTTAGAAATTTGGGATTAGAATAACTCAGTGAGAGGGGAGACCAGTATGTTTGCATGTACATATGTATTTATATAAAAAAAAGTAAGTTTGCCTGGGCCACACTGGAGAAGTGAAACTTACGTTACATACATATCTATTTTGTCTCATAACCAATATACATACATGCATACATCTGCTTTTGTTTAAGGTTATAGTTTTTGTCTTTTTTCTATCCCTAACCCTACCCCTGCTCGTTCTAATTACATTTATGTTATTCTGTTTTCCTTTATCTTCATTTTTATCTTAATCGATAACAAAATCGATAGTAACATCCAATAAAATATCGATAAAAAAATCGATGAAAAATTTGATAAAAACTTCGCTAGCAAAATTGATATTATTGGTAGCAAAATCTATTAGTAACTCGACAAAAATATCCATAACAAAATCGATTAATTGATAAATATCGATAACAAAATCGATAAATGTCAATAACAAAATCGATAAATATCGATAACAAAATCGATAAAGGTCGATAGCTATCGATAAACAAAATCGATAAATATCGATAACAAAAACGACAAAAATATCAATAACAAAATCGATAAATATCGATGAAAACGATAAATGTCGATAACAAAATCTAAAAACATCGATAGCAAATTCGACAAATATCGATTTTAAAATTGATAAATATCGATAACAAAATCGATAAAAATATCCATAACAAAATCGATAATTATCGATAACAAAATCGATGAATATAGATAAAAAAAAACGATAAATATTGATAACAAAATCGATAACTATCGATAACAAATTCGATAAAAATATCGGTAACAAAATCGATAAAAATATAGATAACAAAATCGATTAAAATATCCATAATAAAATCGATAAAAATATAGATAACAATATCAATAAATATCGATAAACAAATCTATAAATATTGATGACAAAATCGATAAATACGATAACAAAATCGATAAATACGATAACAAAATCGATAAATATCGATAACAAAATTGATAAATATCGATAACAAAATCGATAACGAAATCGATAAAAAATATCGATAACAAAATATTTAAACATATCTATAACAAAATCGATAAAAATATCGATTATTATATCGACAAGTTCCGAACATATCGATAGCAAAATTGATAACAATATCTATAAAAATTTCGACAAAAAATCCATAAAAATATCGATAACAAAACTGATAAAAATATCGATAACAAAACCGATAAAAATATCGATTTTTTTTATCGATAAGTCCCGAGAATCCCGAAAATGAGAAAAATATGACATTCGAAACATCCCTAATGTATAGCATGTACTTACAGTGGCCGCCGTAGCGGAGTGATTACATGTGCGTACTTCCACTCCATAGGACCATGGTTAGATCACTGGTCTGACCATAACCCAAAATAGCAGTCGTCCTTCGGAACGCAATAGCAAATCTTAGAGTATATTTCTGCCTTGAAAACCCTTCTTTTAAAACAGAGAACAGCTTCGGCAGGGCATTTTTGTAGTGTGTGTGCAATTGATGTCACTGTGTGCGTGCGAACAAGTCGTGCGGTTGAATGAAGCTTTCGCTGTCTTCCCAAGCAGAGCGTGTACGTATGTATTAGGGATGCCAAAATATCAGGAAAATTGGGATCCCGGGATTTCGGGATATTTTTTAGGTAATCCCGGGATTCAAATTGAGTCATAAATTTTATGAATATGAGTAAAAATTCAATATCTGAATGCATTTAAACATACCATTAAATAAAACTATTTAAAGCTTACGATAAACTGATTGTAAAACTCATATATCGCTAGCTTAGAGTGAAAAGTTGGTAACTTCACTTTTAATGAAAAATCATATTTTAATATAGGAGGCTAGATAAATTAAAATTGCATCGTTTCGAAAAGGGTAAAGGTCCTTGTTTTATGTTTTCTCGTTTATATTCAATGAAAGGAAAATTTCCTAAGGCCAAAAAAAGCTCCGAAAATTCGATAAGGCCAAAAATGTTCGAAATCTTTTAATAAATATCGAATCCCTCCGATTCATATGGAGCTTTGCTTTGCTTTAAACAGGCAAAATGTTGTATTCAAAGTTTTTGCGAAATATTTGAAAAAAAATGGCTATACGAAGTTTTTTCCTCTCCTGTACAATTTTTAAATTGGGACTTAGCAACTTTGCACTCTACGCTAGCGATATTTATTAAATCAGGCAAATTTTAAAGTAAAACATTTTTAATTGTATTTAAAAAACCATGTTATTGAGGAACGTACACATCACAAATAATAATGTAAATACCAGGTATTTTGAAAGTGACAATTAATAAAAAAAACATAAAACAAAAATATACAAAAACAATTTCTCTAAACATGTTTATTCTACTCTATAAATGAATGGCGAATGGAGAATTTTTTGCCATTTTTTTTCGCAATTTACTAGAATTTTTGAGGGTGTACGAGCCAAACGGATCTCAGAATTGGATTCAGCAGGTCGAAATACACGTTGGTAGTTGGCTCTGGTTAAAAACACACACCCCTTTTTTTGCCGGTGTTGTTATTTTTGCACTTAAAATGTTTTCGTAAGAGCAGCAAAACATTCAAAGCGGAATCTTCTAAGCTTGACCTGCAGTTTTTACATACAAAATCTATTGATGAAAAACATATTTCGGCATCAACACTTTTAGGCTGAACTGTCAAAAGGTAGACATAATCCATTTGAAGATAATGACCCCTATCTTCTCCATTACAAAATATTTGAACTTCTTTTACCAGCACGTCTGTCAAATTATAAGTTTTTCGATTTGAGGAAGTTTTGAGTAGATTGATCTAAAAAATTATCTAACTTTTCCTTAAATGAAGCTATGAGTAAATTCATTGAAATCTTCTTCAAAAAGGCTCAGACTGCAATTTAAAAGTACAGTTTCAAGCTTTTTGTTAATTGCAGTGAAAACGGCATTTTACAAAAATCATACTTCAAAATTCATAAACAAATTCTTCCTATCAATTCGATATTTCAAAATTTTCGGGATCCCGGGATTAATGCAAGCAAATATCGGAATTTCCGGGACGTCAAAAACACCGGGATCCCGGGATGGGCATCCCTAGTATGTATGTATACGCGAATACGCCGCCCTGCAGACGCTGCCCAGCTGTGTTTTAAAACCATTTTACGTTCGGAGTAGAGATGGGCACGGGCCTAAATTTTCAGGCCCGACCCGGCACGAGTGCAAAATCAACTTTCAAAAACACGCACAAGCCCGCACGTTAAGAATTTTAGTGGGGCCCGGGCCGGCCCGGCCTGGCACGACGGGACACGCCCCAGCCCGGAAATAAAGAGCCAACTTTTATTGTAGATTTTTATAATATATTTTCTGGGAAGTAGAAAAAGTGGAAGGTATTTTATGTACAGATATGTATGTAAACAAAACTACTAAGTATCATATATTTTCTACCGGTTTCCAAATATTTCTTTTTTTGCTTTTCTCTTATCAAAAGAGTTTTAAATATGTACTATTTTTTTTCTTTGTATAAAAACAAAAGCTCATCTAAATTTTTAGTATTAGCAACGGGCTTTTTCGTGCCTTTTCGTGGTTTTATGAAATTTTACTGAACGCCCAGGGCCGCACGAGTTCGTGCTGACAGCAAATATTCCGGCCCGTACCCGCGGGCTTGCCCTTACGTCGGGCCCCTGCCAAAAGCCCGGCCCGTGCCCATCTCTAGTTCGGAGTCAGCCTTAAAAATGTAGGGGTCTCCATTTGTGTCACAACAACAGAACTCATGGCTCAAGTTTCAGGAGAAGCTTGGCCAAACACTTGAAGAAATTTTTTAGCACCAAATATATATTTGTTTCCTAATTTTAAGGGAGATGGCAATCTTCTGGCTTCACATTTTTAGTACAAAAACCTCAACCCTGATACAAAAATAGCATTAGTAGTACTGAATGATAATGACAGATTGCACTCACATAAACGTTTTTTTTTTGCATTCACATTCTATATGTGAATGGGTCTCAACCATTCTATAACACAATACATATTTTGTGTTTACAATTTGTAACCAATCTCAAGAGTGATTGTTAAATTTTTAAAATCAAACAATCACATTTTTGAAGCGAGTAAAATGTGAATGCATACTAAATTGATTCAATCATTATACAGCTCTGGTGTCTACACACTTACAAGTTTTAAAAAAACAGAGCTCGTAAAGCCATCAAAGTAGGTACTATCTCGCCCTGAGGAATTATATATATTTTTTTTGGGCACTCCATAAAGTCCTCACATGTTTGGCTCGCTCCTGAATTTGCATGTAACGTATTTGTAAAATAGTTAATTTGTGTTGATGGCATCATTTTTATTTTTATCGCTCCGAGTTTTAAAGTTATGCAAAAAATATTCATCACTCACATTTTTAAAACACAAAACCACAAAGCTTTTTACGCCAAACTTTAAATTCAGAAACTGACAAAAGAGAAAAGACCGAATCTAGAAAGATCGATGATAAACAAGCAAGCAAGAAGCACAAAAAGTGTTCCACCGTCTCATCCTCTTCTAGGCAGGATGGGCAAATGCAGTTGTCATTTGCCACGTGAAGTGACCAGTCAGCAGTCGTACAAGTCTGCAGTCCGTCTTCTCAGTGAGAGCAAAAAACTAGATAGACCTTCTGATATTAAAGGCAACATGAGTTTTTCCCACCTGCATCCCCTCAATGGCTCTCAGTCATTGCTGAGCGAAGTTCTCACTTAGTTTATGATGGTGGCTTAAATGGGCGAGTGCTATAACTGGTTGCGGATCGATGAATGCCTGTTCTAAGCTAACTGTGGCCAAATGGTCAGATATCTCATTGCCAGGCACTTCCGAGTGACCTGGCACTCAGAGTAAAGCGAGCTGGTTCTGTTTGCCAACATAATTTAATCGAGACTTGCATTGTCGAACTAGTTTGGAAGTACTTAGATAGAGGGCTGGCCAACGTCTTAAGTGCAGCTTGGCTGTTACTGCAGACACGTAAACTCCTTCACCTACACTTTTTCCCACCATGTAGTCTATGACTTTGAGGATTACAAATACTTCACCTGGAAGACCGAAGCATTTTCCGTAAGAGAAAAGTGAAGTTTATCCCCATTAACTTCGAGTTCGGGCTAAGTGCTGGAATTAAACCGCCATTCCCCCTCAGGGTACTCAGAATTATAGACACAAGTGCTAAAATATCTGCTGCCAGCAATGTCCGCCTCGCCTCAGTCAGTGTCATACTTTTCTTTTTAGTCTGCAGGTGGCTTTTCAAGTTCTGAACACATTGAAAACGACGAGCTACGGGCCACAGCTTCCAATTTGTTATCTTGATTATCTAATTGCTTTGTCGATGGCGGCATGATTTCTTTGAACGCGACAGCGACATCATGAATTTGTATGAGTTTGACATAAAATAAGAGGAAGAACCTTATCTTTCACTGGAAAAATAGAAATAAATCTAATCTGGCCACAACCACAGTCGTCGCGTAGCCCTATCGTCGTCAAAATAATTATCTACATAAGAGTACGTGTTAAAATAATTTGATAGCTGTGGTTCGTAGCCCGTCGTTTTCATTGTGTTCGGGCTGTATGGATTCCCCACGTATGAAGATACAAAGTGACGGTAAGTGCAGCAGTGCGTCAAGAGCACTATACACCATTCAAAAAAATAAAAGTTAAATAAAGAGGGATAGCAGCCATTTTGGCTCATTACTATCGAAACCAGATACATTTTCGTAGGCCCCCACTTACAACTCGTGGACCCCCATATTTTTTAGCGCCAACGTAGACTCCCGTAGAATCTCCCGTGGACCCCTGGGGGTCCACCTGAACCACTTTGGGAATCACTGTTATAAACAATAAATTTTTTTTTTGTATTTTTTAAGTTGAAAACAAATTAAATTAATTATTAATTATCTTAAAAATCCAAATTGTCTATATATTAAAGGAAAAGGTATTTTAAATATATTTAAAATATATCACCATAAAATACAGAAAATTTTCTTCAGATAATATGCTCATTAAAATACATTCATGCAAGTTTTATGTACAGTATGTAATAAATAAATAAACTTTTTAAAGTTTCATAAATTGCAATTTATTTCCATAAAATTAACAAAGAACTCAAACACTTTTAACCGACTTCAAAAAAGGGGTAGGAATATTTTTCTATTTTCATGTCAAGGGTCGTCCCGTAGTTTGCTTTAGATGGGATCATTGGATCATGAAAAAATTAACGGTACTCCTAAATTTGTATATGAGACCACACGCCTACAAAATTTAAAAAAAGGTCAGACCCTGGGACTAGCTTATACTTTTCTAAAGCTTTTCGTTGCGCTGAATCTGAATCCAAAATCAGTTTTTCTCGATTGCCTTAGATCCTCGAGATATTTGGGCCTAAACATACGAAAAACCCGATTTTTTGTCATATTCTTCATGTATTTTCATCAAGAATAGTTTTTTTTTGTTTTTACAAAAATGAATAAATCATTTGAAAGCAAATACTTCCCCTTGATAATGCTGTTTAACTCAACGAGATATCTTGCTTTGAAGTTTATGAGTTTTGCGATATTACTTCTTTGCACGAATGCTTG
>NW_023458568.1:20298809-20303941 GCF_013731165.1 Rhagoletis pomonella | reverse complement strand
CCTCGTAATGTCCAAAAAAAGGGCAAACGACGGGAAAAGTTGACAGTTTTTCTCTGCCAACAGCCTCTTTCATAAGTAAATTTGCTCCACAAACGCTGAGAATGCAGTCATAATTTCTGAAAACCATTATTGAGATTATTTAGTTTTGCAATTATATCATTTAAAAATGCCAAGTCGGAGATTCTTATCTACATGGTCATTGAGAATTTCTTCATTAATGTCCTTGGATTTCACAAATATATGTATTTATTTCCAATTGCCAAATCTTATTTACAGTTGGCTATTAAAGCTTTCTCATTTAAAATTGACGATTCTCAGTTTCAATTGACATTTTCGCATTTACAACCGTAAATAGAGTATTCTTCTGCCCATCTTATGGTTTGGGGCGCCTAAAATACAGGTCGCGAGCTAGTAGCCGCCCGCGAACTACCAGTTGGACAGCACTGGTCTATGGCATGATTCCAAAAAATTATTTTTGCAAAAAAATTTCAGAAAATATGTTTTGGTTATTCATTATGTAAATTAATATATCAATCTAAAAATTATGGTTATTTTTGCAGAACAGTTTTAGAGACACTCTTATTTTGTAGCTATACTCACGAATAATATCTCGTTTTGGACCGATATCCATAGAATTCCAACTGAAGGAAGCTGAAGACGGCCACAGCGTGTAACCGTCATGATGCTTACTGGTTAAAACCACATATCTGAAATAAAAATTAAGTTACTGTAAAAATGAGATTTGCATGCGTTTAATAATACATATGGGAGTATCTCAGGAAGTTTTGACTTTCAACATTTAAGAAAAATAAAAAATAAAAGTTTTTGCACACATATCTAGCCGATTTCACTTTATTCTTTGAACCTTGAAACATAAGTAAAACAATAAAACTCAGTTTTCAAGCGCGGTAATTTTTTTCTAACCTCAAAAAACATGTCAAACTATATGTGACAGAATTTTGTTATAAATATTGACGGATCTACTTTTATCTGGATTTCAGACTCGTATTCAGCGACCCCAAAACATACACATTTTCCGATTTTTTTCGTGTTCCTGCGTAATTGCTTAAAATTTAGATATTTATGAAAACTTTCCCCTTTCTTGCTGCCTCCACAGGCAAAAGTTTTTATCTTGATAGTTTTATCATCTTGCATATTGCTCTTGGCAAGCAATAATCAAAGCTTTTATCTTGATAAATATTGCCAGCAATTTGGTACTTTGATCGCTACATTTTCATTTACGCGATAACTCCGTGGCGGCAACATTATTGATATTTTAAAATAAAAGCAAAAATTTAGCTGTTTTCTATTAAAACATGTGTTCTTATGTACTTGGATGTGAAATACAAAATTTTCTAAATTTTTTAAATGATTGAATCAAGAAAAGCCATCTTACAAATTCTTTTATCAACATAAAACCTCAGTCCGTGTAGTCCGTACGCGCGGAAGAAGTGAAACTTAATAGAGGAAATTCCAGAAAGAAAGAGATGTGCGATATATATACATACATACATACACATGTACATATCTTCTAATATACAACATACATTTTTATTTTATTATTTTAATGAGCTTTAACTTTTCATTTTTATAACCAACTGCTAAATAAAATTAATTTTAATTTGTGGCTGAGAAAATATTCATATCTACAATATTAACTAGTGGATCGTGGTAGCTAAAGTAAGATATGAAATGTTTTATTTCAATATTATTAATCCTTCGGTTGTTCGATCATTTCAACCATAAACCATTTCCAATGAAAATTTTTCTTCGAAAACTGTTGTCAAACCACCAGATTCGACCAGCGAAAAGTTGACATTAAAATCTCCTGCGAGAATTACATCAACATCAACCCCTTTTTTACCTTAAAAATTGACTTGCAAAAAAAAAACCGAAAGAGAAATTTTTATTTAAATATTCGCTCAAAACTTAAATTTCGAAAGAACTGTAATTTTAGGTAGGAGGTACTGCAAGCTTGACTAAAGGACTGTAATTTAAAGTTAGATCTATGAATCTGGCAACATTGGTTACAACGCACAATGTAATATTCCCAAATGAGTTGTTCCTGAAAATAGCAAACGTGCTGCTATTTAGGTGAAATTTTCTACACAGATATTTTTCTTTCATTGAAACTTTTATAAATGTTTTGACTTTCCACTTGATTCAGCCCGTTCGTGTCATACCCCATTGGTGAATTTATGCATTCCATTTCTTTATTCACACATTTAGCAGTTAAGTACATATATTTACAAACACACGTAATTTTGTATTAAAGCGCATTTTTCTATCACAAAAAGCCAGTAAATGACTTCTGAAAGCTTTACGTTTCTGTTTTAAAATCACGTTCACGCGGAAAGTGTTTGTGCAAAGAAGTAGTTACAATTTGAAATCATTTGCAATGGCCAGTTAAATGGCTAAGTGATTTTGGAAATTATAAACTGTTTTAAGGATAATTTATTTATATGCGCGTATAAAAAAATTAGTATTAAGAGTAAGTAGTAGTAACTGATTCTGGTTAAATATTCCGATTAAAATTAGGTGCGCCTACTAACTATACTTACTAGTTTCCTTTTGATGCTACTTAGCTATTTCCTAACAGAAAGTGAAGGAAATAATAGCATTCATCCAGAAACTATTTTTATATTTTTTTTGTATATAATGTAAAGCCTACGCCTATTTGAAATAAATATCTCATCCGTGAAAAACTTAGCCGCCTCGGCGATATCGGCTTCTTAATTTCATGACGTACATGTCGTAGGAGTGACCCGCATAAACGTAAGTATTCTGCCGCAAAGCTGTTTATTCGGTATATTGAACGCAGTTATTTGCGTGATAACAAACAGCACTTGTATACTAGGCAAAGCTTCACGCAACAAGCTGTCAATGCCTCTCAGCAATCATAGCTGCTTGCTACTCCTATCACTGCCGGTACATTCTTCTTCTTCTTCTTTTTTGGCGCTGTAACCGCCTAAGCGATTTTGGCCGAGTTCAGCAAAGCACGCCAGTCGTTTCTGCTCTGTGCCAACTGACACCAATTGGAAACGCCAAGTGAAGCCAAGTCCTTCTCCACCTGATCTTTCCATCGCAGTGGGGGCCTCCCTCTTCCTCTGCTACCACCAGCGGGTTCCGAGTTGAATACTTTCAGAGCTGGAGCGTCGGTGTCCATTCGAACGACATGACCAAGCCAGCGGAGACGCTGTATTTTAATTCGCTGCACTATGTCCATATCGTTGTAAAGCTCATACAGCTCATCGTTCCATCGTCTGCGGTACTCGCCGTCGCCAACGCGTAAAGGCCCGTAAATCTTCCGCAAAATCTTTCTCTCAAACACTCCAAGAGCCGCCTCATCGGATGTTGTCATTGTCCATGCTTATGCGCCATATACCAGCACGGGCATGATGAGGGACTTATGGAGCGCGGTTTTCGTACGTCGAGAGAGGACTTTACTCCTGAATTGCCTACTCAGTCCAAAGTAGCACTTGTTGGCAAGAGTGATTCTACGTTGGATTTCAATGCTGACATTATTATCGGTGTTAATGCTGGTTCCCAAGTAAACGAAATTCTCTACTTTCTCGAATTGCGCGAATGTGCTGACTGTTTGTTTGATGACAGGAGATACTTCGTCTTGTCCTCGTTTACCACCAGACCCATTCGCTTTGCTTCCCTATCCAACTTGGAAAAGGCATAACAGACTTCGCGGTTTTTGTTAGCGATGATGTCGATGTCATCGGCATAAGCCAGCAATTGCACGCTCTTATAGTAAATTGTTCCTGAGCGGTTCAGTTCTGCAGCTCTTATTATCTTCTCCAACATCAGATTAAAGAAGTCACATAAAAGGGAGTCGCCCTGTCTGAAACCCCGTTTTGTGGCGAACGGCTCGGAGAGGTCTTTTCCAAATCTGACGGAGCTGGTGGTATTGCTCAACGTCATTTTACACAGCCGTATGAGTTTTGAGGGGATGCCAAATTCAGACATAGCGGCGTATAGGCAACTCCTTTTAGTGCTGTCAAAAGCGGCTTTAAAGTCGACAAATAGGTGGTAAGTGTCGATCCTTTTCTCGCGGTTCTTTTTCAAGATTTGGCGTATTGAGAATACCTAGTCTATGGTGGATTTGCCAGGTCTAAAGCCACACTGATAAGGCCCAATCAGTTCATTGACGGTGGGCTTCAGTTTTTCACACAATACGCTCGATAAGACCTTGTAACCTATGCTTAGAAGGCTGATCCCGCGGTAGTTGGCGCGAATGGCGGGGTCACCTTTCTTGTGGATTGGGCAGAGCACACTTAAATTCCAGTCGTCGGGCATGCGTTCATCTGACCATATTCTGCACAAGAGTTGATGCATGCACCTTATCAACTCCTCGCCGCCGTACTTGAATAGCTCAGCTGGCAGGCTGTCAGCTCCAGCGGCTTTGTTGTTTTTCAGCCGCGTTATTGCTATACGTACCTCGTCATAGTCAGGCGGTGGAACGTCGACTCCGTCATCATCGACTGCGGGCTCGAATTCTTCTTCTCCACAACTTTCCGTGCTGCTACCATTTAGTAGGGCGGAAAAGTGTTCCCTCCATAATTTAAGTACGCTCTGGACATCAGTTACTAGGTCGCCATTATTGTTCTTACAGGAGTGCGCCCCGGTCTTTAAACCTTCCGTAAGTCGCCTAACTCTCTGGTAAAATTTTCGGGCATTCCTCCTGTCGGCCAGCATTTCAAGCTCTTCGCACTCACGTATTTCGGCCTCTCTCTTCTTGTTGCGGCAAATACGTCTCGCTTCCCTCTTCAGATCCCTATAGCGGTCCCACATAGCGCGCGTTGCGCCCGATCGCAGCGTGGCCCTGTAGGCGGCATCTTTTTTCTCTGCAGCTTCCTGACACTCCTCATCGTACCAGTTGTTCTTTCGGGCTCGCTGAAATCCGACTACTTCTTCGGCGGCGGTACTTAATGAGCGGGAAATGTGGTTCCACTGCTCGCATATGTCGGTTTGTTGAAGAGTGCTCTCTGAGAGCAGGTGTGAGAGTCGAGTAGCGAAAGCGCTGGCTGTCTGTTGTGATTGCAGCTTTTCGACGTTAAGCTTTCCTTGCATATTTGGGCGCACATTTTTTGCTGCACATAGGCGGGTGCGTATCTTGGCTGCAA
>NW_023458568.1:20294925-20298709 GCF_013731165.1 Rhagoletis pomonella | reverse complement strand
AAATCGAGATTCCTGTTTGGACCGACAAAAGAAGGACAAGCAAATCAGTGTGAGTCCGGAATCTCTTCAAGAAAGGTAATGGTGGCGTACTATCCTGTAGCATTGAAAAGACACAAGTGCTCAGATCTCTGCCGCTAGCAATTTCAGCCTGGCCCCACTCAGTGTTATACCAGCATCCGTTTGTTTTTAGTCTGCAGGGGAAGCCACGTATGAAAACACGAAGTGACGGTAAGTGCAGCAGTGCATCAAGAGCAAAGCCACGTGTTGTAGAGAAATCTTTCGTACCGCACACGGGAGTAGTTCTTTGAAGTTTTGCAAGCAGACTTCCCACGCTCTTGATTGAGAATCTGCTCTACCATACGATTGACGCATAGCTAATTATGGGTCTGATCATAGAGGTATAAATCCTATGTTGACCACCCCACGTTTTACCAAACACCAGTTTACATTGCCAAAATGCTGCCCTTTCTTTAGAGGTTTGTTCCTCGTTAGATTTCCACGATAGTTTTGTATCCAGACTTACTTATAGATACTTCACTTCCGGAGAATTCTGAATTGTGACTACTTTCATTGTGAGGGCAATGAGACCATTCAACCTTCTCCGAATCCTGATTTCGGACTATGCTTTAATGACGAAATATCTAACAATACACCTTATTCGGACTATTCAACAAAAAGGGTTTAGTTATGTACATTTATTTATTTTGTTTAAAATAAAATGAAAAACAGCGTTTTAATAAATAAATGTTTCAAAACTAGATTTTATTTTATTTCACATCGATATTATTCAAATGATCTTTTAAACGTTTGAGAAAAACATTCAAATTTGATTATCGAACACATCAACTTACTATTGTTTGTATGTAAATTTATGTATGTAATGTTTACATCTGGAGAAATGTCAAAAATCTGCTTAGTAATCAAAAAATAGTAGTAATAAAACTACCTTCTTTTTTGTATCATGGGCATACCAGCGTTACAGTAATGCCTACTCTATTTATTTCAATTTCATTTCTGGGCAAAGTGGAACAAAAAATGGAGCAAACAGTTTTTTGAAACAAGTATGCGCAGATATCACTGTTTCTTTGTTTCGGTTTTACTTTGACCTTACGTTTTAAATTCATTGGAAAATTTGAGCGATAATTTCCAATAATTATGATTTTGTAAGTAAATTTTTGGTAAAATATATACTATACATATCCCACATATTATTGGAGCAGTGCCTCGGATGGCTACGATAATGCACTTTGGTCTAACAATTTAAACGCATAATTATTTTGTAATATAACTACGGTGACCATCCGTTCTGTTTTTTGCAGGACCGTACTGTTATTTAAAGGTCTGTCCTGCGTAGTTTTTCAAAACGGAAAACCCCCAAAATGTACTGATTTGTTCCAAGTGTCCTGCCTTTGTCCCGCATTTTCTCCGATATTTTAAAATTAACGAAATAAAAGCAGTGTTTTTTATGACTTTTAAAATTTAAATAATTTTGAAAATTAACAAAACGGCGGAAACTTTTTGAAAAATCTAAGAACTCGATTTTTGCAAAACCATATTGTTTTTAATTTTTTTGTAGTTCAAAATAATAAGAACCGTAATCGTATGCAAAAGCGAACAGGCGTAAAAACAAGTATTTACTTCAAATAAAATTTTAAGATACGAAAAAATTATGATTTTAAACAAATAAACTTTTTTGTTTGTTTTTTCGCAAAACAAAAAAATACGTGTCTCTTTAATTACCCTAAAAAACATGGAAAATCATATTAACTTGATTTTGAATTTGGAACCCATTCTCCCTGTATGAATTGAAATAGAATCACCATATATATAAAATCATATCTAAACAATCAGAGGTATGGAAGATATAACTTTTATAGCACCAATCTAACTGAGTTTCACTGCTGTGTGATCGGTTTGTAAACCGGTAACACAATTTAATGGTTTTAGCTGCCTACCTACATAAAGGAGTTATATCGTAAAAACTTGTATCTGAACAATCAGTGGTATAGAAGGTAAAGAATATGCAGAATCGATTTTGACAATTTTTTCAGTAGACTTTGTATGATTATTTAGAAAATAGCTCTCGAGAATTCTCGGTTTTAGCAGTCCAAATAAATGAGTTTTACAGTAAAACCCCATATCTGAACAATCAGTTGTATAGAGGCTATAGGTTACAGCGACCCGATCTTTGCCATTTTCATTGCAAGTATTCTTTTAATAATGGGTAATAATAGTGCGGTGGGTAATAATGTTCCTAGCTGTATAAATGGACGAGTTATAACGAAAAATCGCATATTTGAACAATCAGATGTATCGGAGCTATATGTTATAGTGGTCCGATTTTTGCGGTTCCGACAAATGATGAAGACATTCCAAAAATACGCTTACTTACCAAATTTCAATCAGATATCTCGAAAACTGAGAGACTAGATTGCATACAAACAGACGGGCATGGCTAAATCGGCTCAGCACGACGTTCTGATCATACATACAAGTATTAGGGTGGGTAAAAAAAAATCAAGATTTTTTTTTGATCCGATACACGAAAAGTAGTTCCTGGGTACCTCTAGAAAGTACTTACCAAATCTGAGCTCTTAATATTAACGGGAAGATTGTCGTCATCATAGTTTTCCATTTTCAATTTAGTCTTATATAAAAATGGTCAAGATATGACCAATAGATCGTTAAACCAGTTGCATCGTCACTGTTTATAGGAAATTGAATGCTCTACAAAAATGGTCTCATATACTCTTTTCATTAATCTAACCATTTAAAAGATATTCAAGGTCAAAGATTGAAGTATTTTAAGGAAAATAACTTTTTGTTTTGAATTTTGTAACTTACTAAAAATAATTATTGTCAAATGAGTTTCAATTGTTTCTATAGGAAATTGAATGCTCTTCAAAAAAGGTCTCTTGTGTTTAATCGATTAGAAGATATTCGCAGTAGAATTCCAATGCCTACTAGTTTTAATAGTTTTTAATAAATATTTCCCATTTATCCATTTAATTTATGAATTTTGAGAATATTTAAGAATATTACGTTGAATATTTAAGAATATTACGTTGATGAAAAAATAAACACATAACCTCTTTCACTTTATTCATATTAGATGATTAGCAGATGAATTGCCATAATCAAAAATATATTAAAACTCAGCTGTTAATTAATTGGTTTTAGTTATACACAAGAAGACACAACCAGAGCTCCAAAAACTATATATGCAATGTAGAAATATAATAGGAAACATAGAAATGACATAAAACCACAGATGGCGCTACTATGACAAGTACTGAGTAACAGAACTACCAGAATTCGAAATTGAATCTTCAAATTCCCCAAACAAAAAATATTGCCTTATAAATTTTGTGGAAAAAAGAAATTTGAATGACATTTTAAATAAACCCGTTGAAAAATATTAAATTACGATCCTAAATTGTGATAAAATTTATAAAAACAAAATATCGTAAAAAACTTGATTCGACAGAAATATATTCTTAAACAAAAGATAAGACATAACTCGCAAACTGTCATTCTATCAAAATAAACTCAAATTCTCATGAATATTGTCAAAATTCATAAATTGAATGGATAAATTGAAAATATTTATTGAAAAACTATTAAAATCAGTAGGCATTGGGATTTTACTGCGAATATCTTCTAAATGGTTAGAGTTATCGATCAACCACAGGAGACCTTTTTTGTATAGCGTTCAATTTCCTATAGAAATAATTGAAACTCATTTGACAATAATTATTTTTTAGTAAGTTACAAAATTCAAAAC
>NW_023458568.1:20287177-20294825 GCF_013731165.1 Rhagoletis pomonella | reverse complement strand
TTTTAATAGTTTTTCAATAAATATTTTCAATTTATCCATTCAATTTAAAAATTTTGACAATATTCATGAGAATTTGAGTTTATTTTGATAGAATGACAGTTTGCGAGTTATGTCTTATCTTTTGTTTGAGAATATATTTCTGTCGAATCAATTTTTTTACGATATTTTGTTTTTATAAATTTAATCACAATTTAGGATCGTAATTTAATATTTTTCAATGGGTTTATTTAAAATGTCATTCAAATTTCTTTTCACCACAAAATTTATAATGTAATATTTTTGGTTTGGGGAATTTGAAGATTCAATTTCGAATGCTGGTAGTTCTGTTACTCAGTACTTGTCATACCAGCGCCATCTGTGGTTTTATGTATTCTATACAATTGAATAGTTTTGGATAAGAAAAACCTTTTTAAAATACAAATTAATTATATCGGAATGAATAAGTTATTTTTCTCAAAATTATTTGTGATATCACATGGTGACGCATTCAAAAACAATAGTATCTCCTCCAAACACCCATCATTGATTCAAAAAAATTTAAGATATAGCTACAGATGTAGCTTTAAAATTATAAAATTTTCATTTCAACAATCAACCTACCAAAACCGAAAACTTCAGCAAAAAAAAAAACATTTAGCATGCTGCATCTCTATCTATCTATTTTGGTATATTTAAAGAAACATTATGGTACAAACTAAAAATGTCATACGGCAACCATAGTCAGCACACACTAAAGTAAACAAACTGGAGATTAATAGCAAATTAACGAAAAATAAACTCAACAAACATTGTGCTTATTAAATTTACTCACTTTTTCGTTGTATACTAGCATTAATAATAAAATTTGCAATAAATAGCCCAAAAAGGCCATATTTTCTTTTGTTTATTTACAAACATGTGTTTGTGATCAGCTGATTTTCTTACTTGCAAGTTTTAGCTGGGAAAAATTTTTCCTGCAGAAATTTTCAGCTCTCTTTCACATTTTGCTCTCTCAATTTCCCATACTTTGCAAGTTTTTTGGGTACGAGAACGCAAAACCAGTAAAAGTTTTCTAAAACTTTAGATAGTTGGGCGTACGAGTACACTCCTAATGAAAACGACGAGCTACGGACCACAGCTGTGAAATTATTTGAACACGTATTCTTATGTAGATAATTATTTTGGCGACGACTGGGCTACGCGACGACTGTGGTTGTGGCCAGATTAGATCTATTTCTATTTTTCCAGCGACAGACAAGGTTTTTTCTCTTCTTTTATGTCAAACTCATACTAATTCATGATGTCGCTGCCGCGTTCAAAAAAATCATGTCTTCATCGACAAAGCGTTTAGATTATGAAGATGACAAATTGGAAGCTGTGGCCCGTAGGTCGACGTTTTCTATGTGTTCAGAACTTAAGTTCCAATTCGGCTTATAACCGTGGTTGCGCATATTTGACATTCCTATCAATTATAGTTTAGAAATAAAGAGACTTTGACTTGATGCATTTCCATGGTGTAATAATAACAAGGTGTTGTTATTAACATGGTGGAATAAACAAGGTGATGTCAGTTACATAACCTCACTTTTTTTGTAGCCCCATTTCGGCAATGCATATAAATGCAGTAAAAAAAGGGGAACATTTTAGGACCATTTTAACGCCCTTTGAATACTATTTTTAAAAAGTATATATTAAAGAATTATTTTACCAAAACAACGTTAAAGATAATAAACAATAGTTGTGTTAGGTATACCCATTTCTAGTAATATCCAGAAAAATGGGTACGAATTTTCATGTTTTGGCGTTTTCGTAAGCAAAAACTTATTGAGAGAGCGAAACAGCTGAAGTTCAAAGTGTTTACTGCAGCTTCTCGCTGAGATAAAAAGCACAATTCACAAATCTGTGGAAGGTAAACATAATTAGTCTTTATTTGCCACTTGGCATAAATACTTAAAATTGGTTACCTAAATTTGTAGCCAAAGTCTGGAAAACCTCTGAAAAATCGCAAAATTAAAAGCTGTTGAATATACACAAAAATCACAGTTTTTGCAAAAAATATTAAATGGAAAAGTCACAACTAAACAGAAATGTCAAGGACAGTGATGTTGACTCTTACGTTTTCAGCACAATACCAAAAAGGAGTTTTTCTAGTGTAGTTTTTGTTCAAGGGGGCATCATTCTGAACGGGGCTACCGAATTTGTCAAAATTACAACAAACACCCCCAACTGACATCACCTTATTTTTATTTCACCATGACATTGCCAATATTTTGTAGTTCGCAATCGCGGAGCTTTTGCGAATGCGAATATTGTACAAGTGTGCTGATAAAACGTATATCTGGCAAACAAAAATTTTAGCCAATATTTTTTGCCTGTAGAGATGCTACGGTAAGACTGTCCCCTACGTCCACCTTCTTTCGTAATTTAAAGTCGAAGCGTAAGATAATAGTAGGTATTTCGCATCCGCGGATGTCTAAAATTCCACATTCGCAACATCCCTACTTTGTACGCCTTGGTGTAGTATGCGCACCTCTATACATCTTCATGTACATACATATGTATGTATTTCAAGCGAGCCCCAGCTATTTAAACAGGCGGCCGATAAAGCCTGTGATAGCTGTATCCAAAATGTATTCAACAAAGTGTGATTGTTGACATTGCTCTCATAAGAAACCCATTAACCCATTTGAATTTTTTTTTTTCAAATTTGAATTTGTTTAAAAAAAGTTTCACAAATTTTCTTAATAAACGGGAAATTGTTAAGAGATAAACCGCCGAGGAGAGCAAGTAAGTACATTTAAAGTTTGGTAATAAGTAAATACGTTCGACTTTTCTTAAAGATTTAATGTAAGGAAACCAAGATGAAACGGAGCAAAACGTTTGAGCGGTGCGCTGTATGCAATAAAAGTCAGGACACAACAAGTAATTTTTAGCAAAAAAAAAACCGATTTCAACTCCCATATAAAAAAAATACATATATATATATATCTCATGATCCACTGATCGGATCTCAACCAGATTAGTATGGGACCACCTCTGAGACACTACCTTTCCGATGCAAAAAAAATTATCGAAATGGGTTGACGTGGTCCAAAGTTATGCGGTAACATACATACAAAAAAAAAAAAAAAAAAAATATTCCGACGAACTGATAACCTCCTCCTTTTTTGGAAGTCGGTTAAAAATAGTGCGATGTTTTAAACCACCTAGTTGCGAATTAAGACGGCAGCGACGGGAAGAAAGCTGTGCTGTTGTACTACGCGATTCATCTCGTGTTTGTGAAAACCACTTCAACGAAAGTGACTTTATTAGTTGTCCATCCGAATCAAGCACTTTCAAACGAGCTCGTTTATACCCAGGCGCTATCCCAATGCCATACGAAATAACTGATACAAGTGAGGTTATAGTACGCGATCAGGATACATTCTTTGTTGATGTCCAAACTCAAACAGGCTACTCTTTAGAATGCACGTTGAGAACAGAAATATTTCTTCTTACCGCAATAATTAAAACCATGCAAGCAAGTATGAAAGAACTTAATTTAAAAGTGCTCGAAGCAAAGTCTTTAATGGAAAACTATTTCGCATGAAAAAAATTTAATTTCAAAATTGTTAAAGTTAAGCTCACATATAAAATTGGAAACAAATGTAAAATCCTACTTTTATAAGTGTCGAATAATGTTTAGGATAAAAAATTTAAATATAACAAGTAATTTTTAGCAAAAAAAAACCGACTTCAACTCCCATATAAAAAAAATATATATATATATATATCTCATGATCCACTGATCGGATCTCAACCAGATTAGTATGGGACCACCTCTGAGACACTACATTTCCGATGCAGAAAGAATTATCGAAATCGGTTTACGCGGTCCAAAGTTATGCGGTAACATACATAAAAACTAGTAATTTTTAGCAAAAAAAAAAACCGACTTCAACTCCCATATAAAAAAAATATATATATATATCTCATGATCCGCTGATCGGATCTTAACCAGATTAGTATGGGACCACCTCTGAGACACTACCTTTCCGATGCAAAAAGAATTATCGAAATCGGTTGACGTGGTCCAAAGTTATGCGGTAACATACATAAAAAAAAACAAAAAAAAAATAAAAATATTCCGACAAACTGATAACCTCCTCCGTTTTTGGAAGTCGGTTAAAAATAAATGCACGTTTTTGGTGTGACCTCATAACTTGAGAACGGCTTCACTGAATTTAACCAAATTTATGTGGCATATTCGATCTATCATGCAGATGGTTTATGCGAAGTTTGCGTGAATTCGGAAAAGGGGACGTGGCACCACCCATACTAGCTAAAATTTAAAAATAAGTGAACGTTTTTGGTGTGACCATATAACTTGAAAACGGCTTCACCGAATTCAACCAAATTTATGCGGCATATTCGGGCTATCATGCAGATGGTTTATGTGAGGTTTGCTTGAATTCGGAAAAGGGGGCGTGGCGCCTCTATTTTATATATAAAAATTAGTGAGTTAGCTTATAACTTGAGAACGGCTTCACCGAATTCAACCAAATTTATATAGCATATTTGGGCCATCATGGAGATATTTTATGTGGAGTTTGCCCAAATTTGGAAAAGGGGGCGTGGCATATGTATCTTATGTATAAAAATAAGTACACGTTTTTGGTGTGAGCTTATAACTTGAGAACGGCTTCACCGAATTCAACCAAATTTATACGGCGTATTGCCCGAAATCGTAAAAGGGGGTGTGCCACCTCCCATACTAACTAAAATTTTTATATTGTATATCTCTTGAAATATTTGTGGTAGAGTACTGGAAATTGGTATAGAGGTATATCAAATAATTCCATACTCATGGAGAAAAATGGGCGGTATCGGAAAAGAGGGCGGGGCACCTCCCATCTTATTTATAAAAAATAAGTGCAAGATTTCAACCAAATTTATACGGCATAGTCGGGCTATTATGCAGATTGTTTGTGTTAAGTTTCCCCGAATTCGGTAAAGGGGGCGTGGCACCACCAGCGTTGCCGTTTTGATACAATTGTATCAATTTTGATACTTTTTTTCTAAATTTTGTGTTTTGATACTTTGATACTTTTTTGTTCAAAAATGCCCCATTTTGATACTTTTGGCTGACAGAAATCAGTTTTGAAAACTGTGAACAATATTACTCGTTTAAAGGCAAATAATTTTTTTTTTTGTTATCTAAAGTCTTAAAATTTTATTTGTATAATAAGTTTGATTTGGTAACTCTTATAAGGTAAATACAACCCTGAATTTCTTTGCATACACCGCAGTAAGTTTATTATGGCAATGCTTGGCAAAACAGCCCTGTATTTACATTTGAAATGAACATATATAGTAACTGTGTGATTTGCTTGTGTAGATTTATTACACGGTATCCAAAAAGAAGCCGTGGAACTCATAATGAGGCGAAATCCATGCCAAAAGAGAGCAATAAGGAAGTGCACGTGGAAAGTGAAAGGTAAATGTGAAATAAATATACGTACAAAATTCTGTTTGCAAAAATTAAATCGTGCCTCATTTAGGGCTTCTACATCCAAAACTTATGAGAGGCGATTTAGAGAAAAGGAAGGACTTGTTTGATTGGTTGGAAGAACAAAATGGTGTTGCATTTTGCGTATATTGCAAGAAAACTTTGGTGAATCTTTTGTCACATATTCAGCGCCACGAAAAAACTGCATTCCACCAAAAAAGCGTAAGCACCAGAAAAAACCAAAGCACCATCGAGAAATTGTTTACCCCAGAGGATGAAACAAGCCTGCTTCATAAGGTGAGACATGCTGAACACTCTTTAGTAATGGTTTGCGCGGACCACAATCTACCAATGTCAACAATGGATTCATTGCCTCAAGTTTTAAAAAGTATTTTTCCGGATTCCAAAATAGCAAAAAATATGAAATGTGGTAGAATAAAATCGACAGATATAATAAAATATCATTTAGCACCAAAAGCAAAACACGAATTAGCAAACATTTTGAGAAGAAACTATTTCTCATTAATTGTTGACGAGACTACTGATGTTAGTTCAAAAAAAGCACTTGCACTGGTAGCACGATTTTATTCTACAAGCAAGCATCAAAGTTGTGACATGTTTTTTGGGCTACTTGAGCTAAGTGAATGTAATGCTGCATTCATATTCAACTGTATTAAAGATCATTTGGATAATCTACAAATTCCAGCAAAAAATGTTATCGGACTTGCTACAGATAACGCTTCTGTAATGGCCAGTCGAATAGGGGGTTATGTGCGAAATTTAAAACTTTGAATTCATATTTATTTTTTATGCCTTTCGTCTGCCATTCGCTGCATTTATGTGCTTCTCATGCATGCAAGAAATTGCCAAATGAAATAGACAAACTTGCGCGTGATATCTACAACTTTTTCGCACATAGTCCTAAAAGAATTGGTCAGTTTCAAGAGTTCCAAGACTATGTTGATATATAAAATTTTAAGAATTTGTGGTACTCGGTGGTTATCTTTAAAGCAGGTGGTTGATAGGGTTTTATTGCAATGGGATGCACTGCAACTTTTCTTTATTTCTTCATTAGTAGAAGATAATCTTAATATATCTAAAGACATAGCTGAAAAACTAGGTGATCCCCTTTACAAATTATATTTCTATTTTCTTGCACATATATTGAATATAATCACAAAATTAAATCTAGATTTTCAATCAGAAGAGTTCCGTTTACATAAAATTTATAACCACTTCGAAGTTAACTACAAACTTATTTTGTAATTTTTTATAAAACGTGAAACTTGCATTAAAGCGAATTTAAGCACATTAAATATTAATGATCTATTAAATTTTATACCTCTAAAAGATGTGTATATTGGAGGTAATGCAGAGTTATATATGTATATCGGAGAAAAAAATAGAAAAAGCTGATATTTTAAAAATCAAATCAACGATACGTTGTTTTTATATTTAATTGTGTTTACAAATTGCAAAACGTTTTAAATTCGATAATATTGTTTTAAAAAGCGTTTCTTCACTAGACCCTGAAAAGATAACCGCCGGGAACGATTTTATTTCTTTCGTGAGTATTTCAAACTCACTTCCACACTTGTATGACAATGAAAAAAAGAAGATATATGTACACAGTAAAAAATGCTGCAATTGGAAAAAAATTCATTGTATCTAGAGATAATATTGAAAAGTTTTGGGGGAATGTAGGTAACTTAAAAGACGCAAAAAAGTCTCAGCTTTACAAAGCTGTCTTTGAATTTTCTACAGAAGTAATGAGTTTACCTCACAGCTCTGCGGCAGCTGAACGGGTTTTTTCCCAACTGAACATGATAAAAACCAATTTGAAAAATAAGTACAACTTAGAAACGGTTAAGGCCATAATGTTTGCAAAGCAAATTAAAAAGCAATACGAGTAAAGAATTTGTGTTATGAGAAATTTGTGTTATGTATTCAATGAATTGTTTGTGGTAACTATGTACAATGTATATACAGTTGTCCACGAAATAATAAGAGTGCGATATTTTGACAAGTTTTGACTATTTGTCTTTTGTTTATTTAAGGATTTTTATTTTTTTAGTCAAAATTTGTCAAAATACCGCACTCCTATTATTTTGCGTACACTATTTGCAAACATACATACTATGTATGTATGTATATACCAGTAGAATAAGTTTGTGTTTCGTT
>NW_023458568.1:20280663-20287077 GCF_013731165.1 Rhagoletis pomonella | reverse complement strand
TAATCGTTCTTATGTCTATTATTTGGGCAATAAAAATAATAGATCAACACATAATCGAATATTCACTTATGGATCCAAAACTGACTCTGGGTCAGGATCTGAGGTCATTATCGGAGTTAATGGAGATAAGATTAACTTTTGTCTTGGCAATTATGCTTCGGTCTTCCAGGCTGATGTATTTGCAATCCTCAAGGATATGGACTACGAGGTGGAAAATAGGTGGAGAGGAAGGAGTTTACGTGACGGCCAAGCTGCACTTAACGCACTACTTACCTCCGGACTCTGAGTGCCAGTTCAATCGGGAGTACCTCCGATCGTCCATAACTATAATATTTATAATATCATGAATTTAAATTTTCGTTTTTGCGCATATCGAAGACAAATTTTCTTTTAATTTTGTAAATATCTTTTTTACAATAAATAAATGATTATTGAGAACTAGGTATGGCAGCACGAAATGTCACAAGCTGCTTAATTGTCAGGTAGTTAATATAGCGCCCGAAAAGTGACAATGAAACTACCTTCTTTTTTGTATCATGGGTATGCCGAAATTGCCAAAATTACAACAACCACCCCCTAAGTGACAACACCTTATTATTATTTATTTATTATTATTATTATCAACAAACAGGACGCTTACAGACTATATGACAAATATATACATAGAATAAGGGAAACCCTTATGACAAGTGCCTTATGAGTAAATTCTTAAAAGTAAACTTTGAGTAAGAAAAATCGAAGTCTAAAGATGAAGAATAAGCATTAAATTGGGAGAGAGTCCTCCTTAAAGGAGCATTCATACCATAAACAGTTTTGACAACACCCGCAAAAACAATTCATTACAACGAAGAATACGTGAGGGGACATTAAAACGAATTTTCATAAGGAGGTGCGAGCAATCTATAGAGCCTACAATTATGTCAAAGACAAAGCACATCGATAACAAAGTACACCTGGACTCTAAGCGACATGAGATTTATCAACAAACAACGAGAACTATAGGACGGAATAGGATCTACAAATTTCAACGGACGCAAAGCAAAGTGTATAAAAGCCCTCTGAACAGACTCCAATCTGTTCACATGAACTGTATGAAAAGGCCTCCAAACAAATACAGCGTAGTCTAACCTCGACCGAACTAAAGACGAATACAACAGTTTGAGAGTATAAGGATCGGAAAATGACGAGCAGTTGCGACGAATAAAGGCCAGCGTTGCCATTTTAGCCGTTTTCCGGCTGGATTTAGCCGGATGCGATAGCAAACAGCCGGAAAAAATTCGATTTAGCCGGCAGCCAATTTGTTAGCCGTTTTGCAAAAAAAAATTAGCCGTTTTTAGCCGATTTTGCTCTTCGCCTTATTTTATTAAAACTCAAATATACAAGTTTTTATTTTTACAAATTTAGTGCTCCAAAATCTATTAGAAATGGCTAGTCTTATCTCTGAGAAAATTTTCATGTCGGACTGTGTTATATAAAATTGAAAAACAATCAGATAGTGAGCCGATTTCAATGTTTTTACAAATTTTGTTTGTTTTTTACAAAATCTATTAGAAATGGCTAGTCTTATCTCTGAGAAAATTTTCATGTCGGACTTGTGTTATATAAAATTGAAAAACAATCAGATAGTGAGCCGATTTCAATGTTTTTTGTTTTAAGCGAGTGACCCAAATATACATAAACTGGGACGCGTCATTTTAGCTGATTAAAAAGTTACAAGTTTTGCTGAAATTTTGCAGAATTTTCATAATTTTTACACCAAGTGTGTAATCTGTTTGTAGTATATGTTGTTTGTTAAGTAATGAGCTACATATTCATAAAATATAATAAATATTAAATAAACTAAAGAAAAATAGGCAAAACTTGCTTCAATTTTGCGTCCCAGTTTATATTTGGGAGAACGTAGCTGGAATTTTCTTCATAAAATTTTTGTTATGAATGTCTTAAATTTAAGTGTGAAGTTTTATTCGCTTCACTTAGAAAGTAAAAGAGCACGAATTTCGATGTGGAGCAAAACTCTCTGGAAAGACAATACATGGTGCAAACATACTTTTTAAATTTTATAAAATAAAACTGCAGTAGTTTTCATCTTATGTGGATAATTCTTGTGACAAATACATAGTTGTGCTTGTATTTTTGTATATATATTTTTAGCAGCACCACATCTTTATCAGAGAATTCCGAGAATCCAAAAATTGGTACTGTTACAAGTTGCAGGCATCATTTTAACTCGACCTCTTTCCTGTCCCACGGATAATGGTACATCTTTCAGAGGTTTAAAGATATTTTCCGTCAGCAATTTTTTATCAACCTACGTACCCTACCTCGGAGAAGCAAAAAACTTTATATTCCAACGTTTGCTCAGGTGTACCGAATTCTGGCAGTTTGGAAACGCGCAACACTTTTAATATTTTCATCGAACTTCACTAAATTCAAATTTTTTTTCTACTTTTTTAAGAAACAAAAATTTTTCTGCTAGTGAATCTGGTGGCATGATTTTAGTTAAATGTCATAAAATTGTTAAAAGTGAAGTGGTCAGCAACAACAACGAATGTCAATAAATTAAACTACCTTCTGCTTTCACAGCTTTACGTGTTCATTTCTCAAAATATTGCCCTTCGACTAAGCAAAAGTGCCATACTCTCAGCTAATATAGCCATTTTGCGTGACAAAAAGCAACCTACTGAAAATTATCCAATATTTATAAGAAGGCAAAATTGTTTAATAGAAAAGAAAACGCCATAAGATTGTAATTTATCTCTGTTTTTATATTTAAGTAATACAAACATGACTTCTGATGTAAAGCTTAGCTACGTATAACGACAGTTTCCTTTGTTAAACAAAAATAAAGTGGTGTACAACTTAGCTACGTATAAATAATCTTTATTAACCAAAAAAATTCAACGGATTTACTAGTCTTTCTAATTGTAGTTTATGTATTTAAAAAAAATTTAATTCTGGTTGAAACATTTTAGCCGTTTTTAGCCGTTTTTAGCCGTTTTTTTGTCCAATCTAGCCGGTCGCCCTGAAAAGTTATGGCAACACTGATAAAGGCCAACATCGCGAATGATTTAGAAACAATAAAGTTTAAGTGGGTGGTGAAGGTGAGCTTGGAGTCCAAATAAACACCCAAGTCTTTAAAGTCAGTAATTGATTTTAGCGGGACATTCGAAAAACAGTAAGAGGTTGGAACAATACTAATCACTTTTGCAAAAGAGGTATAATGACATTTACCAATATTGAGGGACAAACGATTACGCGCACACCAACAGTACAAATTATCAAGCTCACCCTGGAGAATCAATGAGTTTACTATATTTTTAATTTCATAGTATATCTTCAGGTCATCCGCATATAGAAGAAACTTACACTTTGAGAAACAGGAAGATATATCATTAATAAAGATAACAAATAATAACGGACCTAAGACACTACCCTGGGGAACACCAGAGCAGGAGACAAAAGAATAAGACGATACATTATCAAAACGAACAACACAGCGTCTGTTATACAGATAGGATGTGATCCACTTCAGAAACTGAATGAAAGCCCAGGCCTTCAAGTTTAGCTATCAATATTCGATGAGGCACCCTGTCAAAAGCCTTAGAGAAATCGGTATATATAGCGTCAATTTGGAATCCCTTTTGAAAGGTTTCCAAACAGTCCTCTGTAAAAGCAGCTAAATTGGTTAACGTGGATCTGCCCGGCACGAACCCATGTTGGTTGGGACATAATAAATGTTTAACAGCAAAGTAAATTTTATCTTTAACTATGGACTCAAACAGTTTTGAGACAGTGGTAAGCTTAGAAAACGGCCTATAATTCTCAATATAATTTTTATTACCACTTTTAAGAATTGGCTTAATAAAAGTCAATTTCCAGTCATCGAGGAAAACTCCGGCAGATAGAGACATGATGAAAATGAGCCTCAAAGGCGCAATTAGTGAAGGACAACTTTTAAATAAAATAACCGAGAGGCCATCTACATCAGTGTTAGTGGATAGTTTAAGCTGGTTAATGCCATTAGCTACATCCTCGTCTGTCAACTTTATTTTCCCGAAGTTAATGGGAGTATCTAAATTTGACAAAAGATCTTCAGGAATAAAATCATTATCAGAATTACCTGAAATAAAGTTGGAAGAAAAAAAATCAGCAAAAAGATTAACAGCTTCGGAGATGGAGATGGAGTTGGCTGACACCCCGTTAAGCTGGACCGATGCAGGTATATTAGAGCAATTTTTCTTTGATTTAATATAACTCCAGAAGAACTTGGGATTAGATTTAATATTGCTTTCTTCGCCGCGAATATAATTCCTATACAAAGATTTATTGAGCCTCTTAAAGTCAGCTCTATAAAACGCGTAACGCTCACGCAAATTAACATCGTTGGAATGCTTTTGTCTTTTGTAGAACTTCTTCTTCTTATTCCTTATATGTTTGAGTTCTTTAGTAAACCATGGACGCTTAGCGGTTTTCGAATTAAGAATTGGGATATGACCCACACAAATATCACAAAGTTTAGACTTAAAAATATCGTAGCAACCAGTTATATACATCCACATTTCCAAGGAGCAGGGACCAATCCAAATCAAACAAATTATTCAATTCAGCAAAATTACAACAAGAGTAGTTAAAAGCAACCGTCTGACTAGCAGTCGGTAATTCAAAATATTGGTAAAATTCAAACTCCAAAACCATAGGGCTATGATGCTGATTTGGAGGGGAGATGTAACTGGCTGCATGAGAGAGCTTGAAATTTATATTAGAGCCAATAAATATTAAATCTAAAATTCGGTTTAACTCATTAAAAAAGCCATTGATTTGAAATAATTCAATACATAATAAATTATCAATTAAATATGATTCAGATAAAGTAGTAACATTTGATAGGGTGAGGAAAATATTGTTATCAATAAAGCTCCAAGAAATGTTACACCATGGTTAATACCATGATACAAAAAAAGAAGGTCGTTTCGGTTTGAAATTTTTTGACATAAACTGTGCTTATGACGTTTATACTTTTCGTAAATTGCTCAAGTAGCACTGCCTTCTCAATAAATTATCGTTTTGGAAACTTTTATATTTTTAAAGGAATTTTTTATGCATTAAAAAACAACAACACGCAAGCTAAATTTGCTTATTTCATCATATTTGCAGAGCTGTTAATAGATAAGTGTGTATTGGTTTAAAATTCCTTAAATGACCTAATCGCAAAAATTTGGCATTATTCGCAGTGTTACGTGAGATATTATTATATCTGGAAATTAAGATATTAGGACGTTGCTTTACTTTGGATCCTCTTTAGTTGCAATGGTGAATATGAAGAAGTGAAACTACCTTTAAATATTTTAATCATATTTGGTACAACAAAAAATACGAAACACGTTTTCCGTCATATAGCTTACGGATAAGAAGTAAAGCAACCTTCTAAAAATTATTGTATTGATTACAAGGTTAATTCATTCTTAATTCGTCGGCCATGATTTTTTCTGACGTTTGCAAGCATTTTAAAATCATATAAAATTGAAAATAAAAACAATTAAATTGTTCACAACTTTTGTTGTTTGAGATTGAAAATGAGAAGGTTTGTATGAGTTTGAGTTTTGAATATTTATGGCCTTATTCCATGATTCAATAAAATAAAGGTTTTGTAATAAAACAGTCTTCTCGCTCCCACACATAAAATCGGCTCCTTTACTTGTGCAGAATGTTGCTTACTCTATAGTTTCTAGTGGTATTAGTAGTAAAACAAATTCTTCATACTAAATATTCGTTGGCGTCACCTTCGTTTGCGTAATTTTCTTGAACAAGTGTAGAATAGCGACCGTTTAGCTATAAAATAACCAAAAATGCCGATTGATAGAACTTTTTACGCTGATTTCAACGATACCAAATTTATTCGGCGCAGGTAAAAAAAAAGAAGGTATAAGAGGTTTATTTGTATTTTTTATTATCACTAAATTGTTGACACCCAAAAGTAGATCATGATAAAATATGTAATATCGAATTAAAGATAATGACTTGTACTTTCTAAATAATATAAAATTCTTTACCATTAATTATGCAGGTTATTAAGGTTATTTCATGAAAAAATAATATTTGTTCGCTTTTTAGTGGTTTTGGTTTAAAAATACAAAAAGTTATAAATTATGTAAATCAGCTGAAGAACAAATTAATTAGCTTTATGGTGACGTCATTAGCTTTTTAATCGATTATAAAGTTCATAAGATATTAATATTTAAAGTATCTAAGAACTGAACTTTAACCTTCTAGAACCTCTTCATTTTTTAATTGCGCCAAATCATTTTGGCATGGTTGAAATTTGCATAAAAAGTTCTATTGATCTGCTTTTTTCGTTTTTGCATAGCTGAACGGTCGGTATTCTAGATTTGTTCCCGGAAATGACGAATAACTTAA
>NW_023458568.1:20261713-20280653 GCF_013731165.1 Rhagoletis pomonella | reverse complement strand
ATAAAAAATAAAGTAGGTTTAATGAAATTTAGAAAATGACGTTTTCATAAATTTTTCAGTTTTTAAACCTTTTTTAAAGCTACTTTATTTTTTTATGAATAAGGCCATTAAATTATATTGCTGGAAAACGCCAGACTGCCTCTCAACGGTTTTACCTTGTAATGTTTTTATCATGGTAGCGTGTATCTTTACTTGCCCTAAAAAAACATGAAAAATCGTATTAAACCTGATTTCGAATTTTGAACCCACTCACCCTACATGAAATTCAACGGAATTAGCCATATTTATAGTTGCGTTCCAGGTGCATCACGATTTGCAGGTTTTACAGGATTTGCAGGAACAGCTGTTTTCTCCATTAATAAACCTTATGGAAGGTGGTCACCTGGAACGGCTTCCTGTAAAAACCTGCAAATGGTGAAGCATCTGGAACGCAACTTATGTATGCTGTGAATATAAACATTTTTTCAAATTTTCTGTTGTTCATGAAACGTATGAAGCCTTCGGCACTGCCGCAGACAGCGCTGCTCTTACTTGTTTTATTTTGAAACCAAAAAATATTTAGAGGTCGCTCAAAACGCTCAAAGTTGTTCATGTCTTTTATAGGGAGAAAAAACATCTTTTCGTAGCAATGGTATAGAATTCTTTAAAATCAATATTTTTCGATCTAAACTCTAGTTCTCTTGAAGAGAGTCCTCCCATTGCATTTGTTGGGCTTTTGGCGGACCGATAAAATATAGTTACTATAAAAAAATGATTAGAATTCTTTAAAATCAATATTTTTCGATCTGAACTCTAGTTCTCTTGAAGAGAGTCCTCCCATTGCATTTTTTTGGGCTTTTGGCGGACCGATAAAATATAGTTACTATGAAAAAATGGTTAAATAAACGATTTGGTATTATTATTGCGAATCTCCAGCAGAGAAACAGAGTTTTCCGATCAAAATGTATTTATTTTAAAAAATTCTATACCATTTCTACGAAAAGTGTTTTTTTCCTATATGAAATATGTATGTATGTACCTACAAGGAAAATTTTGAGCGCTTTGATCGACCTCTAAATATTTTTTGATTTCAAAATAAAAAATGGGGGTATATTTTTTCGGTATAGAACAATCCTAGAGTGTGGGAGCATAAAAATTCCGACTTTACTTTTTCACATGCATTTTGGACTACCCTAATGTACATACATATATGAACATACATACCCAGCCAGCAAAATATCCGGAAACGTATCCGAAAATGGAAACAAACGATTTCATTATGAACTTCACAGAGACTTTTTCATAGTTACAGGAAACCAAACAAAAAACAATTTTAAGATTCAGCAATTATTTCAATTTGAATAAATATAATTTTAATATATTGCTTCTGACGGAATTCGATCCTGGGACCTCCTGAAAGCTAACAAATAGTAGCACACTTCTCTGCACACTCAGCTACTGGCGAATACGTATACATGTTTTCAAATGCTCAGTTTGAACAAATATTTTAAAATTATTGTTTTGAAATAAGATGACGACATTTTTCGGATATAAAAATATATGGAAATCGTTTTCTGAACGTTACCGAATACGAAAAATATACGAAAATTGCACTTTCGGCAAAAAGTACGTTTCTCTGCTGGCTGGGTGTGTATATGGATACATCCACAACTTTAGTAAAGAGAACAAATGAAATTTACCAAGCAATAAATTCTTCCGACTTCCAATATTTCGACGGTGCCTCCCAATCCCCGTCTGACCATAGGATTTCTGGTAGGTACTCATTTACCAATTCAATTTGCTCTGGGCGCAATTTTCTATTTACATAATTTTGTTCCAAAAATATATGCAATTTATCATTGATATATAGCCGATTGAACCATTCGAAAAGTGAATAGTATAAACCAAACTTGAGTGTTGTCTCTTTGCGAATCGCGGAAGAAAGTTCACCTGAAAATATTAAAAGTAAGTATTAGATAACTTGCAAGGGAATAGGAAACACAAAACCAAAATACCAAAACATGGGTATTAAAAAAAATCGTTGTGGCGTATTCATAGTCAAAATAAAGTTAGTTGCTTTTTGACATAATTTTCCAATGCTATACTAGAGTTCAATCTTTGATGCGATAAATCGAAAGGCAAAAATGAGCGGTTTATTTTGCACAACAACACTGTTTCTTGGCTGCGAAACCTCAAACAGTTCAGTTCAGTTCAGCGCGGTCTCAAATGAAGATGAAGACGAAGCCGAAGACGAATCGCTTGCGTTGGGGGCAAGCTGGCTAGTGTACATAGTGGAAGATGAATGATATGAAGATTTGTTCCAAAATAAAACCTTTTTTTAGATAAATTTAAAAGAAAGTAAAGAAAAAAACAGCAATTCATGAAATAAATTTGTGTAGGACAGACATTTTTCGAATATATAAGAATGCCAATTAATACGTTTGACTACATTTTGTCAAAAATTTAGCCATTTCTTGAAAAACGCATTTTTTTCACAATTGAAAACAGTTAAATAAAATGTAAACAACTCATCACAACACAGATTCAAGCTGACCGCTTGCCTAAGGTCTTCATCTTCGTCTTCGTCTCCGCTTGCACTGTGATCACTTTCACATGTTTACTACTGCACTGTTTTTCGTTTTCGGCTTCGTTTTCATCTTCATATTCATCTTCGGTTTCGCTTCCACTCTGTCTGCAACCTAAGGCCTTTCAAGCTACCGGAATATCCGACATAATATTTATTCTGGCCTCATTTGCCTTCTACGATGACTTTGGCGAACATAGACTTCGATTGCGAAGACCTCCGCCTGGAATATGGTTGGTCACGAGCCCATTGGCAGACTTTTCTGAAAAGGTGCCAAGTCCATTTCTTTATTTCAAAGTTTGGTAAGACGTAACTAAATTGATTTTTTGTCTCTCCTGAAGAATTAAAAACAAAATGGACTTGGCACCTTTTCACCCTTAGGTGACGATATACGGATGTTCGTATTGTATATTAGCAATAATAAGGTATACGTTTGTACTTATCATCAGGTATATTTACATGTTTGCGGCCGCCGTTATACGAACGCACCGGTGAAATATTCGTGTAAAAAAGGTATCTAAAATATTTGGACTATTACTCATTGTCCCGAAACCTACCAAAATCCATTCAGACGGTACAAAATACAGCTCTTAGGACAGCGACCGGATGCCTCCTGATGTCACCAGAACACCACCTCCACGATGAGGCGAAAATGCTCCCAATTAGGGAGCACAACACGATGCTCTGCAAGCAGTTTTGGTTGGGAGCCACAGATGTGGCCACCCAAATAGACAGCTGCTAGCAGAGGAGCCCTCGCCGAGGCACATCAGGAGGCATCTATATGAACTGACGGACGAAGTCCAGAGGTTCACTAAGCAGCCTCGGGACCTGCCAGCTCACAGACAGGCCCTGAACGGCATTCACAGGGACGCAGTCTCGAGTTATGTAGACTCAAGACCTGTGAATGCCGTTCTAGGCACACAAACACCGGACATTGACGCGACGGAGCTCCATCTGCCTCGGGAGACCAGAACAACAATAGCTCAACTTCGCTCTGGCCACTGCAGCAGGCTAAACTCCTACTTGAGTAGGCTAAATGCAGATGTGCCGAACGAATGTCCGGCATGTGGAGAGACCCCTCACGACCCGAAACATCTCTTCGCATGCCCGGAAAACCCCACAACCAGGGATGAAAAAGTAGGTACAATTGTACCTTTTTCCGACGTTTGATGACTTAAAGGTACATTAGGTACAGTCACTAGATTTTAGGTACAATCATCTTTTGATCAGATGCATTATTAGTTTTTTTTTCTTTTACCGTGCTAATATATTTACTTGTAGGTACGGGAGAACTTTCGCTTTCATTTTGAAGAATAAACAATTCTAGAGAAAAGTGGTCAAAAGGAAAACATACAAAAAACCATATTAGGGGTATTCTCTGAGTCTTGCAAAGCCCTTGCATGGTGCACAGATTGCACGGATTGCACGGTTAAAACCGGTTTTCGTATGGGACAGCTTTGCAAACCGTGCAATCCGTGCACCGTGCAAGGGCTTTGCAAGACTCAGAGAATACCCCTATTATGTATTATCTTAAACATTTTACATTGCATTTAGAGCAGGCACTACGAAAAATTAACACTTTACTTTACTTCGTAATTTTTTTCTATTAATTTTAACGCTTATTTTCACTAAGTAAAATTCAGTGGCATTTGCGGTCAAATGAGTGAAATGGGACTAAAAACTGGCCTTGGTTTGCTTTAGATCAGAATAGGCCTTCATTGTCAAATGGGACTAAAAAATGGTCTTTGGTTTGATTTAGGTCAGAATAGGCCTCTAGGCGTGTACATGCGCTGCTAAGGCGGCTACTTGTAAGTTTTTGGCCCATAATATCATCGATAAAGGTAGGGATAAAGGAAAGAAAGTTGTGTCAAAATAAGTCATCTATACAGTACAGTGTCTAGGATGTCTTCAAATTTCATATTTTTAGACCGCTATTTGACCCATACTCGCTTTTTGTTTTCTGGAAATATATTCAAAATGCTTTCGAAGTTACTTACGGCACATTGATTATATTCTCTAGATTTGCTGCACCTATTAAAAGGAATCGGATAAATTAGCAGACTTCCTGTTGTTTTATAAAAAGCTGGATAAAGAAGTATACTTCGCAAAGTGTGTTTTTTGTCTTTTTCGCCAATATTTTTCAGTAGTCAAAATTAGACAAAAACAATGCTTCTCCGATTCCCATTAGACTATAGTCTATAGATATAGGCTCAGTTGAAAAACCTTATCATGTTTAAAGTACATATATCTTTTGTATTCATGTTTTAAATAAAATTTATAAAAAAAAACTGCAAATGAATGATGTAACTTTTTTTAGGTACACTCTGTCTCATTTAGGTACATTTATTTTGTGATATTAGGTACAATCTGAAATTTCCATTTTTCATCCCTGCCCACAACCCTAACGGCGTCGTCCCTGTGGACCGACCCCATTGAGGCTGCACGCTTCTTGGGGCTGCCGTTAGTGGAACTCGACGACAACGACTGAGATATCAGCCGATCCGGACGGGGTTGTTGTAGCCGCTACAACAACAACAACAACGCAAAGTATGTCACAATGAATGCCAAGAAAACAATTTTTACTGCTATTTGCTGTGGATTTTATATATTAAGCTTTAAAAATATTTTTATTTTATGTTTCTGCATGAAAGCTCGAATTTGGACGAAACAAAATAAATATTGAACTGGCTGATTGTCAACGCGCGCAAAAAGATGGGAGTTGGTTGCAGTTACAACGATCTATGTGGCATGCTTTGTGGGTTTTCATACAATTCATCTTATCTGTCAAAGCGAATCTGTCACGCAAAGCGAAGCAAGCGATTTATATGGCATCAGAGTAGACTTTATTTCGAAGCTCCCTTATGGTTAATTCTTTTTTAAATTGGTACATGATGCAAATTAATTATAGAATGCAGTGTACGTTTTTTTTTTTGGAAATTGAAATACCATAGCCTTAGATATTGTGGCTATTTCGGTGGTGTTGGCTAGATTTTGTTCTTATTTTCTAAGTTTAATTTTAAGTCTCAGCTCTACATTTAATGATAGTAACGATAATAATAATAACAGAGACCGAACCCTTTATGATTTTTATAATAAAAATCATACTTTGATAGTTACTTTATGATTTTTATTTTTTCGATCATTTCTAATAGTTATTATGTGATTTTCATTTTTTTGATCATCGTTAATCGTTACGTTATAATTTTTAAAAACTATTTTAGCAAGTACGTATGCAGGAAGTGGCGGACCCAGGTAGGGGAAATTGGGGAAATTCCCCCCTTTCCCTCCCCCCCCCCCCCCCCGAGACTGTGTAACATGAATTTTCATAATATTCAATTGAATATCGTGAAATATAATTACAAGATTATATTATAGGTTTGTCCCACAAGCTACTTGTAGAAAAACTCGAGCAAACTTCAAACTGTGAGCGTATATCAAAGAAACTCGAAAACTTACTTGGGAGCGCGTATATGTAACTCGAACTGACTTCGAGAAGCTTGGGGAACAAACCTAATAAATGGATGCTTTTGAAAATTTTAATTAATGGAAAAAGTGTGTCAAATTTCACTTGAGTTTGAAATTTTAGCTGTGCGCTAAGCTCGAAGTATTGTGTTATTTAAGTAGGCCTATCAGTTTTTCGAATTCACTGAATTTTCAAAATTTTGAATTATGTACTTAATTTTAAAGTTTTACTTTTTTGTTATATTTTCGAATCTGTATTATTTTACACAGTTGAAAGTCACAGCAAGTTTGAATATTTTCACAGGTTCAGAAAACAGCGAAAACTAATATTATTAAATTTCTTCAGATTTATTATTTTTAGGATAATTTCCAAAATTCCAAATATTTTGAGAATTTTATTTATCCTAAAATCCATCCTGAAATGTCAAACATCACAAATTGTCGAAAAATTCTTATGTTCATGGTACTTGTGTGTAAAAAATCGAAAATTCTTAGAATTCTAACAGATATTAACATTTTTGAAAAATTCCAAAATTTTTCCACTTTTCAGAACTTTTCCAAAATTTTGTATTGATATGACAAAGTGTGATAATTTTAAATTTTTTGAAAATTTTGAAAACATCAACGTCCAAAAATTTTTTGAATCTTCAAGACTTACGAAAATTTTTTACACTTTCAAAAACGACGAAATATGAAAATATTTTCAACATTCGAAAACTTTTAATTTCGTTTGATCAATTTTGTATATTCGACACTTTTACTTAGAAAAAATTTTTTAGAATTCCTAAATTTTCAAAATTTTTGAAAAATTATTATATCATTATATTGATTTATTATTTACTAAAATTTCTAAAATTCGCAAACTTTTGAAAGTTTTGGAATTCCATTCAAATTATTTAAAATGGGGAACTTCAAAAAATGTAAAACTATCAAAACTCTAAACATTTTAAATTGCGGTGATTTTTAAATTTATATACACGATATATGTTGTGGCCCTGTATGCAGGGCCGTCGAGAGAAAACTCGGGCCCTGTACTAAAAAGTCACATTGTATTAATGTAAATATAAACCAAGGAAAAAAATTTTTCTCAGGTTTCGCAGATTTATGATTATATCTGGGGCATGCATATTCTCAGGTATCGGACAACGTAAATATACACGAATCTTCTTCTCTCAATGATAAAAATTCACTTAATCCTGATAAACCTTTAAATTAATGAAAATAAAGAAGCACAACATGAAATTAAGGGTTTATATTTAAGGACCACCATTTTTTGCATTGTTCTTGCTTTTCTTCGCTTGCCCTGTATTACTTTGAAGTTTATAAAAACAATTTTATAATGAGCTCGAGGCCATTTTTAAATGAAAAATGGCCTCGAGCTCATTATAAAATTGTTGAATATAATTGTTAAATGGCCAAAAAATAACAAAAAACAAATAGTTTATAAAAACAGTATTCGATAAAATAATCAGCGTTTAACTTTCTAAGTGAAAATAAAGTCGGCAGTCGTTTTTATTAATTTTTTTATAAGTTCTATATTTTTTTAACATTGCTTTCAGTTAGTTGTTGAATTTTTAATAAAATTCAACTTTAAACATTTAAATAGCTAATTGTCACATAAAAAATGTGATATAAAATAATGAAAGTAAGTAAGCCGCTGTGATATAGCGGTAAGCAGTGCGCGCTTACACTCCGCAGGGCCAGGGCTCAATCCCTGGTCAAAGCAACATCGCAAAAATATAGAAAAAAGGTTTTTTCTTAACAGCAATCGCCCCTCGGCAGTCAATGGCAAACCTCCGAGTGTATTTCTGCCATGAAAAACATTATTAATATATAAATAACATAAAATAAATATAACAAAAATAACACTTTTTTCGCAATCGCTGCAACCGAGGATCGAACCTGGCAGCTACAGGTTTGTAGCCCGTAACTCTTACCACTCGGCTACCGCGGACGCGGAACTCGCGCGCATTTTTTGCTTACTTGTACAAAAGACAACAGCTGGCCGTTTTTACCAGTGTTTTCATCGAAAATTCCCTTGATCCGAGTTAATTTCCAAACATTTCGTGCATTTGTTCGGCTGCTTGCGCACATTTTAAAGATAGGGCTGCCAGATATCTCTGTTGCGAAACCGGGACACTTTAGGGGGGAAAGGGGGAGAAGGGACTCTCGCTCCCTTCCCTTTCGCTTCGAAAAAATTACGCGCGAAAGGATGTAGTAAAATTTTATTTTGACAGACAAGAACAAAAACATAAAATCATGAGATCATGAGATCATTACAACGAGCACCCCCCTGCCCCTACCTGGCTACGCCCATGACGGCACTGTTAAGTACTCTATGTTTCATAAAAGAAAAAAATTACAAAAAAAGTAGAAGATAACATTAAAATATCGAATCATATTTTTCGTTGCTGTGAAATTGCTTCAAAACTTCTGTATTTTTCTTAGTATAATTGGAAAACTCTGTGCACAACATTTTAAACGTATTTAGGTACATACATATATTATTGATCAACTATTGCTTGTGCACAGTTTAACTATCTGGAGATGTAACTACATATTTCAAAAATGAAATCGGTGCACTGAGAGAAAGAAGTTTAGAATCAGCGTTCGGACTACTGAAACTCGACTCGGGAGTTAATGACTCGAAAAATTGGAGTAAAAATGAAATTTTCGGAGCACATCAACATTCTAAATAGTACAAGAAAAAATTAGTTTCGTTCTTAAACTGTTCTGAATAAATCCTGTTAAACCGTCAAAAAGGAAAATAGCTCTTAGAGAAAGAGAGAGAAGCGAAAAAGTACGGGAACGCTTTCTAGTAAAACTGTCAAAAACACCGTGGACGCCATTTTCTGTTTACATGGCAGTTTTTTGTCATTTGGCGATCTGCTAAATTATACGCAAATACAGCAAATTATAAGCAAACGTCAGTAGAAATTATTTGGGTTAAGTTTTGCTATTTCTGACAAAGAGATTACCGTTTTTACTCTTCCATTTTTCGCGTACTTCGCTAGTAGTTTTTCCATAAACTGATTTATAATGTTAAAAAAAAAAAACGTAAATTATCGGACGGCGTATAAATTTCCGACTTTTTGTTAATAAGAGTTCTTGCGAACATTAAGCTTTCAACTAATTCGACATTAAGCCTGTTCCTGTATTTATTTTTAATGAGATTCATCTCCGAAAATTTTCTTTCGGCAGCAGCACTACTGTGTGGTAAAATAGCTAATGTTAGCTTATACTCTGCCAAATTGCTAACCATACACACATACACAAACCATTTTTCTAGTCCTTAATCAATCCCTTGCTTTGAAAAATAAAAAAGTGATTCCGCAAAAAAAGGGTTAAAGAGTAAAAGAGATAACTTCTGTCACACCTTTCTATACAATATCTTGGTGCCACAAAAGTGATTGGACAAAAAATTTTAAAGTTAATTATTTTGTAATATATTCCTAATGTGAATGCAAAAAAGTAAAAAAAATCTGAGCATATTTCGGGCCAAGTGGAGTAGGGAGTAGATTTTAAATTTAAAAAAGAAATCGGAGTAAATCTACCCGATCGGAGCAAAGTCCGGACGCTATTTACAATTAAGAAAGCGTGCTAAATTTAAAAAAATGCGCATATGAAAGAGCACCAACCCAACTCGTTATTCATTTAAGTATAACAAATTTGGTATTGAAATATTCAATTCAAATACGCCCATATTAAAATGAAGCGCTTTGCACTTACCGATTGCTTTTTCATAATTAAGTTAAAAAAATATTTAAATTCCATGCTGCCTGTAATGGGATTTGACCCTGTACCCTCTGGAGAATTTTGGCAGGCATCTTCACGCACAGACATGTATGTAAATGTGCATTCAAATGTTGAGTTTGAATCAACACCACGCGTGCGTGGTATGAAAATATTATTTTAAAATACGAACATTTTAAAACGATAATCAAATAAAAAATATTCATTTTTACTGTGCGTTATTTCCCTCAGTGAATTCATTAAATTTTCCGAGTATTACAACGCGTTTTTTCTCTTAGTGTAGTGATTTATTTTGTACAATCAAAACGAAAACCGGGACACTTAAACGAAACCCGGGACAATTTAAGGTTGGACCGGGACACCGGGACAAATAGTCTAAAACCGGGACATGTCCGGGAAAACCGGAACGTCTTGCAGCCCTATTTAAAGAGGAACATGCATGAGTTAAAGCAAATAAAGGCTGTTTATGCAAATAAGCGAGCCCGTTTGTCAACCGTATAGGAGTCTTTTTTAATAATTAGATTTTCAGGTAAAATTATTTTTTATTTAGTTAGAGATAAGTTTCATTTTGAAAGCAACTTTGTAAGCTATTGAACGTGCTATTGACTATATTTAGAATTTATGTTCTTTTTAACTCAAATCCTTTTCTTTTTCTTCTTATTTGGCGCTGTAAGCCCCTAAGCGATTTCATCCGAGTTTAACAAAGCGCGCCAGTCGTTTCTCTTCTGTGCAAACTGGCGCCAAGTGAAACCAAGTCCTTCTCCACCTGGTCTTTCTATCGCAGTGGGGGCCTACCTCTTCCTCTGCTACCACCAGCGGGTTCCGACTTTAATACTTTCAGAGCTGGAGGTTCGGTGCCCAATCGAACGACATGGCCAAACCAGCCGGGCCACTGTATTACTCAAATAGGCTCGGAAAATAAAAATTACGTAGAAAAATAAAAAAAACGCGGGAATTATATTATTTAAAAAGGAACGAGACCAAAAGAAGTGAAACAAAAAGCTAAAAGAAGAAGATTTTCTGATTAGATAATCAAAATCTATTGGAATTATTTGAAGTATTTTTCTAGTACTAAATATTATTATCCTTCAATTTGCACTCTCGAATGGTGCTATAAGATTTTTTCTCAAGAGTTACGTCCACTTTAACCTTCTTGTCCTCGAATCATACATCGCCAAACCAAGCATATGCGTTCTTCCAATGGCCATAGATTCTGAAGGAAAACTCGTAAAGCAACCCTCTAAGACGCATTTTGAATGGTAAGAATAGTACTAAATGTCTTAGAGTAAACAAAAGTGGCCATTAAAGCTTTTTTTCGTGTACTTAACCCCGGAAAACCTTAATATCTTGGCACAGTTGTAAGCTCCAGTTCGAGTTGTAAGCAGAAAATTACTTCTGAACCGACTTACAGCTGCACAGCAACAGAAGTCTGTATACATAATTATTATGTTCTTAATTTCATTGGATTACATGTCAAATCGCAAGTCTGCTTAATTCATGCTACTTATTGCACAAAACAGACTATACGTAGCTCTTGGGTTCCATCCCTAAGCTAAGAAACTGTGTACCAACTTTTGAAAACATTATGTAAGGAGAGCAGACTTTTTCGATAATATAAAGCAGCTTTTAAAAGAAGAAAAACTATCCGAAAGTTGTATTCTAGCGAGTTTAAGCGGGTTTTGAAAAGCAGCGGTAACCATCCGCGTTTTGGGCCATATGATCATTTTCTTTAATTTATAGAGTCGAAAAGAATTAGCACGATTCGTATATGTTTTCAATGAAGGCCTATAACGTATACGGTTGCCAGAGGTACTGATTTTATCAGTACAGTACTGATCTTTCAACTCTTGCACTGATTTTATTAATTTCATCAATCAGTACGCTAATGTCCTGATTTTTCAAAATTTGTACTGATTTGTACTGAATTTGCAATTCAAACAAAATACTTTATGATTTTCTTAAGGTTTTTACACAACGTTGAAACCTGCTTAAACTGCACTGTAAAAAGTAGGAGGCAAATAATTTAATTATAGTTGAAATATTTCAAATAATGTTTGATATGCCCAAGAAATTAATACAAGAATATCAATAGTTTTATGTGCATATCGCTGGGTCGTTACGTACCAGTTGCGATAATATGATGAGCTTAAATTATTTAAAAATAAGGCTGACGTTTTTTTGTCGAGTGTTGTTAGTTATCTAGAAAATATCTTTCAGTTTAATAACAGCAAATTTGAATATTCGAATGGCTTTTGCCTATAACTTAAGCTGCCTTTAGATGAGGCGATTTTTTGGGAGGCGATAAACGCCCGCAAAAGTTGACTTTCTGTCTACTTTAATTTTTTAATCCTCATTTACACGAGCGATTTTTCTTGAGCAATATTGAATCGCCTCATGTAAATTCAGCTTTACAATTGGTTTTTCTCAATTTACTGACATTATAAAAGAGTTTTGCATACAAGACATAGAGTTAGATACCTATTCTGTTTAGTAAATTCTTATGGTCTGATTATAGCAACTTAACGTAACTTACAGCTCTCTCTTAAAAATTCTGTTAAATGGGTGTTGCTTATAATTGAACAGCCGAAACTTAACGTAACTTAATGCCACGTCGAAATCTGTTTCATTTTGATTCTCTTAGTTCTACGTTCCGTTAAGTTAAGTTGCCATAATCAGGCTTTTGGTCTTTCCATGAGGATCTATAGAGGAAGTTCTTAAAAAGTAATACCTTTCCACAGTTTGAAAAAATATGTAAAATGAAGCAACTGAGAGGATCTTAAGTATAAGGTTTGTTTCCTTGCGCAAAGAGAGAAACCGGCTTCTGGTTAAAATTTTTAAAAGTGAACTTCAAATTAAAAGTATTTTTAAAATTAAATGTATATAATTCTTTTACTATTTAAACACTGAAGATGGAAATTATCTCAATTCAAAAATGTCATAAATATAAAATAACTCATTGGCTCCTGTGTACAATGATGTGTACACTCATGTTAAAATTAATAACATTTTTATTTATTATGAAATATATTTTAATTTTATACCAAACTATTGTTAAAAATAAGTACACTGGCGTTTTAAAGTATTATCTGTTACTTACATTCATAATTTCGCTTTGAATAAAAGTGTACTGAAAAGTACTTATTTTTTAGCATGAAAAATCTGGCAACCCTAATAACGAAGGAGCAATTACATTGTAAAAAAATAATAACAAGTTGTGGTTCTGATATTTCGGGCCCCTTTAAGAAGCCCGGGCCCGGGGGGATTCACCCCTTTTCCCCCTCCCTCTCGACGGGCCTGTACGTATGTATTTACTCATTGAATCTGGATGAATACGTGAATTTTATTATGATAATTTTTTCATGTTTGATGACCCCTAGTAAAATGTCATTCTTAAAAATTGTGTGGTACATTATAACCAAGGCCGAAAACAATAAGCAAGAATAGAAATATGCTTGCAAATATGCCCGATAAAAAAAAATGTTAGTGCATGGATTTAGTTATGACTTTTTTACTATTAATAAAAAAGGCAGTTTATATTGCTCAAAGATACGAACCACCGTACAGTTTCATAAGTAAAAACACTATCAGCTGATTGCCAAAAAAAGCCTACAGCTGGACCTCCTGTTTTTGGCATGTGCTCTTATCTATTACAATTTCTTTCATTTCTACTACAATTTCTTTTATTTCTATTACAATTTATTCAAAATGCACTAACACACTGAACCAAAAATACCAATACACCAACTAAAAACACACCTACAGCCTGCTAAAAACACACCTACAGCCTGCCAGAAAAAACGGTAAGAAGAATAGTTACTTTACTTATGGAACTGTACCATGATTCAATAATGAAAGGTTTTGTAAGAAAAACTTTCTCTCGCTCTAATTTTATCAATGACACTCCCACCCTACTCCTAAAAACAAAAAGAGTGATATTTCTTTTCCAAATTTCTTTGCAAGTTTTAAGAGTATTTTTAAATTGTTGGTAGTGAAATTTTTACTTTTTAAATTTGAAGAAATTTTTGTCCTTCATTCGCTGGCGCCAACAAGACAAAATGGGTGAGAATCGTTGGACTACAGAAATTCAATACAGGCTAAAGAGACGAAATTCCCTTAAATGCCGAAATGTATTTGTCGATTCTTGTGGAGACCTTTTGATTCTACCAAGTCGCTGTAAAGTAAAGCGTGCAATGGTTTTGGTAAATGAGCCAACGAAGGTATTTAGGTATTGTCCTCCACAACACAATCCTGGTGTCTCCGAATGAGACTTTGAAACGTCAGACTGCCTCTCAATGATTTTACCTTGTAATGTTTTTATCATGAAAAATGCTACTTACAAAACCTTTAATAATTGAATCATGGAACTGTACGATGATACGAACCCTTCATTTCTTTTCAAATGTGAATTTAATTTTTTTTATTATTCTCCATTTATATTCAACAATTCTCCATTTATGATAAATGATTAATATTCTCTTCAATAATAACACTAAAGCCTTCCCGTAGAGACCAACCTTTGGTTTGCAATTTTTATATCCCGGTGGAATGCAGTTGAAATTTGTTCAAGTGACTTGCGCCCACTTGAAGAATGCATCCCTGCGCATCCTTTAATCCCAAATGCATCCCTGCGCTTGCACCGAATTAAAGCACCCCTGCTTGAATATTCCAGTGTTAGCTATAGACAGGCTGCAGTTGCTTCCAGTGTAACCTATAAAGGCACTCTCCGCTTTGCCATTTTTCTTCTTTTTACCTCGACATCTGACCAGAGGACATCGCGGAGCCGTTCGTTAACTCAACCAACATTTGGAAGTTTATATATTTATCTACGCGGGAGTACATACCTCATCATGGAATTCCACCAGCAACGTAACACCTTAAATCTATTCGTATCCTATTATATTTTCATACCACCATTGCAATTTTGAATCTTTACTTGCGATATACTATACGGCTAACACCACCTTATTAAATACGCCTTGTTACTTGGAATTGTAAGAATAAACGGTTGTGCAACAATAATTTTGTGTTGAATATAATAAAAATAAAGTGAAGCGAAATTGTTTGTGTTGAAAAATCATGTGTTGAAAAATCATGTGTTGAGATAATTTATGTAGAAAAGTCATATGTTGAGTTAATGTGTTGAGTTGGTATGTGTTGAAATATCTTGTGTTATTTAGACCTGTTACCTAAATGGCGTAGTGCGATATAGAGTATTCTTCTGCCCATCTTATTGTTTGGGGCGCCTAAAATACAGGTCGCGAGCTAGTAGCCGCCCGCGAACTACCGGTTGGACAGCACTGGTCTATGGCATGATTCCAAAAAATTACTTTTGAAAAAAAAATTCAGAAAATTTGTTTTGGTTATTCATTATGTAAATTAATATATCAATCTAAAAATTATGGTTATTTTTGCATAACAGTTTTAGAGACACTCTTATTTTGTAGCTATACTCACGAATAATATCTCGTTTTGGACCGATATCCATAGAATTCCAACTGAAGGAAGCTGAAGACGGCCACAGCGTGTAACCGTCATGATGCTTACTGGTTAAAACCACATATCTGAAATAAAAATTAAGTTACTGTAAAAATGAGATTTGCATGCGTTTAATAATACATATGGGAGTATCTCAGGAAGTTTTGACTTTCAACATTTAAGAAAAATAAAAAATAAAAGTTTTTGCACACATATCTTGCCGATTTCACTTTATTCTTTGAACCTTGAAACATAAGTAAAACAATGAAAACTCAGTTTTCAAGCTCGGTAATTTTTTTCTAACCTCAAAAAACATGTCGAACTATATGTGACAGAATTTTGTTATAAATATTGACGGATCTACTTTTATCTGGATTTCAGACTCGTATTCAGTGACCCCAAAACATACACATTTTCTGATTTTTTTCGTGTTCCTGCTTAATTGCTTAAAATTTAGATATTTATGAAAACTTTTCCCTTTCTTGCTGCCTCCACAGGCAAAAGTTTTTATCTTGATAGTTTTATCAGGCAATATCTTGCCAATGGAGACCGCATATTGCTCTTGGTAAGCAATAATTATCAAAGCTTTTATCTTGATAAATATTGCCAGCAATTTGATAATTTGATCGCTACATTTTCATTTACGCGATAACTCCGTGGCGGCAACATTATTAATATTTTAAAATAACAGCAAAAATTTAGCTGTTTTCTATTAAAACATGTGTTCTTATGTACTTGGATGTGAAATAAAAAATTTTCTAAATTTTTTAAGTGATTGAATCAAGAAAAGCCATCTTACAAATTCTTTTATCAACATAAAACCTCAGTCCGTATAGTCCGTACGCGCGGAAGAAGTTAAACTTAATAGAGGAAATTCCAGAAAGAAAGAGATGTGCGATATATATACATACATACACATGTACATATCTTCTAATATACAACATACATATTTATTTTATTTTTTTAATGAGCTTTAACTTTTCATTTTTATAACCAACTGCTAAATAAGATTAATTTTAATTTGTGGCTGAGAATATATACATATCTCTACAATATTAACTAGTGAGTTGTGGTAACTAAAGTAAGATATGAAATGTTTTATTTCAATATTATTAATATTTCCTCCTTGGGTTGTTCGATCATTTCAACCATAAACCATTTCCAATGAAAAATTTTTCTTCGAAAATTGTTGTCAAATCACCAGATTCGACCAGCGAAAAGTTGACATTAAAATCTCCTGCGAGAATTACATCAACATCAACCCTTTTTACCTTAAAAATTGACTTGCAAAAAAAACCGAAAGAGAAATGTTTATTTAAATATTCGCTCAAAACGTAAATTTCGAAAGAACTGTAATTTTTGGTAGGAGGTACTGCAAGCTTGACTAAAGGACTGTAATTTAAAGTTAGAACTATGAATCTGGCAACATTGGTTACAACGCACAATGTAATATTCCCAAATGAGTTGTTCCTGAAAATAGCAAACGTGCTGCTATTTAGGTGAAATTTTCTACACAGATATTTTTCTTTCATTGAAACTTTTATAAATGTTTTGACTTTCCACTTGATTCAGCCCGTTCGTGTCATACCCCATTGGTGAATTTATGCATTCCATTTCTTTATTCACACATTTAGCAGTTAAGTACATATATTTACAAATAATTTTTGTAATTTTGTATTAAAGCTCATTTTTCTATCACAAAAAGCCAGTAAATGACTTCTGAAAGCTTTACGTTTCTGTTTCAATATCACGTTCACGCGGAAAGTGTTTGTGCAAAGAAGTAGTTACAATTTTAAATCATTTGCAATGGCCAGTTAAATGGCTAAGTGATTTTGGAAATTATAATCTGTTTTAGGGCTAATTTATTTATATGCGCGTATAACAAAATTAGTATTAAGAGTAAGTAGTAGTAACTGATTCTGGTTAAATATTCCGATTAAAATTAGGTGCGCCTACTAACTATACTTACTAGTTTCCTTTTGATGCAACTTAGCTATTTCGTAACAGAAAGTGAAGGAAATAATAGCATTCATCCAGAAACTATTTTTATATTTTTTTTTTTTTTTGGTATATAATGTAAAGCCTACGCCCATTTGAAATAAATATCTCATCCGTGAAAAAGCTTACCGCCGCCTCGGCGATATCGGCTTCTTAATTTCTTGTCGTACATGTCGTATGAGTGACCTGAGTAGTTTAAACCGCATAAACGTAAGTATTCTGCCGCAAGGCTGTTTATTCAGTATATTGAACGCAGTTATTTGCGTGATAACAAACAGCGTTTGTATACTAGGAAAAGCTTCACGCAACAAGCTGTCAATACCTCTCAGCAATCATAGCTGCTTGCTACTCGTATCACTGCTGGTACATTAGCTGTCGTATAAAATGGAAGTGAATGGACCCAACATGAACAGATTCTCATTTAAGATTGTAAAAACTTCCACTTTTCTTTGCGTAAATAGCTGTGAGGTGAAACAATTTTAATTCGTTTTCACTGCATGCACATGGGTATCATTTATTTACTATATGAAGCAGCAAAACGTAAAATATAATTTATAATATTATTTTAATTAGATTTTCTATTCTTAATTTGCAGGTAAATTTTAATTTCCCCAAATAGCTTATTAGTGCATAAATATATGTGCGACTCGTTTTCCTTTTTGAAGTGAAGCTTCTTTAGCGGCGGTGGGTTGGTTGGGAGTAAATTGGCAAATTCAACGGAAATTGCACACGGAAATGGTTGGGACGGAAACAAGTGCTTCTTGAATACATGTTATTAATTTAACAAAAACTTGCTAAGTGAACACTTTACTTATATAAGGGCAAAGGTGAAGGGGAATATGTAGATGAAGAAAATGATAAACAAAAAAGTAAAAACAAAGATAAATATGAAGAAAAAGATGAGGATGAGGATACCGTTAAAAGAAAAGATGAAGATAGAGGAAGAAAGATTAAAATAAAGGTAATTATAGAGAAAAGGATACAGATAGAGGCACAGAGACTCAATCTGGGAAATATATGGGATTTTAGAGACATTCGAGATTGTCGGGACTTATCGATATAATAATCGATATTTTTATCGGCCTTGTTATCGATTATTTATCGACTTTGTTATCGATATTTTTATAAATTTTCTAATCGATTTTTGTTATGGATTTTCTTGTCGATTACTTATCGATATTTTTGTCGATACTGTTATCGAGTTTGTTATCTATATTTTTATCGATTTTATGATCGATTTTGCTACCAATGTTATCGATTTTTCTATCGAAATTTTTATCGATTTTGGTATCGATTCGGTTATCGATTTTCTATCTCGGAACTTACCGATGTAATAATCGATATTTTTATCGATTTTCTTATCGTTTTTTATCAATGATTTACCGATTTGGTTATCAATTTCGTTATTCATATTTTTATCGATTTTGTTATCGATATTTTTATCGATTTTTCAATAAATTTTTTATCGAGTTATTGCTTCGCCATGTGAGCCGGTGAATAAAACACTTATTTTCAGCTTCTGTTCTTTATTTTAGAAAGACTAAGACCGAGCTAAAATCTAAAGTTCCAAATGTTATTGAGAATAATACAATTTCCATCAAATTACTTACACTTGTGCACATCCGGCACACTAAACGAAGCAAGCAATAGAACAATTTGATAGCAAATGATTTAAATTACAAATTCAAA
>NW_023458568.1:20259755-20261613 GCF_013731165.1 Rhagoletis pomonella | reverse complement strand
AAAAAAAGGAATATTGTTGTGGTATTGAAAAAAATTGTTATATATTCTGTAGTAGTAGTTCCTTCAAGCGATGCGTTTCATGAAAACTTTGTACAAAATTCCTTAGGCGCCGAACGCCGCCGCCGCCGCCGCCGCGCCGATATTTTCGTAACTCGGCGGCGGCGCGTGAGTAATGACAAAAAACGGCGGCGGCGTGGCTCGGCGGCGTATACCTCTACCATGTACGCACTGTAAATATTTTTCATCGGATAAACAGAAATTAAGTTACGAACAATTATAAGGCTCAACCTATGAAAAGCGCGTTTTTAGACCTTAAGTCGTCCAAATTTGAGGGGGTATTTAAAATTAGAAGTATGCATATTTTTTGTGCTTCAATAGTTCTATCACTTTAGCAGTAAGACTGTATTATAATCACGACGAAATCCTTGACGGTGGTACCGGGAGGGGAACGGTACATTACGGTAGCAAGTTTAGTTTGGGTTAAATTCTCACACTGACGGGGTCAGATTTTCGATGCTTCCTCCTCGTAGAATAAACATGCGCAGTAAAAAGTTAACTATTCAAATCGACGAATAGTTTTATATCCACTTTCGTGAACATCTGTGTTTAAGCTATAATGAACAATTGTTTAGTAAGTAAGTTATTGGTTTTGAAATTTTTTTTTATATGGGGGGGGGGGGGCTAAAGTTCCTTCTGGCTACGCCCATGTGTACACACAAATGTATGTTTGTACAGTTCTGCACATAAAATAAGTTTGGAAATTTTTTGTTGAATTTGATAACTTTTTCCGGTGATTTTGGTAAAAAAAACATGTTGTGGCAAATGTTTCGCTAAGTTACGGTTAAACTAGCAAAGTCTTAATTATTTAACAAATGATAGGAGCATAAGAAAACTAAAAGTGGCCTAAAATAGCACACAATGAGCACAATAATACGAAAATATTTTTTTTTTATTGTTTCATTAGAGCTCCGCTAGCTTGATTGAGCTATGAAGGAGTTTTAAAGTAAAAATCCATACCTGAACAATTACATAGTTGTATGGGGGCTATAGTGTTCTGGTACGCATTCTGTGAGAGCAGTAGTGATCCCCGGCAGTGAAACCCCAAACTAGTCAGGAAAAATACTAGTTTACAACTAGAGTTTCCTGACTGAAACCGAACTAGTTCGAAAATGACCAGACTTGTACCAAGTACAAAACGATTTATTCATTCCCGGTTTATTTGACTTCGACAGTTTAAAACAATAAAGTATACAAAATATTATAACTTTTATTTGAGTTTATTGTAAACAATTACATCGAGTACACATTCAATCATACAAGACCTGTTAAATAATGATTAATAATCATAATGATTATTAATTAAAGCATGTTTTTTGGATTGCCGTTTAATGATTAAATACCAATATTGGCACCCTTCTAATGATTAATAATTGATTAAAAAGCGTTAATTATTTAAGTCTAAGCGGTAGAAGTTATAGCAGCTATTACAGATTACCACATCTCCTCATCAGACTTCTTTTTTGTAGACTTTGTTGCTTTTTCAATTTTTCCTAATAAACAATCGTGGTACAAAGCAGGGTTGCCACTGACGAAAAAAGATATTTACCATCCACTTGAAAAAAATCTATCAAATCTGGCAAATATCTACCAATATTTTTTTTATAATTATTTTAACAAAAACCATAATTTTGTTATTTTTTATTTATTTTAATTAAAACTAGTTTTTTTATTTTTATTTTATTTTTTCAATAAGAACTAAAATTTTTAATACCTTTATTGAGCTTTGTACCACGATTGTTTATTAGGAAAAATTGAAAAAGCAACAAAGTCTAAGCGGTAGAAGTTATAGCACTATTTC
>NW_023458568.1:20253967-20259655 GCF_013731165.1 Rhagoletis pomonella | reverse complement strand
GAGATCACCACATCTCCTCATCAGACTTCTTTTTTCTAGACTTCAGCAGGGATCGAACCTGCGTATTCGATGTTCAAAGTCAGAAGCGTTAACCACTGAGCTATGTACATCCCGTAAACTGTTGTTGCTAATTCATTTTCCTTATTCAACCAACTACTATCAAGTGCAGCTGATTTGCCGCTATTTAAACTCGACAGCGTGGTTGTTGTTGTCAGCTCTATACATCCATTTGCTTATTTGCTTCTTTTTTTTTTGTATAGTTTCAGGCAGGCTCTTCCTAAACTATGTATTTGTCAATGTTATTGTGGCTTGTTAACATTTTATTTTTAATACTTTTACTGAGCTTTGTACCACGATTGTTTATTAGGAAAAATTGAAAAAGCAACAAAGTCTAAGCGGTAGAAGTTTTAAAATTAAAATTGTTTTTAAGAACTTTTTATTTAACTAGTTATACGGTATTTGAGTCATATTATTGGCATATTCTTAGTTTCCTTCAACCAAAAGCGGGAGTGATGAAACTAAAGGCAACAATGAAACTTCATGATTTGAAAAACTTCAACTCGAGTTATTATAGACAAATACTGTGACTCAAAAACATTGATTTTATTTTAATATTCGCAATATTTTTCGAGTAAAAATTTTTTATTGCTTTAACTAAATCCAAAAAAATCGAGGATTCAAACTATATACAACATATAGAAAAATTCCAAAAAATTTCGTCTAAACTTCGAATTTCATACTCTGAATTTTTAGAGCAATTTAAGGTATGGAGTTTTAAAGCAAATACTATTTGAGTATAGCCAACAATGTGCTGCTTAAAATTCCCGTTGATTTTTTATATTTTTTTTCCATTAATAAAAAATGGTGTTGATTTTTTTTTGCGAACAATCATAGTGCGTAATTACATACCTGTCAATTTTTTCTTTATATTTAAATAATCATTTAAAATATTTAGGCAATCAAAAGCTCCTCGGGATTCCAGTAAAATTAGTTTTAAATGGAGCGCGATATATTCGCCTTATATCGATATACATTTATACGTATGTATGTAAGTATATAAAAAGTATGCAAAGAAATTCATAATATATTTAAAGATAACTACGAAAAATAAATCGGGAATGGAAATTTCATCAAAAATCTACCAAAACCTTTTTACCAACCCAAATTTTTTCTACCAATTTTGGTAATAATTTACCAAAGTGGCAACCCTGGTACAAAGCTCAATAAAAATCCCTACTTCCCTACTAATATTATAAATCCGAAAGTGAGTTTGTTTGTTTGCTTCGCTTTCACGGTTTAACTATTCGACCGATCATCATTAAATTTTGTACACTGCTGTCATTTGGCGCAACTTAAAATATAGGATACATTTAATCTCGATTAGACAATGGGGCGTGGCACCTCCCATACAAACGGAATTTTTCATACTGCATTTCTCAGGAAATATTTTTGGTATACTACTGGAACTTGGTATGGAGATATATAAAATCACTATCTACTCAGGGATAAGGGCTGCCACCATTTAAAGAAATCAAATTCAACTTAAATTAAGGGGGTTATTTATTTGAAAATTATATTAAAAAAATGGATGTCAAGACGCTTAAAAAAGCTGTAGTTTGAATATATTTTGAAAAGGGTTGCCACCTGTTTGAAAAGTCAAATTTAAATTAATTTTACGCAAGCTATCTAAAGAATTAAAATATGGTTGTCAAACGAAATATTGTTAACCCTTAATTAGGCGCATGGGGTCAAGGCCATTTCAAGTTGAAAAAAAAAATGCCTTGGAGTGCTTAGAGCGTGCTCGCGCTCTGTCTAGCTTCCTAACTCCCCACGGGGTAGGTAAATAAGTCACTGCCAAAACATCGGCGTGTACGCATGTGTCGCTTCTCTTTCCAGTCCTGACCCCATGCAGCCACTTACGTAACATTTTTTGGCGGAGGTAAGTTGTTATTTTTGTATCTAAGTTTGAAGTCAAAGTTATGCTTTTCTTTCTTAAAGTTAACTATAATAAAGAGCTTTAATACAAAACATGACAATATACATTTTGTTTTATTTATTTAGTCACGGTTAGAACATCGTCGTGTACACATGTGTCGCTACTCGCTTGAGTGCTGACCCCATGCGACCACTAACATAACATTTTTTGGCGGAGGTAAGTTTTTATTTTTTTTTTTAAGTTTGAAGTCGAAATTAAGTTTTTATTTTTTTAAGTTTATAAGTTTTGTTAATACACACTTGGTTTTTTTCATTCTGAAAACTCTTTTTTTAATTGTGTGAGCATTGCGCACACAAAAAAACGGCTTTCAAAAAATATATTAGTAGAGTTTGGTATGAATAGAATTGATTTTGGATATGAATCACAACATGAGTGTCAGACGAAAGAGGTTTAAAATGTTTGCCAACTGTTTCAAAGGTTAAATTCAAATTATTCAATAATTTAAATAAATTATTACAATATGGGAATCAATCGAAATCATTTTGAAAGGGATTCATTTCAAAACTACATCTAAGGGGTTTCCATCAGTTTAAAATCTCAAATTGAGTTCAGGGGATAAGTTAATTGAAAAAGTATGGCAAGTGAAAAGTTTCGGAAAGTTTTAGTTTGAAAATATTTGGAATGTGTATTTGTCAATGTTATTGTGGCTTATAAACATTTTATTTTTAATATTTTTATTGAGCTTTGTACCAGGATTGTTTATTAGGAAAAATTGAAAAAGCAACAAAGTCTAAGCGGTAGAAGTTATAGCAGCTATTTCGGAGATCACCACATCTCCTAATCAGACTTCTTTTTTTTCCTAGACTTCAGCAGGGAATGAATAAAATGTTAATAAGCCACAATAACATTGACAAATACATAGTTTAGGAAGATCCTGAAACTATACAATAAAGCAAATAAGCAAATGGACGTATAGAAGTGACAACAACAACCGCACTGTCAAGTTTAAATAGCGGCAAATCAGCTGCACTTGATAGTAGTTGGTTGAATAAGGAAAATGAATTAGAGTTTACGGGGTGTACATAGCTCAGTGGTCAACGCTTCTGACATTGCACATCGATTACGCAGGTTCGATCCTTGCTGAAGTCCAGAAAAAAGAAGTCTGATGAGGAGATGTGGTGATCTCCGAAATAGCTGCTATAACCTCTACCGCTTAGACTTTGTTGCTTTTTCAATTTTTCCTAATAAACAATCGTGGTACAAAGCTCAATAAAAATATTAAAAATAAATTGTTAATAAGCCACAATAGCATTGATAAAATGTTTTTTTTTGCATATTTAATGATATTAAAAGAGATGAAAAATATAGTTTTTATTGTACCTGAAAGCTTTTACTTTTAATAACATTTAATGAAAAATACATTTAAATTTATGTTTGAAAGTTTAAAATATTTACGTATTTATTTCTCCTTTTATTTAATACTCAAAAAATTTAACACTAATTATTGGCAAATCTAAGGTTGCTAAATTCAAATTTAAAATATATTAAAGTTTACTTAATTGTATTTTATTGTATATTCATGAATTCATTTTATTGTTTTACTCCTAAAGTGGTTTCGGTCCATAAATGGACTAGTATTTTTCTGTATATTTTGAACTAGTATGAGACTGGTATATTTCTGACCGAAATCTGACAATTGCCATCCCGTAGGACATCCCCATGTTAAAAATACCAGTTGATTGCATGAAAAAAAGATAGTTGGCTGACTAGTTGGGCATGCGGTTCATACTAGTTGTGAGTAGGGATGTTCCGATATAAGTAAATACGAGTATGTACTCGATACTTTTGTTTCAATACCAACTACTTTTTTTACTTGAATCGTTTCATCGATACCTACTTAGTATCGAAATAAAAGTACTTGTATCGAATCGATTTGAGGAAGTGCCATATCTTTCGGTCATATATTTTCTATGGAATATAATTGCTTCGATTTTATGAAAAATAATTGATCTAAGCAATGGCACCGCCAAAATATAAAGAGGGGATATATTTTTACAAAGTTCAAGCAATGCCTTGTAGCCGTAACGTTTTGTGGGAACCTTTCAAAGGTTTAATTTTTTGTCTAAGTAATCGTATTGCTTCTAATGTTACTAATGATCAAATAAACATATCGATACCTCAACTGAAAATATATTGAAAATATTTGAGATAGGGCGCTTTGAATCGGCAGCTGAGGTAGGGCGTTTTTGTACCGAGTTCTGAAAGAGGGTGGTCTTGAAAAGTTTTCTGATATAAGGCGTTTTTCAATTAAATTCTGGAATAGGGTGCTTTTGAAAAGTTTTCTCAGATAGGGCGCTTTCAATCTGGCTGCCGAGATAGGTCGATCTACCACTCAGGTGTCGCAAAAGGTATGTCACAGATAACGCCCGAAAATTACTTTCGTTTTGTTGCATATAAAAGTATGAAAAGTTATCGATATAAGTAGGTATCGATACATTCGGTTCACTCATATAAGTAGTATCGAAATAGGGATTTGAGTAAACTCATTTGAGTAGGTATCGATACTTTGATGGTATCGGAACGTCCCTAGTTGTGAGGTAGTTTGCAACTAGTACATTTGACTACAGGGGACTGCAGGCCGCATGACACAATGGGAGCATGGCCGAAAGTATCGGGCGGACACGAAAAAAAAATAAATCAAAAACTAAAAAAAAACAGTAAAGCTGAAAAAGAACGTTAAAATAAAATATATAAATAAACTGACAAGCAAGAGACACCAAATCCAACTACGAAATATTAAAATGAAAAGCAAATGAACAAATAAAAACAGAAGGCCGAATATAAGGGCGCGACTGGTGGAGTTGTAACGCCCGGTGCTAGCCCACCCTCATCCGTGGCTATTAGAGCACCCTATTATTGATAGCCCCATTATAAAAAGTCCATACATGCCTACCTAAGTAATTAAAGTCAGCATTACCATTATATTAAAATTTTTTTTTAATAATTGATTTCCTTAACCTAATTCTTAAAACTAATTATCCTAACCTCTAAACTCGGGTAGGTATTCTTAACTCGTAAAGTGATTACGACTAAGGTAAGTGTAGTTAAGATAGGTGAAGTAAAGCACGAACTTCTCGCTTAAACGCTAATAATATACCCATTTTGTTGCTGTAGTTTGATGTTTTGGTTTTATATTAATCATTTATAGTGTTATTATGTTATTTCATTTTATGTTGTGGCCATTCGTTTATATAATTTTTGATGTTTATTTATTTAATATTATTCTAGCTGAATTTTCGTTATAATTTTATTTCATGTTAATTAATATTAGGTTATTTTATTTGTATATTCTTCGTTTTATTTTGGTAAAAATTTTTAATCATTTATTCATTTAAAAGAATATTTTTTAAATTTTAATAGATTGCTGTTTATTTTATTTAACTTTACTTCATTTGATTACGCTATATTTAAGTTGATTTCATTCTTATTTAAGGTAGGTCAGTTTACTTGATTCACTTTAATTCAATTTAGTTAGCTTAATTATCTTTATGGTTATTTAATTTAGTTTTAATTTATTCAATTGAGTTTAGTTTGATTTAATTTTAGGTCCACCTTATCTCATGTTTTTTTGTGATTTTTTTTGTTTATATAGTATATATAGGTTTCCCTTTTACACGTGAGAATAGGGTAAGCGCGTGTTTAAATACGGAGAATCACTCTTGCCAACAAGTGCTACTTTGGGCTGAGTAGGC
>NW_023458568.1:20242016-20253867 GCF_013731165.1 Rhagoletis pomonella | reverse complement strand
CCTGTAGAGCCTGAACACGTTGAATGTGGTAGGGATGAAATCGATGGTCTTTTAAAGCTTTGTGAACTGTAGTTTTTGGTATTCCCGTCCGTCTTTCCATCATTCTCACTGAAGTCGATGGACCTAGTTCCACTTCCTCTAACACAGCTTTAACATCTACCGTTGCAGGACGTCCTGTTTCGCCGCCACGCCTTCCAGGTATGCGATCTTAAAAAAGTAAAGTAAAAATGATAGTTAACAAGCAAGCAAACAAGAAAGGATCACTTACCTTCATATATTTCTCTATGGGTCCGGGCGAATACTTCACGACCCGGATGTCGACGATTGGGGTATCGCTCTGCATAGAGTCTTTGAGCAGCTCTGGCATTACAGCAAGCTTCACCGTAAATTAGGTGAATATCCGCATATTTATGCGACGTATACTGCGTGTTCTCTGTCATAGTATTAATAACACAATGTTCGAAGGGGCCAATTTCACCAAATCCACTTTCACTTATTCCGGTAAGTAACACAAAATAATATCAGGAGCAGGTAATAATGTACCTTTGTACTATTTAGCATGTCATTTGACGGTAACAAGAGCAAATTCAATTTAAATCTATTAAATACATTCTAGCGTGTCTCAGTCCTTTGCCCACAACAGCGGCTATAACTTTTTTTTTCTATTCAAAACAGTAAGTGTGGCACCTTTCTGAAATCTTTATGAAATGAGCAATTTTCTTATGTAATGCAAAGTTATAGCTCAGTACATTTTTTTTTCACCCGAGATAGTCAAAGTTGGGGAAGAACATATCAAAAAGTTAAAAATCCAGAAATAGTCCTAATTTTATGATGGTTCCTTAATATATTTTAACTACATTGCATTTGAGTATGGAGAGGCAACTATCTGGAAGTATTTTACATAAAAAATTTACTAAGTATTGCCCGGTTTGTAGTTGCAGTTAAAGAAAACACATGAAAAGGCACGATTTTTTTTAAATTCGAAAAAATGTAAATATTTCAAAAACGGTGACACTTTTACCTGAAAATTTTTTGTTTATCAGGGAGCTCACCCCCCCACCTACCTTCCCCTAAAGTTTGGCACGTTACTTCTGGGACACCCTGTATATTCTCATGCACAGAAGAATAGATTCGTGCTATTTGGACCAGTTTTATCTACTAGGTAGGCACATATGTGCATACATATCTATGTAGGTATAATGTTTTTAATGTTCAATAATTTCTTATAAAATTTCAACTTATACACTTAGGTCACTTTTTATGCGGATTTGAATTTATGCTTTTTTGAGAGCTTTTATTACTTTTTTTTCAATATGCAAGGGGCAATGCTTCTGATAAATAATTTGTTGTTGTATTCTTACATACAAGTAATTACTAAGTAATTTGACTAAGTAACTATGTTACATATGTATAAATGAGAACATGATATTTATAAAATCATTATTTTGTCTTTCATTTCATAAATGAGTAGGACATCAGCATTTTCAAATGAATATTCCTGGTTTAGCCCCATACATATATATAATAATAATATAATTAAGGCTGGTCCACATAGAACTTTCGCGTTGACTTTGTAGTTGGCGTTGGTTTGACAGAACGCACGTTAAAAGTATGCGTTCTACAATGAAGCTTGGCAGAGACTACTTTGGCCACTAAATTAACATATTAACGAGAAATAAATTAATATTTCATATCAATAATTGCATGAAAAATTATATTTCTTGCCTTCATTTGATTAAAAGGAAAAAACATTTCATTTAATTTTATTTATTTGCAACAGCTGGCGACCGACGCAGCGATCTTTCTGCTTTGTGTTGGCCTTAGCGTTGCCAAATTTTGGATATGTGGACGGCTGCTTTGAAATTCGACGCCAACGCAACGTCAAAGTTGTATGCGAACCGGTCTCTATTCTTTGTTTACGCAAATTTTCCCATGTCTACATATCCATATATACATGCATACATATGTACACATGTCCTTGAACAACAGGCCACAAATAAATTTTTTCACCAAGGACTATATTTCATTCAGGTATACAGCATAACTGCTACAAGTAGAAAACTATTTTGGGGGTGTTAGCAAGTGCTTACTTGTTTTTTGTTTCTGCGGCACAAACGATTATAATATCTTCGTTACTTACTTTTCTCTGTAAAGACAAAATACATGCATATTTACATACATATATAAATGCATATATACATAAATACGTACATACAAACATATATAAATATGCATGTTATGTGTGTACACATGTATGAATATAACTCTAAAAAATAATTCATTCCATAATCTATGCTTATGTATGTAATCAACTTTATTTGTTGTTTTAAATGCTGCCCTAATATAATACTTCACATATATATATGCATATGTACATATAATTATTAACATACTTTCGTACATAATCTATTGACATATATTCCCACATTTTTATGCACAAAAATGCATGTGTTGTATAGTACACTCGGAGCGCTCGCTCGTCGCTCACTCGTCTTTCCTAGCAGAGTGAGTATGCAGACAGCTACTCGCCTCGCACTGCGAGCGAGGCAACACCCAACAGCCTCGCTCATTTAATAGGAGCGCGAGCAAACAAGCAGCGCTCGTTTGGCGAGCGAGCCAAACTTCTCGTGCCTCGCCTCATTGCTGCTACGAGTACGAGCTGCGAGCGCCTCGTTGTCTGCGAGGCATTGAGTAGGAGTTTGCTCACTCGCTCGCTCGAACTCCGAGTTTTTGCCCACCCTGAGCTCAACCCCCGGGAGGCTGATGAAGTGTGCCACTCCGACTGGGTTTGACCAGAGAGGAGCTTTAGTTGAGTGGTATTTCGTAGGCATGCGAAGAGGTGTGTGAAGCCATAGGGTGACTGTCCGCATGTCGGGACATACGTAGGGCACATCTGAGAACAGCACATCTGCTCTAGTAAGAGTTTAACCTGCTGCGTTATCCAGAGCGGAGTTGCGCTTGGGTGGTGCGAGTCTGCCGAGGCAGAAGAAGTTCTGTCTCGTCTACATCATTCAGAGTTCGGGAGTTGGGGTAAGTTGAGACCGACCAGTGATTGTTTAATGAACCTCTGGACCTCGTCAGACAGTTCGTATAAATGCATTCCGACGCGCCTCGGCAGGCCTCTACCGCCAGCAGATGTCTGTTCGGAGGCACACGTTTGAGGCACCATACTAGGAAGTGCTGTTGTTGTTGTACCAGCATACAAGCTCCCCAAAGAGTTTTTGGGGAGTGCTGCTGGAGTGACATTCTTTGGCCAAATATAAATCTGGGTCGTTCCGGTTAGGTAGACCCGACTGTCGTGGGAACGACTAGGAAGTGCTTGTTTAGCATGGTGTTGACAGGGAGCGTTTGTGTTATGACAGGTGTGTAGCTTTGGTGTTGTTGTTGTAACGGCTACAACAACCTCACGACCTCGTCCAGGTGGTAAAAAGGGTTGCCGAGGATTTGGAAGGGGAGACGGTTAGGCTCCTTGCAGTGAAGAAGCGAAAAAGTTCGTGGAAGTATCCGTTTACTTTCGAGCACAAGTCATCAATTCCATTCCCAGACGTCATTATCAAGAAGTCGCACAGTGATGTGGCTCCATATAAAATGTGGGCAAAAATACAATTATGGATGGATTTAAAAGAAAACTTGTTTCCTAGTGAAGTTGAGGACGCTGAATTCATAAATGCATTTTTTTATTCCTTTCTCTGTAAATGCAGTTTGAAGTTTAAAATTTGGATTCTTGTTGCATTTATGTACTAGGGATTTTGCGAATGTGAAATTTTAGACATCCGCGGATGCGGATGCGGATGTCTAACAGCTAACATCCGCGGATGCGAATGCGAATGCGGATGTCAAGTATTTTTAAGAAATAACCAGGTAAGTAAACTAAGTTATTTAGGTAAATAAAAAAATTTAAAAGTTGGTAATTTTTAATAATGTTTATTTTATTTAGTAAATGAATTTAAAATTGAACATCTTATTTAATAAAAAGTGATGAGAATTGCATCGGGGCTGCAAATGCCGGATGTATCCTCCTTACTTTCATGTTCACTTGAAGAATCTAGCATACTGGTGAGATCGTTGCTTAAACAGCGCTTACAAACCAAACCAGATGTGTCAGGTTTTTATGAGGCTTTTTAGAAAGAATTCTTCATTTTCATTCCTGTAGCGGTTTCAGAATTTGGAGAACTTGTAACGTGATCAGCGTTTTTCGATTTTAGTTTTTGTAATTCACTTTTAATGGTTTCTTCTGCGATTGGTTTGAAGAATTTGTGCTTATAGCCAGCTAGATAGGTGGATATGGAAAATAAATTATTATTTTCCGGGAATGAAAATTTTGAACAAAATTCTGTTTTTAAGGTCCTGTAGTGCGATTCCCATTTTTCTTAACGACAATATTCGTATCGTTAGCTAACGATTCCGACAAGTTTCCTTAATTGCAATTCTCAAGCACACTTTTAGCGAATATTGTCGGTAGCCTTGACAGTTGTCTAACGAAATTTGTCGATAGCCTAGCTACGAATATTTTGTCGTTGAAAAGCCTAACGATAAAATTGGTTTAAGTTTTTATTGAGAAAAATTTGGCAAAATTCATCGGTAGGCAAACTATTATAATAAAAAATAACTAATAAATAAACATTTATCACATATAGATGTGCTTATTATTATTATTTTTATTTATTACACTGTGAAAGTTGAAAACTTAGGCAAAGGTTTTGATAGTTGATCTCACTTAATTGGGGCACTCTAAATTCAATGGCTTCCCCCGTTTTGTCAGATTGGCTCCAGTGTTCGAGATAACGACACTTGAACATTTGCTCCAATTTTAACTTGTTACGTCGAAAACTAGAGCCACAGCTGAATTTTTAGACGTGGAATGCATAACATGAAAATGATGTGGTGTTGTAATTCATACTGTAATTGTGCGTATAATTTGTTAGTGTAATTTTTTACTTTTATATGGCTAACACCACCTTATTAAATTCGCCTTGCACGAGGCCCTTATTGCAAAATAAAAAGTCCAGCATCCTATGGTACTGCTCCGTAGTAGCTTTTGCGCTTCTGTTTTTTTTCATATATTATTTACAAGCAACAATCTCGACAACAATAATACGCGCAACAAGAAAATGTTTATTTTAAATATTGAGTGTCAAACGTCAATATTGCCATATTTGTCTTTGTAATTAACGACAATCCTCGTAACCTTCTTTATCGACATGTCTAACGAATTCTGTCGTTAAGGGCCGTTTGCGCCATGTCTAGTTAACGCTAACTGGAGGTACATCCTTCAGTTACGCACGTTAACTGCTTTATCGATCACATGTTAAATGATGGGTGTCGATAACGTCGATAAAGATGTTTAACTGGGAGTTAGTATTAACTAGACATGGTGCAAACGGCCCTAAGGGCCGGTTGTTCAATGTCTGGTTATCAGTACTTGCCGGTTAAACATCATTATCGACGTTTTCGACATCATGCATATAACATGTGATCGATAAAGCAGTCGTTGCATTTAACCGGAAGTTCTGCCTCCGATTTGTGCTAATCAGACATTGAACAACCGGCCCTAAGTGTGTTTTTGAGAATAGCCTATTCGCTACTGCAAGCTACAAACGTCGTTCATTATCAATAACGAATATCGGTCGTTAGGAAAAATGGGAATCGCACTACTGGCTGCCAGCCGAATCGGATCAGAATATTGTTATTTTTTTAAAAAAGCACCCCGTTTTTTTATAATCATTTGAATTATTGGAATCACGAATGATGAGGGTTTCAGATAGTTACTTAATTCTTACCTAATTAAAGGTCGGACATAGCTTTTTAAATATTTCAGCATCGATTCTCTTTATAGTTAAATGTTGAAGATTTTTGCTAGAAAGCCCTATTGTAGGAGATTAATCTTTCACTTTAAATTGCAAAGAAGGGGGACGTAGGGGGAGAGTTTTACCACAGAGGCCTTTAGCCAATGAACATATTTTTCTATGAAAAAAATATTGCCCGACAAGTAAACAAAATTACTGTTTTTTTAAATTTTTCCTTAAAATAAATTCCCCAAAGAGCCACATTTGAAATGATTGAAATGAATATATCGTCACCTGAAATGCAAAAAGACGTAACAACACCATAACTGATGTGGGAGTTGAAATTCGATGAAATCCTTCATATCAATCAAAAACTGAATTTTGAGATTTTTATTAGTTACGACTTTTTGTATTTCAGCGACGATGTTTGTTACGTCTTTTTGCATTTCAGGTGACGATATGTAACATCAAGAGCAAATCACGACAATTTGGTTTAAAATTACAGTGCACACTTTCTTCTTTTATGTCTAGTAGTTTTTTTAAGATTGATCCAAAAAAAATCACAATAAAGAAAGAAATGCAGGTATTTAAAGGAGAGAAAACAAAAAAATATATTATTAAAAGGGCTATGTTCTCTTTGACGTACGTCAAAGGCCAAGTAGAAGTGGGAACTTGTATAACTGCTCGATTATATAGCTTAAGAAATAATAAGTTTAAAGACATTTTTATCAAAGTTGATAAATATGATATTTGACCAGTTTTGTTACACAAATACTCCAACGACCACAGGAAACAAATATTGGCTGCAATTTGTCATTTTGTTTGACAGATATACGTTTTATCGGTGCACTTGCACAACATTCGCTCCGCATTGATTATTGCGAATGCGAAAGCGAATGCGAATGTTAAAATTAATTCGGAAGCTCCGCGGTTGTGATTGCGAATGCGAATATTCGCAACAACCCTGTTATGTACATAGGTACCCAGTGCGAAAAGTAGTAATGCATTACATGCGTGATAATTAATGTTATGTATTTCTTATGAGTTCTAGATTCCATTTATGTTTACTATGTAATCAGCATTCTAATGTATCCAAAAAGTCCCAAAAAATGCATATTAAATCACATTCATTCCTCGATACTAGGTAATGCAAAATTGAATGTCGCACTTTTCCTAGGACATCGCCGTGGGGAAAAAATGCATTTTCGAATATGAAAAGGGCTGTTTTACTGATCATTTTTTCGATTACTATAGTAATAATAATTTCCTTAAGCAAATAATCGCTCTGTTAATGGTGTTTAACAAAATAACAATATTGCAAAGTGTAGTGTTAATAGTTGCATTATTGGATTAAGAGTGTGAAGCATAACGATTTAAACCAATAAGCAGACAGTGGCTTCGTCCAAATATAAACCAGTAAGAAAGTCTAATGGGTCGATTACGGATAGCAACGCAACCACGGTTCGGTTGCCAGCTGGCAACGCAACTGGAAAGAAAATTTGTATTACGAATGGCAACTATCGTCAGTTGCTGTAGAGTTATCGATAACCTCTTAAATTTTTCGCAGAAGGGAATGCCACAGCAATGGCTTCAATTTGGAAAACTTAGTGTGTCGGTAGTTTTAAAAGAGGTGCTTCAGTTGATGAAGGCAAAAATTTGCAATCAGTGTTCGCTTTTGTTTCGCCAAGAGGGCGTACTCCATGGGAACTAAAATTTCAAGTTATTGTTTTGTTATTTTCATAATATTCTGTAAAAGCAAACTGCATTGCAAAATGTTAATATCGTTCAAATTATTAAAAAGTAAAATATATGACACACTTTTCAATTTTCGCTCCTAAATACGCTCCAGAGACATTCCCAGCAACTACAAAAATGTAGTCGCCTCTATACACATTTTTTAGCAACTGCAGTTGTCAGTTGAAAGTTGCCAGTTGCTATCTGTAATATCGTTTTAGCAACTAGCAACGCAACTGAGGTTCGATTGCTATCGATAATCGACCCATAAGTTCGGGCGGAGTCGAACATTAAATACCCGGCGCAAGTATTAAATATTTATACGCTTCTCACCTTTCCGAAAACTACCGCTACTTGGTGGTATTTTAAACATCTTCGATAGAACGTTCAGTTAGACGTAATGAGATAAACTTATATAGTCATATGTGGGCGGTATCTAGGCCATTTTCCAAAATTCCAAATAATAGTGGTATTCATCTAAACCGATAACTTTATCAAGCAGATAATCTTATAAGTTTATGCACTCTGTTACATGAACGACCCACACTCTCTTTTCGTTTACACATGCGACAATAGTCGTGTTTTCTTTGGTTATAAAGCGAAGTGTCACTAACTTTATACTACTAGCACGGGGATAAAGAAATTATAGAAACTACCTCACTAAATTGGAAAAAATTATATTTACGAGATATCTATTTAAATAAATGTACATATAACATAAAGACTATTTATTTGAAGCAAGTTATAAGAAACAATGGCCGAATGTCTGGTTGTGTATGAATTCATTTAACACGGCTACCAAACTTTGCGAATTATCAGTGAAACAAAACAAACAGACGAGATAATAATTGAACCAGATCTCTATCAGGATCATATCGTTGTTGAATTTGCGTGCAAAATTTGTATGCGGATCCCGATTATTGCCTAAGAAAACATAGCTAGAGTTGCGACAGAGTTGCATTGTCTTCAGTTTATCAAGTTTATTCAGTGAAATCGCTGGATAAATTTACCAGAAATGTGTAAACGAGTTTCCATACAAATTTTGACAGTTCATTTATAAGGTTTACACAATTATAAGTTTATACGGTTTACAATGCATTTATAAGGTTTGATGAATACCCTTAATGTTACTTTTCAAGGGATTGTTGTTAGTATAAATTTTGAGTAAATTAGCTTCCTAAAATTTCGAAATATTGAAGTTTCAAGCATTTCTAAAATTTACTGTTATATGAAAAGCGGCCGTAATTTTAGTCCGATTTCAATAATTTTCAACCTTATGCTATTGTGTGGATAGCACTATAACCATACCGAGTTTGGTACAAATTGGAACGACGGTTACCGAGATACATATATCTGATCATAAGTGGGCGGTGCCACGCCCATTTTCCAAAATTTTACCATAAATGCATTTACTGGTAAAGAATTGTTGCAAGCATCAATTTCGATTCGGCCATTTGGTATGTTGTGCCAAGTTGCAAAAATTTATAATATTCTTATTTTCCAAAAATTATTGTAAATATCAATTTTGAGTGAATTATCTTCAGTAGTTACTAAAATATTGCAGTTTGCTACGTACATATGTACATACATACATCCATACGTATGTATGTATGTACATATCAGGGTTGTTGCGAATATTCGCGGAACTTCCGCATAAATTTTAACATTCGCATTCGCAATAATCAATGCCGAGCTTTTGCGAATGCGAATATTGTGCAAGTGCACTGATAAAACGTATATCTGGCAAACAAAAATTTTTAGCAAACATTTTTTTGCGTGTGGAGATGCTACGTTAAGACTGTCCCCTACGTCGACCTTCTTTCGTAATTTAAAGTCAAAGAGTAAGATAATAGTAGGTATTTCCAGCAGAAATGTTCAACGGCAGGCTATAAAGAGAGTCGACTACTTGCGCGTTAGTAGATTACCTTTAATTAGGTAAGAATTATGTAACTATCGAATATTATTTGTCTGTTGAAAAAAGTGTAATTATTTTTTTCTCATAAAACTTATTATTCTTAAGTTCCGTGTTTCCGTTTATTAGTCTTTCAGTCTTTCAAAACCTGTTAGTAGACATGTTTAGAATCGAGTCAACCACTTAGCTGAATATTTCCACACATTTCGAAATTAAGACTTTCTGCCACCCTCAGACCACTGTGCGACGTTTCATCAGTCACACTATTATTTAATCAGCTTTAAAGTACCCTCAGTGGCAAACTGATCTTCCAGCAAACAAGTGTAGATTTTGTTTTCGCTTCGCTGTGTTTCTGTATACCCGCTTATTGTTTATCTGCTCGTTCGCGCGCAGCTGTGTGTATATACATACATATATATGTCATAAATACATACATATATCATCACATTAATTCGAAGATCTTAGTTTTATTATAAATTCGGAAGCAATGCTCCGCCGGCATCATTGTGTATTTTTCATTTATTTAATGATTATTAACACATCAGCATTAGAACGTTATGAACCGAATTGGGATAGTCTCGATAAGCGTCCATTGCCCAGCTGGTATGATGAGGCAAAAATTGGCATTTTCATACATTGGGGTGTATATTCAGTGCCCAGCTTTGGTTCCGAATGGTTTTGGACCGACTGGATAAGTGAGTGCTTAGGAAGTTGCATACATTTTTACTAGTATGCTCTACATACAATTGTGTACTTTTATTTTCAGATTTACGATATCCCAATTATTTAAGCTTTATGAAAAACAATTACAAGCCAAACTTCTCTTATCAAGAATTTGCTCACGAATTCACAGCTGAATTATTCAACGCTACAAAATGGGCTCTTCTTTTTCGCGACAGTGGAGCGAAGTGAGTATTTTTTTATATTTGTCAAAAAAAATTCTGAGGAGGTTTTAAAAAATATTAACGTTTTTTTAGATATCAGAAAGAAAATAATGATAAGGTTTTGTATTAGCCAAAAATTTTGAATGTGGAGCGCTTACAAATAAACGCCCAAAATTTTTATTTATTTTACCAAGACTTTTTGGTCCAACATTTTCACCAACAATTCACGTTTACGATTTTCATTGGCACATTCTGCTAAGATTATGGTTTGGTGGTCATTTGCCACTTTAAATAACCTAAGGAAAGTGTTATATCCGCGAAGAAGTTCTTGAAATTCTCCGACTTTGCAGCATTTTATAGCACGGTTATTCACAAAGCGAAATAAAATTTAAGAATTTTTTCCCCTTCACTCCCTGGAGGCAACAATAACCCGGTTCTATAGTGAATGTCCTAGAAGCTTTACAGTATAGTTGGTGGCAATTTCAAAATGGGTGCGAATCATTGTTCTACAGAAATGCAATATACGTAGACTTATTTCAGACGAAATACCTTAAAAGCTTGAACGCATAATAATATTGGGAAATCACATCCATTGGGCCAATCGCAACACAGGAGAGTTCGATATACTCAATGGTGCAACAGGTCGATTTAATCTGACCTTCACGGCACCTTTTCTCACTTGGCTATTTTATTTTATTATTATTATTACAACGCTTTTATCAACTTGCAATGTTGTATGTCCAGACCAGTGATGTTGCGAATGTGGAATTTTAGACATCCGCGGATGCGAATGCGGATGCGGATGTTCAAACGCTAACATCCGCGGATGCGAATGCGAATGCGGATGTCAAGTATTTTTATACCCGAGCGCACTTGTACGCAAGGGTATTATAACTTTTTTCACATAACGGCTGTTTGTAACAGGCAAAACGAATCGAGATAGATATAGACAAATGTATACATAAATGATCAGAATGAAAAGAGTAACCGTATGTGCACACGATAACTCGAGTACAAATTGAGATATCTTAAAGAAACTTGGTATGTGTACTTATTTTGAAATGAAATTAAAAATGAGAATATTAAAAATGTTTGGAAATGGGCGTAGGCACGCCCACTTATGATTACATACATATGTATATCTTGGGAACCGCTCCACCAATTTCTCCCAAACTTGGCACAGTTGTTGGCCTTCACAAAACATACCAAACGGCTGAAAATTTAAAAAATCGGATAATAACCACGCCCACATCCCACATAACGGTAATTTAGAGAAATACGAAAGCTTCGATAAATCAGTAATCAATGTAGCTATTAATTTATTCTTGCTGAACTCAAAAGTCTGCGAGCAGAGCAAGAAAGTGCAGTTGCTGGTATTCACTCCCTGCAAGCTGACAAAAACAAATTACTTGGCGAGTTAGAAATAGTGCGCTCTGAACTCGCTAATTTCCATAAGCTCTTCGATGAAGGTTTTGCTGGTTCACTTGCTTCGCTCACGTCTGAGCTCAAAGAACTGCGCCGTAGTGTTAGCAAAA
>NW_023458568.1:20232667-20241916 GCF_013731165.1 Rhagoletis pomonella | reverse complement strand
CGAGTATATTTGGGAAATCCCTCAAGGTTTCAAGGATAATCGTAACAATTGGTGTCAGAAGTGGGATTGTTAAATAAATCCCGAAGGATAAACTACTGAAAATGGCGAAAATTCAGGACTTAAAGATTGAGGAACTGAAACAGGAGTTGGAAAAGCGTAATTTGGCCACCTCCGGAAGAAAAGTGGAATTATTATCCCGTTTGCGGGAGGCTATGGAAGCTGAAGGCATCGACGTGGACAAATACGACTTCCAGGGTAAATCCGACGATGCATCCGCAAAGGACGAACAGAAGGATGAGGCTGCCTGTTCGTCGAAGGATGTGCAGCAGACATCCGGGAAGGTTGAAGAACAGCAAAAGTCTCCAAGTTCATCAACAGCTATGGACATGAACACGTTATTGGCTGCCATGTCACAGATGTCATCTCAGATGCAAACACAGTTGTCAGATATTTCGTCGCAGCTACAGGCACAGAAGACACACGTATCACAGTTGCTGGAAGTCCAGGATGCAAAGATTACACAACGGCAGGAGAATTTGGCTAGAGATAACGAACAAATCAAGGATAGACTGGATAAAGTCGAGGCTAAGGTAGAAGAGTTGGAAGGTCGCCTCCGAGATATGCAGTTGAATCGCCCACCTTCTTCGACCAGCGCGCCCAAGGTAAAGACTCCATCCTTTGACGGCACGATTCCTTTCCAAGTCTTTAAGCTCCAGTTTGAGAAGACAGCTACAGCAAATCACTGGAGCATGGAGGATAAATCCGCTGCACTGTTCGTTGCATTAAAAGGACCTGCAGCGGAAATCTTGCAGACTATTCCTGATTGTGAAAGGAACAGTTACGATGCGTTAATGGGTGCAGTGGAAAGACGTTATGGTAGCGAGCACAGGAGACAGATTTACCAGATGGAGCTGGAAAATCGCTGCCAGAAATCCAACGAGACTCTACAGGAATTCGCCTCCGAGGTTGAAAGGTTGGCTCATTTGGCAATTGGAGATGCATCTGGTGAGCACCTCGAAAGAGTAAAAATCCAGAGGTTCATCAACGGAATGCGGGACGTGTATACCAAGCGCGAGACGTATGCAAATCCAAAGCCAACATTTGCTGAAACGGTCTCGTATGCTCAGACGCGTGAAACGGCAGCGCTCCTAAGTAAACCAGTCTACAAAGCCCATCGAGTAGAAGTGGAAACACCTGACGTGATGAACGAGATCCTGAAAACACTCAAGTCGATGGCAGGGAAGAAAATTCCTGGTGCAACCGAGAGAAAGGATGGTGCTAGGAAATGCTTTAATTGCGGAAAACCAGGCCACTTCGCCCGCGATTGCAGCGCAAGTTCCAGTAGGCTCAACCATTCAGCAGGACGCAAACGCAGGGCTGAGGGAGACGAATCCAACTCAAATCAGTCGTTAAACTAAAACGTGCCAGCAGGAAGGGCCGCGTGCTGGCTCCAGAAGTTGAAGGGCCCATAATCTCCGTCTCACAAATTGGCCGGAATGCGAGCAACCTCACTATTGGTGGATGCGTGAATGGGCAGGAGCGAGTGCTGACAGTGGATACTGGAGCGTCACATTCCATTATTCGACCTGATGTGACTACTTTTTATGTGAAGCCACTACCTGGAGCAAAGCTGCAGACTGCAACTGGTGAGCGAACCCAAGTGTTAGGAGAAGTACTATGCGAGGTAATAATCGACGGGTTGGCCTCGTACACGAAGTTTATTGTCGCAGACATCGTGGATGAAGTCATCATCGGCGTGGATTTCCTACTTGGGCAAGGCATGAAGATTGACCTCCAGGGAATGATCCTAACCTATGGCGACAGGAAAGTGCCACTTAGGGTTGGTTACGACAACCAGTGCTTCAGCAGACGGTTGGTCTTAGAGGAAGTGCCGAAGATTCCACCAGAAACAGAAGCGGTTAGTTGGGCGGAGGTTGGCAGTGATGGAGACGGAGTGGTTTTATCAGGAGAAGGAAGCGGTTCACTGATACAGGAAAAGCGTGACGGTTCCGATAGCTCAGTGAAGAAGAGGTCGCAACAAGGAAGTGGTCATGGCGAGCCAGGCAGTGTTTCCGGCAGGAGGAAAGCCACTGAACCACGTTGCAATGGTGATACGCCGGTGGCCGGAAATGGAAGCGGCTGTGGTAGCAGTAGGCGCGGTTTGAAGTGTCCTGAAAAAGGTGGTCGGCAAAAGCGAGCAGTTAAGCCGGAAGCCAAGGTTGAGATTATACATGTCCGGTCAATGAAGCTAGCAGCTGCGGACGACGACGGGAGTCAGGGTGTCAGGGACAGATGACGCGGGATAGATCCGAAAAGGGTGCCCACGAAAAGGGACATGGTCTGGTCACCACCAGTGGCCGGCAGAAGCACGACCATGTGAGATGGTGCACTCCCGGAGATAAGCCGGAAGCAATGTCCAGTAACGCATTGTTGTTGCACATGCCGCAGCCGAAGAAAAGCTTTACCTCCAAGCAAGGACTTGACTGGAAAGATCCGTTGAAGATTGACAAACGGCTGAAGGACGCAGTGCATCAAATCCAGACAGCTGGTAGACCGAGGACCAAGATGAAAGTGGTCCACTTGGAAAGACTTGCAGCGGTTGGAGCGGCAAGTGTGTCTGATCGGGACGATCAGACTTAGGTGGAGGGCAGTGTGGCGAATACTGCGGCAACACAAAGCGAACAACGAGAAATAGGCAGAATGTTCGAAGAATGACGTAGAATGTTCCACAAAGAGAAACGTCAAGTTGGATGAACACTGCGAACAGCGAGAAAAAGAGAATGAGCGATAAACTTCAGAACGTTCTAGAGTTGCCATAAGTGTGAGCGCAGGTATATAAGAGCCACGACACAGCGGAGTGGAGTCAGTTACAAGTCAGCAAGCTACAAGTAAAGTTAGCGGAGAATCGAGTTGCGAATAAGCAAGCTATAAGTTTAATTGTGTTAACAAGTAGTAAAGCGTTGTTATTGCTTTAACAAGTATTGTAAAGTGTTTTTACTGTATTAGCAAGTATTGTAAATTGTTTGTTGTACAATAAAGTTAATTGTACTACAATTCGGTCATCGTTAGCCTTTATTTAACAATCCAGCGATACGAGCCCGAGTATATTTGGGAAATCCCTCAAGGTTTCAAGGATAATCGTAACAGTATTTATATTTTGTGCGGCGAACAGTAAAGCTGAAATTAGTCGAGAACGAAAAACGTATACTTAGGGCCGTTTGCACCATGTCTAGTTAACGCTAACTGGAGGTACATCCTTCAGTTAAGCACGTTTACTGCTTTATCGATCACATGTTATATGATGTGTGTCGATAACGTCGATAAAGATGTTTAACTGGGAGTTAGAATTAACTAGACATGGTGCAAACGGCCCTTAAAAGCAGTCTGTAGACGCAGAATTTTGTCGATTACTGGAGCCCTCAGTGTTCCTTACTACACTGTTGCCACTCTTCAATGCCTTTTCATAAACTTACCCTTTCAACTACAATATTTCGTGCTATAATAGATTATAGCTAAATATAAACTACTTAGTTTTCAACAAAAACCTTATTCAATAGTAAATTTCAAATATTTTAAACATATTTTGAATAGGAACTTATAACTTTTTTACCATCTGCAAAACTGACGAAGTGGCAACCATCTAAAGAAGGAGAAATCAGCTGACACGGAAAAATCTAAATTCCGCAGATTTCTACGCTACGGGCTACAACTACAGAAAAATTCTGCGGTGTTGTTTTCATTTACATGGCGCTTTGGTAAGACAGATCGAGTCAGCTGATTCGAGTTTACGTACCGGTAGGTTTACGTTCTTGACTAATTTAAGCTTAACCCATAACAAGGTGCAATCCCGTATTCCTCGGACTCGGACTATTAAAACTGTCAAAAAATAAAAATTCGCTCAGAGCGAGATAGTAACATTGAAAAGCACGGGATCGCTTTCTAGTAAAAAATGGTAACTTCTGTCAACTTCGACATAACCTCCAAATTTTGGTTGTAAATTTTTGCTTGTTTTGTATGTAAACACACTCAGCTCACACATGCAAATAACCAAATACTTTAAAATTCATTAGAATCCACTTAAACTAGTAACTAAATACTTTGCAACATGAATTAGCAGAGTGCACTTTTCCTTTGTTTACAATTTGGTTGCCAAACACACTACAGCTGATCGTTTGACACATTTACCAGAAGTTACCAGCGAAAAATTCTCGGACTAAAACTGGTAACTTCTGACAGAGAGAGAACCGTATTTCTCTCTTTTTTGTCCTCTCAATAGGCAGAGAACCGAGTACGGGATCGATTTCCAGTAAAAGCTGACTGATTCTGACTAGTCCGGACTCGTACGGGATCGCAACTATTGAATCATGCTTGCCAGTTAGGGAACGCAAATATAGCTGTGTTTTCGTATTCTCCAGCAAAAAATATGCAGTAACTTGCCAGTAACCAAACTTCGGAGAGTAAGTCAATATTTACTCCCAATGAGTGAAATATGCAAGAAAGTACGAAAACGCAAAACAAGCAAGAAGTTGCTAGTTTTATGAACAGCTGATTTATTTGTTATTTTCCTAGGCAATTTTCTTAGAAAACTAGTATTTTCCATCTTATTATATATTTAGATGGGTTTATTTTGTCAATTGCAACTATAAAAGCACCACAAACAATTATTTTGTTAATGTGAATTACATTAAGCATCATGCCATCAGCTGTTTTTCTTACTAGCAAATAGTTGCTAGTAAAAATTTATCCAGTAAAAATCCAGTAAAACTTGCAAGTTCAGCTGTCATTTTTGCTCTCTCAATTTCCCCTCTTTTGCTAGTTTCTTGCAAGTTTTTGCGTACGAAAACGACATTCAGTAAAAAACCGGTTAAATTAGTACTGGATTTCTGGATAGTGCGTACGCGAACAGGGCTTATTGAATCATGCTCACTGACCTTAAACTTCAGTAGTTGTGGCTCTGGTAAAACGTCAATATTTTGGATTTGTTGATGAGAAATTAGAAAATTATTGGTAATTTAATTGTATATTAAACAAGGAGATCCTTGCTTTCAACTTTAAAAGTTCATTAACGCAAATAGAACTTTTGTTTGTAAACAATGCCGAAAATTGAGAAAGTGAAAGTACACGTCAAGGAGCGGGTGGACGACAATGTTTGTGATTTGAGCTTGAGTGGTATTAGCGAGATTCCAGTGCGTGAAATTGTAAGTAATTTGAAAGTTGAATTCGCAAGTTTTCCCTGCAATGCACTTCCCTACGTAAATACCACTTTGGATGTTTGTTGGAGTTATATCTCAAAAAATCGATGAAAGTTTCACTTTTTATTATCCCCAAACCTTCCCTTTCCTATGTGCATACATGAAAATGTATGTATGATTGTAGAAGATTGGGTATACATATATGTACATGAAGTTATATCCACCCTCGTCGTAGTGAATTATTTTCCACCCAAATTAGGGGTGCGTTCAAAGTGGTTTTGCTTCTAGCACACCAGTAGTTGGTCTCGTTGAAATCCATGTGCGACACTTTCTTGAATATGATAAAAAAAAAAGTGTAATAACTTTCCTACTCTTTGTTTTTAGGCTTCCTTTAAACGAGTTAGTGTGCTGGATCTATCAAGTAACTGTATCACCTCTTTGGGAGTAAGTTGATTAAAAAATTGAATGCATTTGTCAATTTAATTGCTATAAATTGAAATATATTCAGGGAGGTTCTGCAATTCACTTCCAAGTGAATTTCAATCAAATTAGCCTTGAATTGAAATTTGCGGTTGAAATTCACTCAGAAGTAGGAATGTTCGATATTTAAGAAAGTATCGATATGAATCCATTGCACGTAAAATCGATATGGCGATATATCAGGCTGAACAATATCGATATCGGAAAAATCGATGTTGAAAATCCTGCTCCCAATTGAATAGAATATTAGACCTCCCTGTCAACTCACCTAATTGTGTTATTTCCATCTTGTATATTTACTGAGGATTAAAACGGCATGCCGGTCGACTCAAAAAACTTGGGGAAAAAAGCGTTTTACCACACTAAAAGTACAAAATGGGTTTGAATCAATGGATGCTTTTTTCATAACAGTTTGTATGTAGTTAACAAAAAAAAATTAACAATATTTACAAGAATGCATACATAAATCACAAAACTTTTTGGCTCATAACGATTGAAGGCCACATGCTATAATGACTCACGACGTAATACCGAAGTACTGCACATTAAAACTGATATATCTCATGCCTTAAGTAGAAATGAGCAAAAAAAAATTTATGTTTTCATTACATAACCTCAAATATCGCCGAAAACCGTGATTTCGGGACTTTGAGGTTAGGATATCTCAATTAAAAATTATTTCAGGTTTTAACTATATCGGAGTAATCTTAGATCAGAAAAAACCACTAAAAACGCACTAGGCAATAAATAGTATTTTTTTTTGCGTTTTAATTTTCAAAAATCACTAAATCTAGTGCTTAAAGCACTAAGTTGGCAACTATGCTCAGAAGTGAATTGCAGAACCTGCCTGATATAATATATACAGTGACGAGCAAAACTGTAACATGGTGTAACACCTTTTAATTCACCCACCGCTGTTTCCAAGTTCTGACGACTTTCACCCTTTTGTTGTACATTCTTGTTGGTACATACTCCCTCTCTCATTACGATTTGAAGTCAATACAACAACAATAAAAACCCAGCAGACAAAAATGTAAATTAAGCCAAATGTTACAGTTTTGCACTCACTCTCAGTTTTGCATTTTACAGTTATTTTTTACTTAGTTGGAAGTCAGATGACTTTTTTCTGTATTGTAATTTATTGAAGAAGTAATGGTAATTCTCTAGGGTGGGGTAACATCCCCTAAAAAAGGTGCGGAAAAGGAAAAAGAAAAAGGGAGATAATATTATTAACCATTTAAAAGTTATGAACAAAAAACTTTTGTTAAATTTCGTTGTTTTCGATGGGCAATTACACCGACAAAGATTCACTAAATCACCTGTTCACTCTTTTTAAACACTATTAAAATATACAATTTAACTTATTTACTAAAGAAACACATAGTTTTATCAACCTAAGATAGATTATTTTGTTATTAAAAAGAAGTTGACAATCTTTGCCAGCTGAAACGCGAGATTCCAAAATAGCTAAAGTGCTGCCACTGTATTAGTATTTCGTAATAATTCACTTTTCCTTATGAGATGTGTGCACTGTGCAATGCTTTTCGGTATCTTATTTCGTTTAATATATATATAAATAATGAATATTTTTAATAAAAAATCGCTCGATTTTTTATTAAAAATTTTCGCCTGCGGCGCTTTTTCCATAAAAATTAATACTTCGATAAATAATGAAAATTTTTAATAAAAAATCGCGCGATGGTATAGCGAAATTTGCTATTATTTTGGTTACAATATCTTATTTAGATGAAAGTAAAAAGAAGAAGAAGAAGTGTATAGTGTAAACTGAGTATAATAGCGCAAATGAAATGTGAAATAAAGTGGCAATACCAGCGATTTGAGGTTATAATAATTTTAGCAGGCGCAAAGTTTGTTTACTCTGTTTTATTAACGAAATGTATAAAATAAAAGTGAATAAATGATTTGGTTTGCATAAAATAATAACCGGAAACGTTTTAGTAGTGTTTTAAAAGTGGAAACTGGTGATTTAGTGCATTTTTGACGTGGTAATTGCTCATAGAAAACAACGAAATTTAACAAAAGTTTTTTGTTCGTAACTTTTAAATGGTTAATAATATTATCTCGCCCCCTCCGGATTGTTATTAGGGGGGCCGAAACGCGTCGTTTGGTACCCATCCCGACTTTTCCGCACCTTTTTTAGGGGTTGTTACCCCACCCTAGAGAATTACCACAAACATTTATAAATAAAAGCTCTGTGTACACTTTTAGCGCATAATTTCAAAAATGTCAAATTTTGAGTTGTGACTCTTTTGAAGACGGTGTGCGATATGTATGTTCATAGATAAATAGTAAATGTATAAAATGACCTTAAAAAAAAACCCAAACAAGTTCTAATTTCTATGTAACTATTTGAATGAATATTACTGGTCGAACATTTTACCTCTGACGAAGTTTCGCGAAGACAATTAAATTTCAAGTCAGATCTTGTGTCCTAAAAAATAAACTATGAATATGTTTTCCTTTTCATTAAAGTTTAGGCTGATATAATCTTCATGGAAATATTTAAAATTGTGACAGGCAGTAATTAAGTATGATGTAAACACAAATGTTAGAGCTTTTTATTTGTTAAATGTTTTTAAACAGATTAGTGAAAAGTAGTTATCTAGCAAGAGGTTACTACTAAAATAGGTACGTTCCCACTACAGTTCTACGTAACCGGAACGACCCAGATTCATATCTCGCCAAGGACTGTCACTCCAGCATCACTCCCAAAAACTCTTTGGTAATTTTTATGCTGTTACAACAAAAAAAAACTAAAATAGGTATAATTAAGGCATATTAATATTTATGACGTTTTCCGCTTTTACAAGGAATGACCTTGATTTTAAAACTGCAATTTTTTTCAGGAATCATGACATATTTATTATTATAAATTATAATTATTTATTTTTAGAAAAGTTTCCTTACGCTCACACGGCTCGTCAAACTCGATCTTAGCAAAAATCAAATCCGGTATTTACCAGAAGAGTTTGGTTTGCTTCGTAATTTGCGTCATTTGGACTTGTATGACAATAAGTTGGAGCATCTACCTCTAAGTTTTGGTTATTTAACAAACTTGCGATACTTGGATTTGAAAGGAAACCCCTTAACACCCGCTCTGGCAAAAGTAGTTGGGTTTTGTCTCACTACGAAAGAATGCCAGGATTCAGCCAAAAACACTGTTAGCCCTTAGACTTGTGTATGCACAGTTATTAATTTATTATATTTTCTAGGTGAAATTCTTGGGTCGAATGCAAGCTGAAGCTGAAAAGGCTAAACAACAATTTCAACTTCAGGCGCTAAACACTACTGGGGCTTTTAGTGATTACATTAGCACCGAAGAAAAACCACTTGAAAATCAAAAATCAAAAAAGTCAGCTAAGAAAGCTAAATCCAAGTCAAAAAAATCCACCGCCAACAACAATAATAATGATATAAGCCATGAAGTAAACATTGCACCAGTAAACGTTAATAATAAGACAACCAAGTCAAGAAAGAATGCAAATGGGCCAACGAAAAAGTCCATCTCAAAATCCAGCACAGCACTTACCACAGTTTTCACGTTTTTCATGCTACT
>NW_023458568.1:20218738-20232567 GCF_013731165.1 Rhagoletis pomonella | reverse complement strand
TTTTTTTTCTATTCGAAACAGTAAGTGTGGCACATTTCTGAAATCTTTATGAAATGATCAATTTTTTTATGTAATGTAAAGTTATAGCTCAGTACATTTTTTTTTCACCCGAGATAGTCAAAGTTGGGGAAGAGAATATCAAAAAGTTAAAAATCCAGAAATAGTCCTAATTTTATGATGGTTCCTTAATATATTTTAACTACATTGCATTTGAGTATGGAGAGGCAACTATCTGGAAGTATTTTACATAAAAAATTTACTAAGTATTGCCCGGTTTGTAGTTGCAGTTAAAGAAAACACATGAAAAGGCCCGATTTTTTTTAAATTCGAAAAAATGTAAATATTTCAAAAACGGTGACACTTTTACCTGAAAATTTTTTGTTTATCAGGGAGCTCACCCCCCCACCTACCTTCCCCTAAAGTTTGGCACGTTACTTATGGGACACCCTGTATATATATCTGTTAGTCAGCTTTCTTATTTTTCTTAATTGTTAATATTTCTAGTTCAGCCTCTTTTATTTCTAGTTTAATCTTTTTTAGTCTCATTTCTGTTTGGTACAGATTCTCTTCTCTTTCATCCTGCCTTTGCATTAGCTTTAGTTTTTTTCGCTCTATTTCTAAGAGCTTATCAAATGAGTCATACTGAATGTTCTCCATTGAATTTATATTGTTCCCAATTTCCGCAAGGGTTGTCGACATTCGTGTCAGCACACCCTCTTGCATTTCAGTGTGGTTTTGCAACAAATTCTGCCGCTGTCTATTTGCGCGAACACGACTTCTCCTGCTAGTATGAGGAGGTGAATCTGCATTCTGCCCAGCATTTAAATTTTGGTTCTCCGCAGCATTTTCATTAACTGGAGCTCGACTATCTTCTACAGAAACACTACCGGCGGTGGTGTTGAGCCCAGTGGTATCATCGAACTCCATCATTGTAGGATCTACCGAAGGAGCTGGAGAATCTTCTCGTAGCACTTCTTGTAGCACTTCTTCAACACTCATGCAAATTCCACTTTTGGGAACACCTTGAGCCATTCCTTTCGGGTTAAGTTGCTTGCCGAATTGAAGAAGGTTGGCAACCTGCTCTTCCAATGGGCTCAGCACCAATTGCTTGTAGCTTCCTCCTCCTGTGGCACGGCACTCCTGCTTGTTGTGCACGAGCTTTCTTTTAACCTTGCATTTCAGATCCCTCCAAACCTTTAAATTCACAAAAAGTTAAACCATATAAGTTTAAAAATAAGTTGTTTTTTACCTTTTGCCAACCCTCACCATCCCTGAGTGGTGGACCGAGAGCATTGATTGCACTTGCAATATCCTGCCATTGCGACTTAAAATTATTGGGAACTGTCCCTTTGGAAAAGCCTTTAGCAAGCGCAGGATTTTTTTCTAGTTCTAAAACAAGCTGCGAAAATTGATTGTTGTTTGTTATTTTCATTTTTCTTTCCATTTTCCTAAATTAAATAAGAACTAAACAAATAAAGTGTGTAAAAAGGTATAATTCAGAATTATTTTACCAAATTTTTACAGCAGAATATTTAATTGAGCGCTTGTCGTCACCAAAAACTGTATTGACAAGTTTTATGTTGACACCCGTCAATAGAATATCAATATTGTTGTCGTCAATACCAAAATAGTATCAACAGCTGTCAACAGTTATCGACTTTGATGACGGCAATACCAATTCGGAGGCATCGACACTATTTTTGACAATATTGACATGATATTGACAACCGTAATAGGGGTGAATGAGTTTAGCTCAATAACAACTTTCAAACAACACCACTCTGTAACTGTTAAAATGCACAAATCTTGTGATCCCTGCTTTAGATGAAGATAAACATAGGGAGCTGCGAAAACGTTAAAATTTAAAGCTAAGTGTATAGTATACAATTAGGTTGTATGTTTGTTATGTATGTGGGGATTCTTGCAAGTTATTTTCAAATTTATACACACACATGTATACACAGCAGCAAGCTCACGCCAGCAACAGCGATGTTGTATGCATAGAATTTCTACTGGGTATGTATGTAAGGTAACTACATACAAATGTATATATGTATATCCATACATGAGCAAACATGCCATATGGAGGTACACCGCGCGGTACCATACCGCTGCTGCTTGAGCAAACCTTTATAATGAAAACAGCTCTTATAAAGATTTTATTTTGTTGCTTTAAATTGAAAAGTTCTTTATATGTAAAGTCTATCTTAAACTGAAGCGTTTTCATCTAAGCTAAGGGGTCGTTGTTGATTTGGAAATTTTTGCAAAAGACATTATAAACCATTTATGAGATTGAAAACGAAAAACGTGAAGCGCATGCAATACAAAGCATTAGATTTAATTGACAATAGTCAAACTACATAACATAGACCTAAAATTTCTACAGAGAAAGTACAAATTTGAGATCGATTTTAAGCGGTCGTTATTCATATATCCACATTCATACATACATATATTACCATTCATATTAATTCAGGTCTATTACATGCGCCCCACGCTTTTCATTTTCAATCTCATAAATGGTTTATAATGACTTCTGCTAAAATTTTAAAATCAAAAGTTATCTACACAAATTCTATGGGACTAAGAAATATTATTTTCTAATTTTTAGTCCATTTATAAAAGCGTTGTATATTAAAAAGTTTTATTTTACTTTATGTACAAAATTTTGCAATAGATAATAAAATAATTCAACTTGCAATGAAAGAGAACAGAAGGGTGACAGGTAATAAGATCAACGGAAATAAGGTCAATTGACTTTATTTCGCACCAGGGTGGGTTGTTACTTTTTTAAAAACGAAATAAAATCCATTGACATTATTTCCCTTTCAAACATTAAATTTGCTTAGCTTCGCGGCAGCCCGCGTTAGCGCGCCACACCGCCCGCGCCGCGCTCGCGCCCCGCGTACCCCTCGCGACCGGCGCGCATACCACGTCACGCTACGCTGCGGCCCCCCTATCCCGTCTTCCGCCGTGCTGTATCGCAGGTAGATTTATTTTTTGTATACGTTGAAATAAAATTTGTATATATTTTATCTGCACACTTTTCACAAAGATGAGATTCTGATACGAAAATCCACCTAAGCTTTAACTGTCATCAGTGATATTATTGCTACCTTATATAACGACAGGTAATAAGTCCCAGATGGTTTCTAAAATCACAAATTAGTTTTTGTGCAAATTGCAGATAGAGGGTATTAATGAATTCAAGCCCTCGATATTTCACATTTTTATATTTGTAAGTTATTAGAAGCAGGGATGCCAACTTGGATCAAACCGTGCCATTTGTCCCTAGTTTACTTCAAATGGCAGTTAATTTTTCAATTTGGCACAAAGTGCCAAAATAGCACTTTTGTAAAAAAAATTACATTTCAATACATTTTTGTGAAAACCTTTGCGTGCACTTCTTTTTCTCAACTAAAATTTTCTAATATATAAAGGTTATTCAACTGGTTTATCTTATGTTATCATTGAACTTTTGTTTGGAAAATGTAGCTTTATTTTATTGCTAAATGTGAATGATTAAAAGGAATGACACCTTTTTTGGCACTTTTATTTTTTTATTTGGCACATTTTGGCACTTTTTTATCCTCAATATGGCACCTCATAACTAAGGATAGTTGGCAGCCCTGATTGGAAGATTTCTGCTCTGTATTGGGGCAATAACTTGTCTGCAGTAAAAAAGCATATAATTTGTGTTTCGAAAGTGTGTGAAAACCAATAAATTAACTTATATGATCTCGGTTCCGATATTAAATAATCAATAATTGGTTATACCCGCATTTTGGCACATTGGCTCGTTGAATGTGCCATCTAATAAATAGTGTCGTCATTCTCCTTAGCTGCTTTTAAATGACGTCGTCACAAATTGCTGGCGGAGACATGAATACAGTGTAAGAAAATTATTTTTCTATAATTGTTTCCTTATAGAAAGGTTGGTTTCTTTTCCACCTTAGACATTCCGAATTCGTTCAAAATATGCTAATTTAAAACACAGAATTCTTTCAGTGTTCCTCCGGGGTTTTTGGACATGGACTCCGATCGTCACATGGCATGTGCGATAAATTTGTTCTAACCAATAAAGTCGCTTGGACCGATGGCATCATACCTGCGCAGCTGCAAAGGGCTCTGAAGGTGTCGTGCAATTGCTTGGGTCCTATTTATGCGAACTGCGTGAGCACCGGGTACATCCCCAAGGCTTGGAGGGTAGTCAGTGTTGCGTTCATCCCGAAGGCTAGAAAAGGCTCTCATGTTTCCCCCTAGGGATTTTAGGTCTATCAGTCTCTTCGGTTTTGCTAAAAACGCTTTTGCTAAAAGCGCTAGAGAGACTGATAGGGGCCTTCAACAATGTCACTTTACATATATTCATGTATATTTATGTATATTCATAATCAGAGGGTTGAAACCAACCTAATAAGGCTTATCTACAGCTTACTTCGCGACAGAATGGAGTGGGAGAGCGTTTGCACTCAGTGCGGGGTCAATAGGAGCATTCCACAAGTTGGTGTTCTCTCTCCCCTGCTTTAGATTGCAGTTGTAAACGACCTTCTAGAGGAACTGGAAAAAGTGGGCTGTCGGGTGATTGTCCATGTAGATGATGTGGAACTTTTGGTTAAGGGACGATTTCCATACACCCCTTTTGGTCTGGCTCAAGGTTACCTGAACCAGGTAATTAGGTGGGCGATCAACGGCAGCTGTCGTAGAAGCCTAAAATTGAAGAAAGAGTAGGAAACGAGTCGGTTGCCTTGTACTGCTGAAGGGGAGCTATCGGTAAAAGATGCAGTCTCTCGCCCAAATTAATTCATTAGCTTTAGGAAACTAGATTTAAACCTATATTGTTATAAGGAGCCCTTGTCTACACTTGTAAAACAGCAATTAGCTGAGCATTAGGAACCACATCTACACTGGCGCTTAACATACATATGTAGAACACGGACAGAATTGCCGCAGAACGAACTGCTATTAGGCTTAGGGAAACCGGGTACTTTTGTGACATAAAAAAGGAAAAGAAGACGTTTCTGTGGTGTAGCAAATATTTTATAGGGCGCTTTAAAACACGTTACCTCTCAAGGGCTATTGCAATTGGTATTCATGCGGTGAGACTGGGAATTTCAACTGATCCTTTTGTATCAGCTGTCTAAGATGGAGGCATTTTTGCTCGCACTTCTGAAGAAACACTGAGCTCTCAGAGATCGAAATTAGCCGCATTCGAAATTTCGAGCCGGCTCGCGGTGTTAACTTAACCCAACTTAAGCTGTACTTCTTTGATCTTTGAAATAGTTGGTCACATTAGTCAAGATCCCTGGACCATATAGGGAATTCATCCATATTTTTGCATTGTCATCGTGATTGGAACTATGCTGAAAATTTCAAGTCTCTACCTTGTCGGGAAGTTAGTTTAAAATCGATTGAAAATTTCCGCGGGATGACTAAGTTAAATAAAAGCTTGTAAAAATTAAATCCATGGCCGCGGCGTTATTACTTGAAGAGGAGGACGAGTCCCAGATTGCTGATGCGGAAATTGAAAGGCGGAGATTTAGGGACGTGTTTGATCTTTTTCAGATGAGTGAAGAGTCATAAATTCATCATGAACTGTATTACTCATCGCTCAAAGCCAGTGAAATTATAAACGTTGTTTGAGCACTCCACAACATTTGCATTTACTATAGAGTGGAAAATTTGAACGCAAATGAATTCTATTTTGAAAGCCGTCAGGAGGAGGGGAAGAACAAAGCTCCATAGCAAATCGAATTCGAGACAACATACGCACCTCTTTTTAAAAAGTTAGTATAAACGAGTGCAATAATAAAAGCATATTTTTTTTATGTAACTTCACATTTTATGTATGTACATAAATACCTCTATTAATCTATCTATATCTATACTAATTATATAAAGAGAAGTCCCTTTTTTTGTAACAGGTAATCTCGCGAACGGCCTTCAGCAACCACCATGTTTTAGGCCAAAAAAAATTTACTTTTTCCGGTAGGTGGACCAGGGACCGATCTATTCGAAAAAATCTTATTATGGTGCGATTTGCTTAAAATTTGGTATGTAGGTAGCTTTTTGCCTATATTAGCATATAGGATCCTTTTCTTTCCGTGAAGTGGACCAGGGACCGATCTATTCGAAAAAAATCGCATTTACGGTCCGATTTGCTTAAAATTTGGTACGTAGGTAGCTTTTTGTCTAGATTAGCATATAGCATCCTTTTTCCGGGAAGTGGACCAGGGTCCGATCTATTCGAAAAATCTTAACTATGGTCCGATTTGATTCAAATTTTGTACGTAGGTAGGTTTTTTCGTAGATAAGCTTATAGGATCCTGTTTTCGAATTTTCATGCAATTCTGAATATAAATAGCTCTGAGCAACCACCATATCAAGAGCGAATTCGTCACTAGGCAAGTTTTTTTCGCGGAAATCAGAAACAACAGATACAGCCAAAATATAGTAATGATATATAATATATATACACTAATATATATTTTGAAAGCCGTTTTTTTAGTGTTCGCAAAGCTCGAGAACGGCTGAACCGATTTTTTTGAAACTGTCGCCGGCCGCACGTGTCCCAAGGATGGTTTTAGGCTAAACAAATTCTATATGTAAAGGGGCCACGCCAAAACAAACCGAGTTTTTTTCTTACTCTATATCTCTGGAAGTGTTCATGGTAGAGTTCTGGAACTTCGTATGAAGATATACGAAAACAATCGCATACTCTTGAAGAACAATTGGAGCTATTGGAAAAGGGGGCGTGGCACCCCCCATACGAACCGAAATTCTCATGCTACATATCTCTGAAAGTGTTCATGGTAGAGTTCTGGAACTTGGTATGGAGATATACGAAATCAATCGCATACTCTTGGAGAAAAATTGGAGCTATTGGAAAAGGGAGCGTGGCACCTCTCATACAAACCAAAGTTTCCATACTACGTATCTCTGGAAGTGTTGATGGTAGAGTTCTGGAACTTGGTATGGAGATATATGAAATCAATCGCATACTCTTGGAGAAAAATTTGAGCTTTTGGAAAAGGGGCCTGGCATCTCCAATACAAATCAAATTTTTAATACTACGCATCTCTGGAAGTGTTCATGGTAGATTTCTGGATCTTTATATGGAAATATACGAAATCAGTCGCATACTCTTAGAGAAAAACTTAAGCTATTGGAAAAGGGGACGTGGTACCTCCCATACAAAACCAATTTTACATACTGCATATCTCTGGAAGTGTTCACGGTAGAGTACTGGAACTTGGTATGGAGATATACGAAATAAATCGCATACTCTTAGAGAAAAATTGGAGCTATTGGAAAAGGGAGCGAGGCACCTCCCATACAAACCGAATTTTTCATACTGCATATCTCTGGAAGTGTTCATGGTAGAGTTCTGGAACTTGGTATGGCTAAAAATGAAATCAATTGCATACTCTTGAAGAAAATTTTGGTCTATATACGAAATCAATCGCATACTCTTGGAGAAAAACTTAAGCTATTGGAAAAGGGGACGTGGTACCTCCCATACAAAACCAATTTTTCATACTGCATATCTCTGGAAGTGTTCATGGTAGAGTTCTCGAACTTGGTATGGCTAAAAATTATACTATAATTATATTATGCATACTCTTGGAGAAAAATTGGAGCTATTGGAAAAGGGGGCGTGTGGCACCTTTCATACAAACCAAATTTTTCATACTGCATATCTCTGGAAGTGTTCATGGTAGAGTTCTGGAACTTGGTATGGAGATATACGAAATAAATCGAATACTCTTAGAGAAAAATTGGAGCTATTGGAAAAGGGAGCGAGGCACCTCCCATACAAACCGAATTTTTCATACTGCATATCTCTGAAAGTGTTAACGGTAGAATACTGGAACTTGGTATGGCTAAAAATTAAATCAATTGCATACTCTTGAAGAAAATTTTGGTCTATATACGAAATCAGTCGCATACTCTTGGCGAAAAATTGGAGCTATTGTAAGAGGGGGCGTGGCACCTCCCATACAAACCGAATTTTTCATACTGCATATCTCTAGAAGTGTTAGTGGTATAGTTGTGGAACTTGGTACGGAGATATACGCAATCAACCCCATACTCTTGGAGAAAAATTGGAGCTATTTGAAAAGGAGGCGTGGCACCTCCCATACAAACCGAATTTTTCATACTGCATATCTTTGGAAGTGTTCATGGTAGAGTTCTGGAACTTGGTATGGAGATATACGAAATCAATCGCATACTCTTGGAGAAAAATTGGAGCTAAGTATTGTAAAAGGCACCTCCCATACAAACCGATGTTTTCGTACTGCATATCTTTGGAAATGTCCATGGTAGAGTATTGGAACTTTGTATGGAGATATATGATATCAATCCCATTCTCATGAAGAAAAATGGGAGCTGTTGGAAAGGGGGGCGCGGCACCTCCCATATAAACCGAATTTTTATACTGCATATCCCTGAAAGTATTCATGGTACAGTACAGTCCATACTCATGGAGAAAATTGGGGCTATTTGAAAAGGGGGTGTGAGGCCTATAAACGTACCGAATTTTAGCTATCCTTGAATGCATTTATAATTCTTCTGCAGGTGTGTTTGTGAATGAAATTCTCCTAAATGGTTGTACGGATTTTTACGAAATTTTTTGTGTGTGTTTGAGTGGGTCTCTGGATGGTTTAGATTCACAATTTAATCCGACAGTTGACGCTGTAGTTGAGTTATTACTAAAAATCTTATTTTTGATCCGATTTGGCTAATGTATTAAATATGTATTGGTAATGGTAAGAGCAATACTAATGCAAAAACGTGCTGCCAAGTGGCGCTGAAGTCGAGTTATTACTAAATAAATTAAAAAAAAAAAACTTTTTAATGTACCACGCTTTTATAAATGGACTAAAATTAGAAAATAATATTTCTCAGTGCCATAGAACTTGTTTTGATAACTTTTGATTTTGAAATTTTAGCAAAAGTCATTATAAACAATTTATGAGATTGAAAACGAAAAACGTGGAGCGCATGCAATACAAAGCATTAGATTTAATTGACGATATTCAAACTACATATATAACACAGACCTAAAATTTCTAAAGCGAAAGTACAAATTTGAGATCGATTTTAAGCGGTCGTTATTAATATACCCACATACATACATATACTACTCTTCAATTTCAAATCAGGCCTTTTACATGCGCCCATCGCTTTTCATTTTGAATCTCATAAATTGTTTATAATGACTTTTGCTAAAATTTCAAAAATAAAAGTTATCAAAACAAGTTCTATGGGACTGAGGAATATTATTTTCTAATTTTAGTCCATTTATAAAAGCGTGGTACATTAAAAAGATGTTTTTAAATTTATTTTATACTCTTTAGTCTTGTCTGTATAAAATTTTGCAATAGATACTAAAATAATTCAACTTGCAGTGAAAAGAGAACAGATGAATATGCAAGCAAAATGTTTGCTCACATTTAGTATATGCCTGCATATGTACATATAGCAGCAATTAATTTCATTTAAAGAAATGGCGTGTCGTCCATTTCCGCTGTAGCGTATGTAGTGCATACTTTAAAATTCCTTTGGCGAGGCGAAATCTATCTCTAGAGTTTTTCTAATTGTATGTCTTTGATATGATACCTACGACGAGGTTGATATCTAGACTAGGTTTGCCATAAATACCTTTGCTATATTTATAGTATGGTGGTCTGGACCAGGGTTGTTGCGAATACTCGCATTCGCATTCGCAACCGCATTAATTTTAACATTCGCTTTCGCTTTCGCATTCGCAATAATCAATTATTCCCAAGTAAAAGTCCTTTCCGGACAATAAACAAACCGCTTATCCAAATTAAACAAGTTTCGTATCAAATGAAAGAGGACTTAAATAGCTTTAAAACTGAGATGTCTAAACAAGCAAACTCACCTATTGAAAAATATTTCAATAAAAAATTATAATTAATTACCATAGAACAAACCTTGGGTGAGGTATATGAATTTCTTTAGTATTAAATGATATAAAAAATATATATAAATAGAGGTGGTAACCTTCGTTCGTTATTTCTGTTTAAAAGCTATTTCAGTCCTCTCACATGATACCAAATTTGTTTAATTTTGATAAGCTGTTTGTTTATTATCCAGAAAAAAACTTTCGGTTTAAAGTTTTTCAAGTTTTTCGCACCGAGCGAGTAGTTATTTAGTGGTGGTTTGATTTACGACCCTTTAAAAACTTTTTATTGAATACAATGTTCCAATTTTTAAATTCAAGTACTAAAAAAAAAATATTAAAAATTACTAACCTTTCCATTTTTTATTTAACTAAATCACCTAATTTACTCACCTAAATTATTTCTTAACAAGTAAAAAAGTCTAAGTTCGGGCGGAGCCGAACATTAAATACCCGGCGCAAGTATTCAATATAGTTTTTTCACCTTTACGAAAACTACCGCTACATGGTAAGCAGTGGTGGTTTTACGGTTCTATTTCAAACATCTTCGATAGAACGTTCAGTTAGACATAATGAGTTAAACTTATATAGATATATGTGGGCGGCATCACGCCCATTTTCCAAAATTCCATAATGTTAATTCTTTTCAAGGGATTGTTGTTAGTATCAAATTTTGGTAAAATTAGCGTTATAATAAGGTGGTCGTAATTTTAGTCAGATTTTAATAACTTTCAACGTTTTACCTTTATGGGGCAACCACTATAATCATACCGAGTTTGGTACACATTGATCGAACGGTTACCGAGATACACATATGTGGTTTTAAGTAGGCGGGGTCACGCCCATTTTCCAACATTTTATTATAAGCGTACTTTTTGTTAAAGAATTATTGCAAACATCAATTTTGAATAAATTTAATTTAATTTAATACATTTTAATTTAATACATTTATTTAGTCTTGAAATTATTACATCTCTTACAGACTAGTTACAGGTTAAGATAGACTACCAACTAATTTAACAGGTCATTTAGTAGCATTTTAAATCTTTTTTCACAGAAGGAGAAGTCCAAAATTGAAGAATTTGGGAGCAAGTTAAACTCTTTAAGAGCTCTAACAACAGGAGCATTAGCCGCATAATTGGTCCTCGCTAGCCCAACGTAAAATGTGGCATGATTCCTTAAACAAATATTAGGAATAAGAAAAAATATTCGTTCAAGTAAAAAGGGGCAGTCAACCACCCCGGATATTAAATTAAAAATGAAAGTGAGAGATAGGAAGGTTCTCCTACAATTTAATGTCTTGAGATCAATAAGCATACATCTAGATTCATAAGCCGGAACAGGAAGTTCAAAATGAAGGGGGCGCAGAGCGTACTTAATAAAGACTTTTTGCACTCTCTCCAATCGACTTATATGACAGGAATAATACGGACGCCAAATGATAACAGCATATTCAAGCCTCGAGCGCACCAGTGAGGTGAAAAGTGTTTTTAAAGTATACGGATCCGAGAAATCTGAGCTGAAACGTCTGACAAAGGCCAGCATAGAGTAAGACTTAGATAAAGTATAATTAAGATGGCTTTGAAATGAGAACTTCGAGTCAAAGACCACCCCAAGATCAGTGATTTTGGAAACAATGCTTAGTTGTGAGCCTGCAATATAATATGAAGTAGGGATAGGAGAACGGGATTTGGAATAGGAGACATGGGAGCATTTTTTAATATTTAAGGGAAGCATATTTTTCTGGCACCAAGCTACAACATTGTCTAGATCACTCTGAAGCTTCAACGAGTCAGCGGAACACGTAATACTACTAAAAATCTTCATGTCATCAGCATACAAAAGAAATTTTGAAAATTTAAAGCAACTAGTAATATCATTGATGAAAATCACAAAAAGAATAGGCCCTAAAATGCTTCCCTGAGGAACGCCTGAAGAAGCAATGAAAGAGTACGACGACACCCCGTCAACTACAACTGAACAAGATCGATTAGAGAGATACGATTTGATCCAGCTTAAAACTCTGTAACTTCGATAACAATATACGATGGTTAACTTTATCAAACGCTTTCGAAACATCAGTATACACGGTGTCAACTTGGGCCCGGTTACTAAAAGCTTCAATGCAGTATTCGGAGAAAACTGCTAAATTAGAAGTAGTTGATCTCCCCGACATGAAACCATGCTGATCTACTGAGATGAGACGACTAATGGAAAAGAAAATTTTATTATTTATTATACATTCAAAAAGTTTTGAGACAGTTGAAATTTTGGAAATAGGACGATAATTGGTGATATCATTTTTATTGCCCGATTTAAAAATTGGCGTAATAAGGGAGATTTTCCACGCATCAATGAAAACGCCTTGCTCAAGAGACTTATTAAAAAGCAGCCATATTGGGTAGGCGAGAGCTGAACAATTCTTAAAAAGGTGAGACGACAAACCATCAACATCAGTCTGCGACGACAGTTTGATTTGACGAATCCCCAGTTCAACATCGTCTAAAGAGATTTCAAGAGCCCCAAAGTTTAGCGCGGAACCACTAGCACCAAACCCACTGTAAAAATCACTACTACTCAAATTAGAGTCAGCCTCAAAATTCGAGCTGAAAAAATCCGCAAAGAGATTTGCAGCTACTAATGCTGAATCAGCTTGTGTATCTTTATAAAATACAGCAGAGGGAATACTCGAACACGATTTTTTAGACTTCACAAAACGCCAAAAAGCTTTCGGATTCAGTTTAATATCCTCTTCGAATTTTCTTATATAATTCCGCTTCAAGACTTTACTCAATGATTTAAACTCGTTCAAATATTTTAAATACATTTCTTTGTAAAAAGGAAACCTTGAATTTTTAAATTTTTTGAAAAACTTGTTTCTCAAATTCTTAAGTTTTTTCAACTCCTTCGTGAACCAAGGAATTTTGTAAACTTTTTTCTTTACTTTAGGAATGTGCTAACTACAAATACAACTTAGATTATACTTAAGAATATTGAAACAACCGGTAGCATCAACCTCAGTAAATAGCGTATCCCAATCAATAGAGTCAATTGCCGCATTAACCACATCAACATCATAATTCTTAAAACAAAACTTGGAAATTGTATCCTCTACGTAAGTATTAAACTCATAAAATTCCAAATGAAGAACCAGCGGAACATGATGCGGACCAGGATTGGACAAAGGGTCTAAACATTCCTGGAGGCAAAAATTCATGTTATCACTTAAAAATACGAGATCCAATATTCTATGAAGACTGTTATTAAAACTGTTGATCTGACTAAGGTCACATCTTGAAAACCCGTCACACAAATATGTTTCAACAAACGAATTTGAAGACTTTGGAAGAAGCCCCCTACTATTGTCAAAAGTAGACCACTCTAAATTACTGAGGTTGAAGTCGCCAATTACGCAAACATTTTCATGACTAGATGCTAAGGCTAAAATATTATCAACATGCTCTTTATAAAGTAAGTCACTACTAGAAGGAGGTATATAAGAAGCACAAATTAAAAGTTTAGAGACTCCATGAACAGAAATGCAGAGAATATCCAATAGGGAATCAGTATTCGGCATAGGCACCAAAGTCGCACGAAATTTTCGTCGAACCGCAATTAAAACGCCTCCTCCTCTAGACAGACCAGTTTTTAATGCGTCGCGATCTTTACGAAAAACGCAATATAAATTTTCATCGAAGAATTCACCATCCATAAAGGTATCATTAAGCCAAGTCTCAACTATTACAAAGATATCATAATCCAGGTTTGAACTCATCATAAAGAGTGAGTCGGATTTGGTTCTTAGGCCTGATACATTTTGAAAGTAAATTTTAAGACCTTTGTGAGAATGTGTGTTTACTAAATCCCGTGTTGAGGTGGCCCGTCCTTGCGAAAAGAACGA
>NW_023458568.1:20216420-20218638 GCF_013731165.1 Rhagoletis pomonella | reverse complement strand
ATCGGCTAGAACAGCCGCTTCGGCAGGGAAGTTTGGACGTGGGTCCGATATACATCCTGCCGGTATGAAGCGAGCTGCAGCAGCAGTGACAGCCCTGCGGAACTTACGTTCACCGAGATGGACGTCGGTTGGTGTGGGGAGCGCTGTGAAGGTGTTTTCGGTAAACTCCGCGTAACCTTTCCAATCAGCTTTAGAAAAGTTGGTATAGGTCCGGTGTTTGGCGGAGGCAAAGTCGGTTGGTTTATCTATCGAGATGAAAGGGTAGGGTAGGTGGTCTGATGCTAAAGTCAGCATAGGTCGCCATGTTATGCTGTTTATCAGACCAGCGCTGACTATTGTGATGTCTGGCGAGCTACTGCAGTTACCCATAATCCTGGTGGGTGCGTCGTCGTTCGTTGTGCAGAATGTCGAATCGTCTATCTGCTCAGCCAAGTCTGTTCCCCTACGATCGTTTGACAGGCTTGAGTGCCAAAGATCGTGGTGCGCATTAAAGTCACCTACTACCATACGGTTTTCACCTCTGAGGAGCGCACCTATATCAGGGTGATATCCTGCCGGGCAGCAGGTGACAGGGGGTATGTAAATGTTAAATATTTCGAGCTCGACATCGCCTGACCGGATAGCGATGCCCTGACATTCTAGGGTGGTATCCCTGCGGTCGATGTCTGCTTCGATAAGACGATACTGCACGGTGTGGTGCGTGATGAACGCTAAGCCACCACCATTATCTCGCTCGCGATCTCGACGGTGCACGTTGTACCCGGCGCAATTCAACAAAGTTGAATTGCTGTGCAGCTTCGTCTCTTGGACCGCAGCTATTAATATACCATGCCGACACATGAAGACGGTTATCTCCTCAATCTTGCTCTGTAGCCCGTTACAGTTGAATTGGAGGAGCTTCATGTGGTTCGGGAGACGTGTCGTGATGTGGGGTGTGAGTGAGGTGTATGTTCTTGCCGCCGTTGGCTGTGTGTGCTGCTGAGGTAGTTGCCGCCCTGTGGTGGTGGTGGGGGGCGTCGCAATTGACGTCTGCGACCGAGCAGCACAGCACGGGCCCTCGAAATTCCCCGTCCAATCTCGCGTGGTACGCAGACCTGAACATGCCCTAAAGTGGCACCAGCCAAGGCAGGTGTTGCACTTGACTGATGTCACATTACGGAATATTCTGGTCTGACATACCGTGCAGATTGTAGGGGGAACCAGGAGTTGTTGGCGGCGGCGTGTGGGTGGTGGTGCGGTTGTGTGAGTTATGTGGTCAGTGGTGGCTGTGGTACGGTCTGTGGTGTTGTTGTGTTGTTGTGTAGTGGCGACTGTGTGTGGTTGCTGTGTGAGTGTGTGGGGCTGCACGGGCGGACTATTGTTTGCCGTGGAGGCTGCTCTGTTTGAGCAACAGGGGGCCACGTAAGACGTGGTCCACTGCCTGTGTGTCCGTAGTCCCGAGCAGACCCTGAGGTGACTCCACCCCTCGCAGGCATTACACTTGACTGAGGTGGAGTTGTGGTGTAATCGTCTTCGGCATACACAGCAGGTGTATATTTCTGGCCCAGGGTTTGACTCGATGCCAGCCCTGAGTAGGAGAATGCGTAGTGAATGTTGCCCTATGGACGGACAACTGCTGAGATACTTCGCCGACCTAAACGGGGTTAGATCGCCGAAACAACAGCCCTTGGTCGGGTGAAACCCGAGTCATTCCGGTACGTAGAACCGGCTGTCGTGGGAACCGGCTCGCGTGTTGCTCGTGTGTTGCGCTAGCTCAGTGCAAACTAACGAGCGAGCGAGGGGCTAAAATGAGGCAAATCCGAACCCTGGTTGAGCTTGATGACAACGACTAAGAAACAAGCCGAACTAGGCAGGGATAAGTAAGCCGCTACAACAAGAACAATAACGATAAATAAATAAGCCTGCAACATCAAAAAAATCTGTATTATTACTTTAGAAACTATACAAATTTTATTTTGTCCCTTAAAAACATAAAACTTTTACATTATTAAAAAGCATAACATCGTCGCTTGGCACGCAATACCTATTATCCGCGAAGTGCAATACCACGTGTAAAATAATCCAAAAATTAACTAATGATGCTCTAACTGAACTTAATAAATATGTATAATAGCCCTATTGTGTATGGCAACTGGAGTCTAGTTGCAGAAAAACGCAGACAAAATCCGAATTTACTTGTTTAACAATTTATGTAAACAAATAACAAAATCGTCATAAG
>NW_023458568.1:20210287-20216320 GCF_013731165.1 Rhagoletis pomonella | reverse complement strand
CTTAATAAAATTTGAAATATGTATGTATGTATGTACATTTAACGTTAAAATTACTTCTAACGTGAAAGTAAGTTCTGCAATGAAATAAAAATCAAATATTTTAAATTTCTACTGTTTTAATTTCAGGAAATAACTAGATATACGATTGAAGAATAAAATAATTTTAGTATCCCAAAAAACGTATTTTAATGAGTCCGATACTGAGTAGTATCGATACTTTTTCTCTGATACGTTTAGAGTATCGATACCATGAGCTCGATGCCAGAGTGAGTACTCAGTATCGATACCAAAGTCTGAAATTTCGAACCCTACCCGGGCATGTCATAGCACACACTTTTCTTTCTCTACCCAGCGCTGTGATCGACATGCCATAGCTTACTGAGCGCTCTATAACCACACGCGTGTTTCACCCGTATACGAACAGCGGTAGCGGAGCAATGATTTCCACGCACACAGTCTCATTCATTGAATCGTTTTTATGCAATGGTCTGCATCCTAGCGCATTCAAACGATTCAATAAGTGGGACTGTGTGCATTGCTTAGCTGGCGCTCTTCGTATGTGAAACACACATGAGCTCAGAGAGCGCTGATCATTATTTAGGGGGTGCTCATAAGCATGAATATATTCCGCTCTCAAACCAAATCGATCAACTAAGATTTGGTAACTATGACTAATCCATGTGTTGAAAGAAAGCTTATCTGTATTAGCAGAGCTTAATGGCATCCTTTTATGAACCATACTTTAAGTTGAATGGAATTTGTAGAAATATGCTTCAAAAAAATATTTATTAGTATTTACCAAACCCTTCAACTAAATTAACGATTTGGTACAACCTAGATGAATATTAGAAGCTTTAATATATTTAGTTATAATTACCAACCCATGGTAATAGTTCCCCATCCTTGGTCACAGTTCCCAAATATTGTCAAAATTCGGGAACTAAATATCTTTAGTTGTTGAAACTAATCCTTTTTCTCAGTGATAGATATGTATGCACATATGTGCCTACCTAGTAGATAAAACTGGGCAAAATAGCACGAATCTATTCTTCTGTGCATGAGAATATATACATAAATATATACAAACATATGTGTATATACATATGTATGTATATACAAATCTGCATGCGTGCATACAATCCTTTACTCGAAATTCTTAGTTGCTGCAATTTTTATCCCATACATTTTTGCCGACCAAACAACGCGTTTGCCTGTCTAATCTGCTTGCCTCATTTGCCTCGCTCGTTTACTCGCCTCATCTGCCTCGCTCGTTTACTCGCCTCGCTCGTCTGCTGCTGCAAATGAGTGCCTCGCTCGCAACGATGTCCTCGTTTGCTTGCCGCGCCACTCTTGCGCTGCCCTCGTTTACTTACTCGCTCGCTGGCTACTCAGCGCGTGCGCTCGTACTTAACGAGTGCTCATTTGCAAACAGCCTTGCGTGTTGCTGGTGAGTTGCGCTAGCTCAGAGCAAACTAACGAGCGAGCGAGGGGCTAAAATGAGGCAAATCCGAACCCTGACAAAAAGTCGTAACTAATAAAAATCTCAAAATTCAGTTTTTGATTGATATGAAGGATTTCATCGAATTTCAACTCCCACATCAGTTATGGTGTTGTTACGTCTTTTTGCATTTCTTCTTCTTCTTCTTTTTTGGCGCTGTAACCGCCTAAGCGATTTTGGCCGAGTTCAGCAAAGCACGCCAGTCGTTTCTCCTCTGTGCCAACTGACGCCAATTGGAAACGCCAAGTGAAGCCAAGTCCTTCTCCACCTGATCTTTCCATCGCAGTGGGGGCCTCCCTCTTCCTCTGCTACCACCAGCGGGTTCCGAGTTGAATACTTTCAGAGCTGGAGCGTCGGTGTCCATTCGAACGACATGGCCAAGCCAGCGGAGCCGCTGTATTTTAATTCGCTGCACTATGTCTATGTCGTTGTAAAGCTCATACAGCTCATCGTTCCATCGTCTGCGGTACTCGCCGTCGCCAACGCGTAAAGGACCGTAAATCTTCCGCAAAATCTTTCTCTCAAACACCCCAAGAGCCGCCTCATCGGATGTTGTCATTGTCCATGCTTCTGCGCCATATACCAGCACGGGCATGATGAGTGACTTATAGAGCGTGGTTTTCGTACGTCGAGAGAGGACTTTACTCCTGAATTGCCTACTCAGTCCAAAGTAGCACTTGTTGGCAAGAGTGATTCTACGTTGGATTTCAATGCTGACATTATTATCGGTGTTAATGCTGGTTCCCAAGTAAACGAAATTCTCTACTTTCTACTTTTTGCATTTCAGGTGACGATATATTCGTTTCAATCATTTCAAATGTGGCTCTTTGGGGAATTTATTTTAAGGAAAAATTTAAAAAACAGTAATTTTGTTTACTTGTCGGGCAATATTTTTTTCATAGAAAAATATGTACATTGGATCCTTGCCTAAAGGCCTCTGTGGTAAAACTCTCCCCCTACGTCCCCCTTCTTTGCTATTTAAAGTGAAAGATTAAGCTCCTACAATAGGGCTTTCCAGCAAAAATCTTCAACATTTAACTATAAAGAGAATCGATGCTGAAATATTTAAAAAGCTATGTCCGACCTTTAATTAGGTAAGAATTAAGTAACTATCTGAAGCCCTCATCATTCGTGATTCCAAAAATTCAAATGATTATAAAAAAACGGGGTGCTTTTTTAAAAAAATAACAATATTCTGATCCGATTCGGCTGGCAGCCAGGACCTTAAAAACAGAATTTTGTTCAAAATTTTCATTCCCGGAAAATAATAATTTATTTTCCATATCCACCTATCTAGCTGGCTATAAGCACAAATTCTTCAAACCAATCGCAGAAGAAACCATTAAAAGTGAATTACAAAAACTAAAATCGAAAAACGTCGATCACGTTACAAGTTCTCCAAGTTCTGAAACCGCTACAGGAATGAAAATGAAGAATTCTTTCTAAAAAGCCTCGTAAAAACCTGACACATCTGGTTTGGTTTGTAAGCGCTGTTTAAGCAACGATCTCACCAATATGCTAGATTCTTCAAGTGAACATGAAAGTCAGGAGGATACATCCGACATTTGCAGCCCCGATTCAATTCTCATCACTTTTTTTAAATAAGATGTTCAATTTGTAAATTCATGTACTAAATAAAATAAACATTATTAAAAATTACCAACTTTTAAATTTTTTTATTTACCTGATTAACTTAGTTTACTTACCTGGTTATTTCTTAAAAATACTTGACATCCGCATTCGCATTCGCATCCGCGGATGTTAGCTGTTAGACATCCGCGTCCGCGGATGTCTAAAATTTCACATTCGCATCATCCCTAGTACATAAATGCAACAAGAATCCAAATTTTAAACTTCAAACTGCAGTTACAGAGAAAGGAATAAAAAAATGCATTTATAAATTCAGCGTCCTCAACTTCACTAGGAAACAAGTTTTCTTTCAAATCCATCCATAATTGTATTTTTGCCCACATTTTATATCACTGTGCGACTTCTTGATAATGACGTCTGGGAATGGAATTGATGACTTGTGCTCGAAAGTAAACGGATACTTCCACGAACTTTTTCGCTTCTTCACTGCAAGGAGCCTAACCGTCTCCCCTTCCAAATCCTCGGCAACCCTTTTTACCACCTGGACGAGGTCACGAGGTTGTTGTAGCCGTTACAACAACAACAACAAAGCTACACATCTGTCATAACACAAACGCTCCCTGTCAACACCATGCTAAACAAGCACTTCCTAGTATGGTGCCTCAAACGTGTGCCTCCGAACAGACATCTGCTGGCGGCAGAGGCCTGCCGAGGCGCGTCGGAATGCATTTATACGAACTGTCTGACGAGGTCCAGAAGTTCATTAAACAATCACTGGTCGGTCTCAACTTACCCCAACTCCCGAACTCTGAATGATGTAGACGAGACAGAACTTCTTCTGCCTCGGCAGACTCGCACCACCCAAGCGCAACTCCGCTCTGGATAACGCAGCAGGTTAAACTCTTACTAGAGCAGATGTGCTGTACTCAGATGTGCCCAACGTATGTCCCGGCATGCGGACAGTCACCCTATGGCTTCACACACCTCTTCGCATGCCTACGAAATACCACTCAACTAAAGCTCCTCTCTGGTCAAACCCAGACGGAGTGGCGCACTTCCTCAGCCTCCCGGGGGCAGGGATAGGTAAGCCGCTACAACAAGAACAATAACGATAAATAAATAAGCCTGCAACAGCAAAAAATCTGTATTATTGCTTTAGAAACTATGCAAATTTTATTTTGTTCCTTAAATACATAAAACTTTTACATTATTAAAAAAGCATAACATCGTCGCTTGGCGCGCAATACCTATTATCCGCGAAGTGCAATACCACGTGTAAAATAATCCAAAAATTAACTAATGATGCTCTAACTGAACTTAATAAATATTTATGGAGTCTAGTAGCAACTAGATACTAGCCGCCATATATATTAGGCCAAAAAATGAGACAAGGTAGCCAAATTTTGCAATTCATTATGTGTGTGTGTGTAATGCACGCCACGCGACGAATGTATGTTCATACATACATACATATCGTCGTTTAAAGTGCAAAAGCGCGTGTCAACAAAATGCAAAACCGCGTATGTGAAGTTGTAGAAATTGTTTTCTAGAGTGTAAAAACACTCATATTTCAAAATGGTGCTCTTTTTTATAAAGCAATCGCATATCTGCCTAGTATATTTCAAGACGAATGTATAAGGATTGAGCCAAGAGCTTGTGTGAGCAAATCCAATTTTTGGCAGCCAATGTCAGTTGCGCGGTTTTGCAGAATGACGATACGCGGTTTTGTACTTTAAACGACGATATGTACAAATCTGTATCGAAGTAATTCACTGAATATATTTTTACTATTTCAAAATCAATTTATAAGTTATATTAGCTCTTAAAATACTAACACAATCACAAAATGTATGATTGTGATACAAAAAATGCTCACTTGATGTAGTTTAATGCTATGAAATTTCTTAAATAGATGTATTATAAAATAAATTGGGAAATAACTTATTATAATCAATCAACAAAATAACATAATTAAAAAAGCTATATGTGGGGGGATTCTTAAAGAATTACAATTATGGCTATGGAATTATTAAATGAATATATGAAGAGGTTTAAAGATATCTGGCAGCTTTGCTTTATTGAATTTTTTAGTTTACTTATATGTATTTAAGTATGTAGTCTATGGCATTTAGTCTATTGCTTAGGATTTCTGTGAGTGTAGTAGTTTCTTCATTAATGTGGAACTGTTGAAGTTTATTCAGTAATTGATATTGTTATAATATAGTTGAAACTGAGTAGCCTTATAGTTATGTAGTCTGCAGTTGTTGAAATAGTTTAGTTTTTATCTGACTGCATCTGCTGGAGAGGATTACGGATAGTAAACAAAGTCTGTGGTTGGTTTAATGATGTGATGCTTAAAGTAAATTCATAATGGTGGAAACTAATTCTACAATTGATTTTCTTGGCAGTAAAAAAGCCTTAACTAATATTTACTGAAAGTACTTTGCAGCCTTTTCTTACGGTATTCACATTAAAGTCACAAGTTTTCAACTTATGCATATAATTAGAACGATCTTTGGTTGCACGCGGCGGAATCCTCAGGTAAAACAGCTAACTGCTAAGCGTGTGTGCATGCATTTATTATTGCTGCTTCTATTGTTTCCATTCGACACTTATCAATTTTTGGTGTTTTTTGTTTATTTGCAGTGTTTTGCATGGTATTCATACACATTCATATTTGAAGCTCGTTACATGACCTACGGCTTCAAATAAATGAACCGTCAGTGTTCCTGTGGTGGTGTACGAAATTCCGAAATCCAATCAGTGACACGAAGACGAAATATTTCCGTTTTGGTCAATATCCAATCACGATATTGATGAGGAATAGTCTCGACCAATTTATCTGCAATCTCTGGATTCTTAAACATAATTATATATATTATTAAAACATTTATTGCTAGTAGCATGAAAAACGTGAAAACTGTGGTAAGTGCTGTGCTGGATTT
>NW_023458568.1:20204019-20210187 GCF_013731165.1 Rhagoletis pomonella | reverse complement strand
AGTAGCATGAAAAACGTGAAAACTGTGGTAAGTGCTGTGCTGGATTTCGAGATGGACTTTTTCGTTGGCCCATTTGCATTCTTTCTTGACTTGGTTGTCTTATTATTAACGTTTACTGGTGCAATGTTTACTTCATGGCTTATATCATTATTATTGTTGTGTGCGGTGGATTTTTTTGACTTTGATTTAGCTTTCTTAGCTGACTTTTTTGATTTTTGATTTTCAAGTGGTTTTTCTTCGGTGCTAATGTAATCACTAAAAGCCGCAGTAGTGTTTAGCGCCTGAAGTTGAAATTGTTGTTTAGCCTTTTCAGCTTCAGCTTGCATTCGAGCCAAGAATTTCACCTAGAAAATATAATAAATTAATAACTGTGCATACACAGGTCTAAGGGCTAACAGTGTTTTTGGCTGAATCCTGGCATTCTTTCGTAGTGAGACAAAACCCAACTACTTTTGCCAGAGCGGGTGTTAAGGGGTTTCCTTTCAAATCCAAGTATCGCAAGTTTGTTAAATAACCAAAACTTAGAGGTAGATGCTCCAACTTATTGTCATACAAGTCCAAATGACGCAAATTACGAAGCAAACCAAACTCTTCTGGTAAATACCGGATTTGATTTTTGCTAAGATCGAGTTTGACGAGCCGTATGAGCGTAAGGAAACTTTTCTAAAAATAAATAATAATAAAATATAGATCATGATTCCTGAAAAAAATTGCAGTTTTAAAATCAAGGTTATTCCATGTAAAAGCGGAAAACGTCATAAATGTTAATATGCCTTAATTATACCTATTTTGTTTTTTTGTTTTTTTGTTGTAGCAGCATAAAAATTACCAAAGAGTTTTTGGGAGTGATGCTGGAGTGACCGTACATGAGTGAACATACATATCGCACACCGTCTTCAAAAGAGTCACAACTCAAAATTTGACATTTTTGAAATTATGCGCTAAAAGTGTACACAGAGCTTTTATTTACCTTTCAGCAAAAGCTGGAGCAAATGTTTGTTACAATTTGTTAAAAAAAACCTAAGGTTAAGTCGCCATTGACCATATGATTAGCATGTGCTACGAAATAGTTTTTCGCATTTTCTGACGAACGTATTATTTTGAGTTGTGACTCTTTTGAAGACGGTGTGCGATATGTACGTATATATTATATCAGGCAGGTTCTGCAATTCACTTCTGAGGTAGATTTAGTGATTTTTGAAAATTAAAACGCAAAAAAATACTATTTATTGCCTAGTGCCTTTTTAGTGTTTTTTTCTGATCTAAGATTACTCCGATATAGTTAAAACCTGAAATAATTTTTAATTGAGATATCCTAATGTAATGTAATGAAAACATAAATTTTGTTTTGCTCATTTCTACTTAAAGCATGATTTTCGTTCGTTGGGATTCGATTTTTCTTTCTTGAGATATATCAGTTTTAATGTGCAGTACTTCGGTATTACGTCGTGAGTCATTATAGCATGTGGCCTTTCAATCGTTATGAACCAAAAAGTTTTGTGATTTATGTATGCATTCTTGTAAATATTGTTAATTTTTTTTGTTAACTACATACAAACTGTTATGAAAAAAGCATCCATTGATTGAGTGTGGTAAAACGCTTTTTCCCCAAGTTTTTTGTGCTTTTTGAGTAGTATTTTCAACATCGATATTTCCGATATCGATATTGTTCAGCCTGATATATCGCCATATCTATTTTACGTGCAATGGATTCATATCGATACTTTCTTAAATATCAAACATTCCTACTTCTGAGTGAATTTCAACCGCAAATTTCAATTCAAGGCTAATTTGATTGAAATTCACTTTGAAGTGAATTGCAGAACCTCCCTGAATATATTTAAATTTATAGCAATTAAATTGACAAATGCATTAAATTTTTTAATCAACTTACTCCCAAAGAGGTGATACAGTTACTTGATAGATCCAGCACACTAACTCGTTTAAAGGAAGCCTAAAAACAAAGAGTAGGAAAGTTATTACACATTTTTTATATCATATTCAAGAAAGTGTCACACATGGATTTCAACGAGACCAACTACTCGTGTGCTAGAAGCAAAACCACATGAACGCACCCCTAATTTGGGTGGAAAATAATTCACTACGGCCAGCCAAAAGAAGGGTGGATATAACTTCATGTACATATATGTATACCCAATCTTCTACAATCATACATACATTTTCATGTATGCACATAGGAAAGAGAAGGTTTGGGGATAAATAAAAAGTGAAACTTTCATCGATTTTTTGAGATATAACTCCAACAAACATCCAAAGTGGTATTTACGTAGGGAAGTGCATTGCAGGGAAAACTTGCGAATTCAACTTTTAAATTACTTACAATTTCACGCACTGGAATCTCGCTAATACCGCTCAAGCTCAAATCACAAACATTGTCGTCCACCCGCTCCTTAACGTTTACTTTCACTTTCTCAATTTTCGGCATTGTTTACAAACAAAAGTTCTATTTGCGTTAATGAACTTTTAAAGTTGAAAGCAAGGATCTCCTCCTTGTTTAATATACAATTAAATTACCAATAATTTTCTAATTTCTCATCAACAAATCCAAAATATTGACGTTGTTTTACCAGAGCCACAACTACTGAAGTTTAAGGTCAGTGAGCATGATTCAATAATAGTTGCGTTCCCTAACTCGCAAGCATGATTCAATAGTTGCGATCCCGTACGAGTCCGGACTAGTCAGAATCAGTCAGCTTTTACTGGAAATCGATCCCGTACTCGGTTCTCTGCCTATTGAGAGGACAAAAAAGAGAGAAATACGGTTCTCTCTCTGTCAGAAGTTACCAGTTTTAGTCCGAGAATTTTTTGCTGGTAAATTCTGGTAAATGTGTCAAACGATCAGCTGTAGTTTGTTTGGCAACCAAATTGTAAACAAAGGAAAAGTGCACTCTGCTAATTCATGTTGCAAAGTATTTAATTACTTGTTTAAGTGGATTCTAATGAATTTTAAAGTATTTTTGGTTATTTACATGTGTGAGCTGAGTGTGTTTACATACAAAACAAGCAAAAATTTACAACCAAAATTAGGAGGTTATGTCGAAGTTGACAGAAGTTACCATTTTTTACTAGAAAGCGATCCCGTGCTTTTCAATGTTACCCTCTCGCTCTGAGCGAATTTTTATTTGTTGACAGTTTTAATAGTCCTAGTCCGAGGAATACGGGATTGCACCTTGTTTTGGGTTACTGTTCGCCGCACAAAATATAAATACTCAATTCTTCGGCGTATAGTGAACCCGGTAGCGTGCCATTAATTTCACCTTCTAATAAATTTTCTAGAGCGTACGGCAACACCAAAACTCCATGGAGCGTGTACCGTCGTGCCGGGCCGGGCCCCACTAAAATTCTTAACGTGCGGGCTTATGCGTGTTTTTGAAAGTTGATTTTGCACTCGTGCCGGGCCGGGCCTGAAAATTTAGGCCCGTGCCCATCTCTAGTACATACCAACGGACTTTTATTAAAATCTGTGCGCTATCCAAATTAGATTATTGTCCTCCTTATGCGTCTATAAGAAATATTTTCTGTTGGTTTTTTTTCTATGATGAATTTTTCTGAAAACACAAAATTTCTTTTGAACGAGGTGCGTATTGCTCTCCTATCAATCAAAAATAATACTGTTGGATTTCTCGCTTAGGAGACATCACTTTTTAATCCTAAACGAGTAATAACAGTGTACAAAACCGACAAATCTCGCTTATTGCTCCCAAATCATGCCTCAGGGAGCATTCTTTAATTGCTCGCTTAGGAGATCTCTCATTACGCTCCTAAGCGAGCAATACATTAGGACAAAACCGACAAATCTCGTTTATTGGTCCAAAATCATGCCTCACGGAATATTTCGTCGCTCGCTTAGGAGATCTATATGATTCCTAGACGAGTAATAAAGGAGTACAAAACCGACAAATCTCGGGTGGGGTTTAGTAGCGCTCACAACTATTTCGGGAAATTCCGTCCATAGGGGTGGTCCGATCCAAAAAAAAATTACACACCCTTGTAGTCAAGGATCCACGCTTTATTTTAACAGCTCCTTTTCTTCGAAAAACAGAAAGGAGAATTCTATTGCCTGAGGGTTATAATGCCTAAGTGCGGCCGAAGGCCGCCTACGCAGAAAGGTGTTCTCTGTAAAAGGTGTTCTCTGTAAAAGGTGTTCAGCCTCCCTTCTTTGGCAACACAGAAAGGAGAATTCTACTGCCTGAGGGTTATAATCCCTAAGTGCGGCCGAAGGCCGCCTACGCAGAAAGGTGTTCTCTGTAAAAGGTGTTCAGCCTCCCTTCTTTTGCAACACAGAAAGGAGAATTCTACTGCCTGAGGGTTATAATCCCTAAGTGCGGCCGAAGGCCGTCTACGCAGAAAGGTGTTCTCTGCAAAAGGTGTTCAGCTCCCTTTCTTTGGCAACACAGAAAGGAGAATTCTACTGCCTGAGGGTTATAATCCCCAAGTGCGGCCGAAGGCCGCCCACGCAGAAAGAAATTCTACGCAAAAATACATTTGTTAAAGAGAACATTTTTTTTATATAAACTTGTTTTTTCTATTTTTAATAAACTTTTTTATTCTTTATTCAAAATCGCCCGATATCTAATTTGGCATAATTTCTTTTATTAAAAAATCCCACGGTTTCTGTTAGTTGGGTCATATTCCACTTCAAACTGCTCAGTTTGCCTAAGAAAATTCCGTTTTTCTCCCTTTTTCAAACGGTTCCCTAGGGGCCTGTGGGAGGAGCCCAAGGGGGTATACGCCTTGTTAGAAAGCGGGGACTGGCCCCTTTCTAGTGGGGGCGGTTTGGGGGGCACCGCCCCCTCCCCCTCCGCCCACCACCGCAAAAACGATGTGAGCGCTACTAAACATTTCCCCAAATCTCCCTTATTGCTCAGAAATCAGGTTAAGGGGAGTACTCTTTTATTCCTCACATAGGGAGATCTCCCTTCAAGTTCTAGTGGGTGTATACTGTGGTATGTATGTATGTATGTACATCTATTAATTTTATATACAAAGAATAAATTGTATTCAGTTAGATAATGAAAACAAAAACGCCCGCGATTCCTCTTTGAAAAGCTCGCGCAATATCCCTTTTGGTTGCTAATATTGCCAATTTTTCGTATTGCCCGTATTACCGCTGCGAAAACACAGAAATAGAGAAAATTCATTTATGATGACTTACAATCATGCACAGTATATTTTACTTAATTTTTTTTATAAAATTTTATTTAAACCCACGAAAATAACAATCGAAAAGTTCTCCGTCAACAAATTTGCAACTTAGAAAAACAGAACTCCGATCGAAATGTAGAATATGTATAATCGTAAATTTCGCAGAATAGCAAAGTTGCTAAACGGAGAAAATTTCGATTCGAATCGAAATGCAGAATAGGGCTACTAGCAAAATAAAAGATGATCGACTCGATCGACAAATTTCTATTCTGTCAGTCGACACTCGCAATAGGGGCCCAACGTCTGGTTTACACTTATATCAGATTAAACATAGGGCCTGTTCGAAGCACGTTATAAAGGCGGCATTACTGCCGCACTGATGAAAATTTGCAACACTGTTGCAACTGCCCAACTGATAAAACGTTCCTAGAAATTAACACCGAACGTGATACTTTAATGGTTCGCGCAACACTGCGGTTGTGATTGCAACTCGAACAAGCCCATACTTATCGACGTTACAGACTTCCTGTTTTATGCAAGCAGTCTGAGACGTCGATAACGATGATTAACCGCAGATTAGTGTTAACCAGACATTGAGTAACCGGCCCTAAATGCTGGCTGGCGACCAACTTTGTTGAAAGCGATTAGTTGAAAGGCCGTTCAACCAAAAGTAGAATGCAAAGTTGAACAATGCAAACGTCTTTTTATGGCGAATATTTTGATATATTTTTACATTGTGATATTTTTTTATATCTTGATATTTGTTTATATTTTGATTTTTTTTATACTTTGATATTTTTTTATATTTTCATATATTTTCATGATTCAATTATTAAATCATGATATATTTTAGATATTTTTAGCCATTCAATTTTTTTCTTCGTGCAACCCTGCGTAAGTTGAACGCAAGTTACCTGAAAATTCGCCTCGTGCGAAAGGCCTATCGTGTGCGATACCATTTTTAAACAACGGAGGCGGCGTTCGTTTCTGCATATTTAATTA
>NW_023458568.1:20200896-20203919 GCF_013731165.1 Rhagoletis pomonella | reverse complement strand
TTCGACCACAGTCGAAAATCGAATGCAACTCATAATAGGGGCCTTAGAAAAACAGAACTCCGATCGAAATGTAGAATAGGTATAATCGTAAATTTCGCAGAATAGCAAAGTTGCTAAACGGAGAAAATTTCGATTCGAATCGAAATGCAGAATAGGGCTAATAGCAAAATAAAAGATGATCGACTCGATCGACAAATTTCTATTCTACTGTCAGTCGACACTCGCAATAGGGGCCCAACGTCTGGTTTACACTTATCTCAGATTAAACATAGGGCCTATTCGAAGCACGTTATAAAGGCGGCATTACTGCCGCACTGATGAAAATTTGCAACACTGTTGCAACTGCCCAACTGATAAAACGTTCCTAGAAATTAACACCGAACGTGATACTTTAATGGTTCGCGCAACACTGCGGTTGTGATTGCAACTCGAACAAGCCCATACTTATCGACGTTACAGACTTCCTGTTGTATGCAAGCAGTCTGAGACGTCGATAACGATGATTAACCGCAGATTAGTGTTAACCATACATTGAGTAACCGGCCCTAAATGCTGGCTGGCGATCAATTTTGTTGAAAGCGATTAGTTAAAAGGCCGTTCAACCAAAAGTAGAATGCAAAGTTGAACAATGCAAACGTCTTTTTATGGCGAATATTTTGATATATTTTTACATTTTGATATTTTTTATATTGTGATATTTTTTTATATCTTGATATTTGTTTATATTTTGATTTTTTTTTATACTTTGATATTTTTTATATTTTGATATTTTTTATATTTTTATATATTTTAGATATTTTTAGCCATTCAATTTTTTTCTTCGTGCAACCCTGCGTAAGTCGAACGCAAGTTACCTGAAAATTCGCCTCGTGCTAAAGCCCTATCGTGTGCGATGCCATTTTTAAACAACGGAGGCGGCGTTCGTTTCTGCATATTTAATTATTTTATTACATCTACAATTTTGTAGTACTTTTAGTAAACTTAAAAAATGGGCTGGTTAATCTTCTTCCTCTTCAGCAGCTCCACCGCTACCTCCTTGGTTCTTCTTCAGGTTCTTCCTCTTAACGCGACCTGGGCGGCCACCACCGAATGGCGATTTCAATGAGAAATCAATGTGCTTCTGCGAGTCCAAGCGCACAACAAATGATGGGATGTTTACCACTTGTCTACGAACGCTATATATGTGCGAAAAAATGTTACATTTGTTAGCATAAAATATAACTTAAGACACGAAAACTTCCGAAAAATTAAATCGTTCAGTTGTAAAACTTACGGTAGTAAAGTTTGATAAATTCTTATACAGAACGAAAACCCATTTTAAAAGACGTTGAGAGCCGGTACAGACTGCTGTTCCGACTCCCAAGTGGTCTTACTGAACATATTTTGTTAAAATTCTCAAGTCCTGTGACAGAGACAGGTGTATACTGTCGTTGATATTTACCGAATATGTCTCTGGCGGATAAGGACGCGAGCATGATGGATTGACTTGGCTAACCCCAATTTGAAGACTTGAGTTTGCAAGCGGCGCTCCAAGAAGTCCTCAATTTTCAGACCCAGAACGTAATCGAGTTTCATGCGAGACTCATCTAATACGCCAATACGTACCAAACGACGTAGAAGAGCGTTACCTAAAAATGAAATTCAAACAATTAAGAGATTTCTTTTAAGACGAAACACTAATGCACTTATTAATCATATTTTCAGTTAATAAACTATCGTCAAAATTAATTTCAGACAAGAAGTGTCAGAGAATTAAGTAATCATCAGAGAGATAACTTGTGCTGTTTTCCAAAACGAGCATCTGTTTCTTTTAATTAAATATGAGCAACTTTATTAGATATTTTTTCATGACTGTGCAGATGGGAAATTCCTTCATTTAGGGCCAGTTTTTCAGTGCTAGTTTAAACTTAGATTGAGTAAACCGAGTTTAAATTAAACAGCTGGCTGACATTTGATTGGCTGATCTTAGTTTAAACCAGCGAGACCGGGCGTTTAAACCGCGGAGGTGCACTGGAAAACTGGCACTTTAGATTTAAAATGAAAAAAAATCCATGCTTGGTATGAGCGTTTTAGGAAACAGCTTAAATTCTCAACCTTAAAACTATCGCCCCTATTGCGAGTGTCGACTAGTAGTAGATAAACGACTCTTATTCGAGTGTCGCTTTTCCATGGTATTGTGCATGTCGATTTCTCGTTGAATAAGCGACTGAATAATTTTTATCGATCATTTTTCTACAACTGTTTGTTTGTAGGATGAGCGACTATTAAATATTCACACACTTATTGAACAAGAAAGCGACTTTGAAAATACCACGGATAATGGATAATCGACTAACAGTTGTTTACCTACTACAAGTCGACACTCGCAATAGGGGTGACTATTGGTTACCTTGGAACAATCTCTTTTCGTCTTTCTCCTCTAAGGTCAGCAATTCACGAGCAGCCTTACGGATTTTGGCCAATGCGTACTTTACACGCCAAACCTCACGTTTATTGCGCAAACCATATTCGCCAATGATTTTCAACTCTTGATCCAAACGCGCCTTTTCATAAGGACGACGTGGCGTAACATAAGTCTTCGAGAAGACAGACGGTATGCGTCCGTTGACCATTTTTCCAGCTCTTCAACCGAGTGCTAAAATAACCAGACCAGGTTAGCTACAATACCCCGCAAGTATCTTAAACATCTTCATAGTTATATAAAATTACTGATATTCAGATATAAACTGGCAAATTAAGGCATCTGATCACAAAATATTTAATACAAAAATTTACCAGAAACATTATAATATAGTAAAATAAAAGCTAATCTAAATCTTCACATGCCTTCGCCTCAACGTTCGGGAAATGAAAGAACGAATAGAGTTTGACGTACCTGTCAGTTTGAGAATTGGGAAAGCTTAAAGTGGGCTGTGGTTCATAAGTAGTGTTGCCGTGCGTCTCAAGAAAATGTATCACATTCCACGTTTAAGCTTATAGGGCATTCGCACGTGGCGATTTTACAGGCAACAAAAGTTGAATAC
>NW_023458568.1:20197033-20200796 GCF_013731165.1 Rhagoletis pomonella | reverse complement strand
CTTCATCTTCATCATCATCTTCATCTTCATCTTCATCTTCATCTTCATCTTCATCTTCATCTTCATCTTCATCTTCATCTTCATCTTCATCTTCATCTTCATCTTCATCTTCATCTTCATCTTCGTCTTCATCTTCATCTTCATCTTCATCTTCATCTTCATCTTCATCTTCATCTTCGAAGACGTTTCTGTGCTGTAGCAAATATTTTATAGGGTGCTTTAAAACACGTTACTTCTCAAGGGCTATTGCAATTGGTATTCATGCGGTGAGACTAGGAATTTCAACTGATCCTTTTGTATCAGTTGTCTAAGATGGAGGCATTTTGGCTCGCACTTCTGAAGAAACACTGAGCTCTCAGAGATCGAAATTAGCTGCATTCGAAATTTCGAATCGGCTCGCGGTGTTAACTTAACCCAACTTAAGCTGTACTTCTTTGATCTTTGAAATAGTTGGTCACATTAGTCAAGATCCCTGGAGCATATAGGAAATTCATCCATATTTTTGCATTGTCATCGTGATTGGAACTATGCTGAAAATTTCAAGTCTCTACCTTGTCGGGAAATTAGTTTAAAATCGATTGAAAATTTCCGCGGGATGACCAAGCTAAATAAAAGCTTGTAAAAATGAAATCCATAGCCGCGGCGTTATTACTTGAAGAGGAGGACGAGTCCCAGATTGCTGATGCGGAAATTGAATGGCGGAGATTTAGGGACATGTTTGATCTTTTTCAGATGAGTGAAGAGTCATAAATTCATCATGAACTGTATTACTCATCGCTCAAAGCCAGTGAAATTATAAACGTTGTTTGAGCACTCCACAACATTTGCATTTACTACAGAGTGGAAAATTTGAACGCAAATGAATTCCATTTTGAAAGCCGTCAGGAGGAGGGGAAGAACAAAGCTCCATAGCAAATCGAATTCGAGACAACATACGCACCTCTTTTTAAAAAGTTAATAAAAACGAGTGCAATAATAAAAGCATATTTTTTTATGTAACTTCACATTTTATGTATGTATGTATGTACATACCTCTATTAATCTATCTATATCTATACTATCTTCTATACTAATTATATAAAGAGAAGTCCCTTTTTTTGTAACAGGTAATCTCGCGAACGGCTGGTCCGACTTTCATGAAATTTTGTATAAAAAGAGCCTTCAGCAACCACCATGTTTTAGGCCAAAAAAAATTTACTTTTTCCGGTAGGTGGACCAGGGACCGATCTATTCGAAAAAATCTTATTATGGTCCGATTTGCCTAAAATTTGGTATGTAGGTAGCTTTTTGCCTATATTAGCATATAGGATCCTTTTCTTTCCGTGAAGTGGACCAGGGACCGATCTATTCGAAAAAATCGTATTTATGGTCCGATTTGCTTAAAATTTGGTGCGTAGGTAGCTTTTTGCCTAGATTAGCACATAGGATCCTTTTTTCCGCGAAGTGGACCACGGACCGATCTATTCGAAAAATCTTAACTATGGTCCGATTTGATTCAAATTTTGTACGTAGGTAGCTTTTTGCCTAGATAAGCTTATAGGATCCTGTTTTCGAATTTTCATGCAATTTTGAATATAAATAGCTTTGAGCAACCACCATATCAAGAGCGAATTCGTCACTAGGCGAGTTTTTTTCGCGGAAATCAGAAACAACAGATACAGCCAAAATATAGTAATGATATATAATATATATACACTAATATATATTTTGAAAGCCGTTTTTTAGTGTTTGCAAAGCTCGAGAAGGGCTGAACCGATTTTTTTGAAACTGTCACCGGCCGCACGTGTCCCAAGGATGGTTTTATGCTAAACAAATTCTATATGTAAAGGGGCCACGCCAAAACAAACCGAATTTTTTTCTTACTCCATATCTCTGGTAGTGTTCATGGTAGAGTTCTGGAACTCCGTATGAAGATATACGAAAACAATCGCATTCTCTTGAAGAAAAATTGGAGCTATTGGAAAAGGGGGCGTGGCACCTCCCATACGCACCGAAATTCATGGTAGAGTTCTGGAACTTGGCATGGAGATATACGAAATCAATCGCATACTCTTGGAGAAAAATTGGAGCTATTGGAGGGGGCGTGGCACCTCTCATACAAACCAAAGTTTCCATACTACGTATCTCTGGAAGTGTTGATGGTAGCGTTCTGGAACTTGGTATGGATATATGAAATCAATCGCGTATTCTTGGAGAAAAATTTGAGCTTTTGGAAAAGGGGCCTGGCATCTCCAATACAAATCAAATTTTTAGTACTACGTATCTCTGGAAGTGTTCATGATAGATTCCTGGATCTTTATATGGAAATATACTAAATCAATCGCATACTCTTGGAGAAAAACTTAAGCTATTGGAAAAGGGGACGTGGTACCTCACATACAAAACCAATTTTTCATACTGCATATCTTTGGAAGTGTTCACGGTAGAGTACTGGAACTTGGTATGGAGATATCCGAAATAAATCGCATACTCTTAGAGAAAAATTGGAGCTATTGGAAAAGGGAGCGAGGCACCTCCCAGTCAAACCGAGTTTTTCATACTGCATATCTCTGAAAGTGTTAACGGTAGAATACTGGAACTTGGTATGGCTAAAAATGAAATCAATTGCATACTCTTGAAGAAAATTTTGGTCTATATACGAAATCAATCGCATACTCTTGGAGAAAAACTTAAGCTATTGGAAAAGGGGACGTGGTATCTTTCATACTGCATATCTCTGGAAGTGTTCACGGTAGAGTACTGGAACTCCGTATGGAGATATACTAAAACAATCGCATACTCCTGAAGAAAAATTGGCGCTATTGTAAAAATGGGTGTAGCACCTCCCATACGAACCGAATTTCTCATGCTACATATCTCTGAAAGTGTTCATGGTAGAGTTCTGGAACTTGGTATGGAGATATACGAAATCAATCGCATACTCTTGGAGAAAAATTGGAGCTATTGGAAAAGGGGGCGTGTGGCACCTCTCATACAAACCAAATTTTTCATACTGCATATCTCTGGAAGTGTTCATGGTAGAGTTCTGGAACTTGGTATGGAGATATACGAAATAAATCGAATACTCTTAGAGAAAAATTGGAGCTCTTGGAAAAGGGAGCGAGGCATACAAACCGAATTTTTCATACTGCATATCTCTGAAAGTGTTAACGGTAGAATACTGGAACTTGGTATGGCTAAAAATGAAATCAATTGCATACTCTTGAAGAAAATTTTGGTCTATATACGAAATCAGTCGCATACTCTTGGAGAAAAATTGGAGCTATTGTAAGAGGGGGCGTGGCACCTCCCATACAAACCGAATTTTTCATACTGCATATCTCTAGAAGCGTTAATGGTATAGTTGTGGAACTTGGTACGGAGATATACGCAATCAACCCCATACTCTTGGAGAAAAATTTGAGCTATTTGAAAAGGAGGCGTGGCACCTCCCATACAAACCGAATTTTTCATACTGCATATCTTTGGAAGTGTTCATGGTAGAGTTCTGGAACTTGGTATGGAGATATACGAAATCAATCGCATAGTCTTGGAGAAAAATTGGAGCTAAGTATTGTAAAAGGCACCTCTCATACAAACCGATGTTTTCATACTGCATATCTTAGGAAATGTCCATGGTAGAGTATTGGAACTTTGTATGGAGATATATGATATCAATCCCATTCTCATGAAGAAAAATGGGAGCTGTTGGGAAGGGGGGCGTGGCACCTCCCATGTAAACCGAATTTTTATACTGCATATCCCTGAAAGTATTCATGGTACA
>NW_023458568.1:20185324-20197023 GCF_013731165.1 Rhagoletis pomonella | reverse complement strand
CATATCCCTGAAAGTATTCATGGTACAGTACAGTCCATACTCATGGAAAAAATTGGGGCTATTTGAAAAGGGGGTGTGAGGCCTATAAACGTACTGACTTTTAGCTATCTTTGAATGCATTTATAATTCCTCTGCAGGTGTGTTTGTGAATGAAATCCTCCTAAATGGTTGTACGGATTTTTACGAAATTTTTTGTGTGTGTTTGAGTGGGTCTCTGGATGGTTTAGATTCACAATTTAACCCGACAGTTGACGCTGTAGTTGAATTATTACTAAAAATCTTATTTTTGATCCGATTTGGCTAATGTATTAAATATGTATTGGTAATGGTAAGAGCAATACTAATGCAAAAACGTGCTGCCAAGTGGCGCTGAAGACGAGTTATTACTAAATAAATTAAAAAAAAAGAACTTTTTAATGTACCACGCTTTTATAAATGGACTAAAACTAGAAAATAATATTTCTCAGTCCCATAGAACTTGTTTTGATAACTTTTGATTTTGAAATTTTAGCAAAAGTCATTATAAACAATTTATGAGATTGAAAGCGAAAAACGTAGAGCGCATGCAATGCAAAGCATTAGATTTAATTGACGATATTCAAACTACATATATAACATAGACCTAAAATTTCTAAAGCGAAAGTACAAATTTGAGATCGATTTTAAGCGGTCGTTATTAATATACCCACATACATACATATATTACTCTTCAATTTCAAATCAGGCCTTTTACATGCGTCCCTCGCTTTTCATTTTCAATCTCATAAATTGTTTATAATGACTTTTGCTAAAATTTCAAAATTAAAAGTTATCAAAACAAGTTCTATGGGACTGAGTTATTTTCTAATTTTAGTCCATTTATAAAAGCGTGGTACATTAAAAATGTTTTTTAAATTTATTTTATACTCTGTAGTCTTGTCTGTATAAAATTTTGCAATAGATACTAAAATAATTCAACTTGCAGTGAAAAGAGAACAGATGAATATGCAAGCAAATGTTTGCTCACATTTAGTATATGCCTGCATATGTACATATAGCAGCAATTAATTTCATTTATAGAAATGGCGTGTCGTCCATTTCCGCTGTAGCGTATGTAGTGCATACTTTTAAATTCTTCTGGCGAGGCGACATCTATCTCTAGAGTTTTTCTAATTGTATGTATTTGATATGATACCTACGACGAGGTTGATATCTAGACTAGGTTTGCCATAAATACCTTTGCTATATTTATAGTGTGGTGGTCTGGACCAGGGTTGTTGCGAATACTCGCATTCGCATTCGCAACCGCGGAGCTTCCGCATTAATTTTAACATTCGCTTTTGCTTTCGCATTCGCTTTCGCATTCGCAATAATAAATTATTCCCAAGTAAAAGTCCTTTCCGGACAATAAACAAACCGCGTATCCAAATTAAACAAGTTTGGTATCAAATGAAAGAGGACTTAAATAGCTTTAAAACTGAAATGTCTAAACAAGCAAACTCACCTATTGAAAAATATTTCATTAAAAAATTATAATTAATTACCATAGAACAAACCTTGGGTCAGGTATATGAATTTCTTTAGTATTAAATGATATAAAAAAATATATATAAATAGAGGTGGTAACCTTCGTTCGTTATTTCTGTTTAAAAGCTATTTCAGTCCTCCCACATGATACCAAATTGGTTTAATTTTGATAAGCTGTTTGTTTATTATCCAGAAAAAAACTTTCGGAATAAAAAATATTAGGCCAAGTTTAACTGGTAAAAAAATAACTGTTTCGGTCCCTGGAATATTATGCAAGTGCAATGATAAAAGGTATATCTGCTCAGTCACAGAAGAAAGGACCAAAAATGAATTACAAAAACCAAAATCGAAAAACGAAAAACGCTGTTGACCTTACTGGTTCTCCACATTTAGAAACAACCAATAGAATGAAAATGAAGAATTCTTTGGAAAACAACGGTGTTTAATCAACGATCTTGCCATGATACTAGATTGTGAAGATGAAAGTCAGGAGGATACATAAGACATTTGCAGACCGATGCAATTCCCAAAAAAAAATTATTGCACCGCAATAAAAAAAAAAATAAATATAACTGAAAGTCCTCTCGACTGGTGCAGCGTCAATCGAAAACAATTTACAATTTTGTCAAGTTTAAAGTTTTTCAAGTTTTTCGCAGCGAGCGAGTAGTTATTTAGTGGTGGTTTGATTTACGACCCTTTAAAAACTTTTTATTGAATACAATGTTCCAATTTTTAAATTCAAGTACTAAAAAAAAAATTATTAAAAATTACTAACCTTTCCATTTTTTATTTAACTAAATCACCTAATGTACTCACCTAAATTATTTCTTAACAAGTAAAAAAGTCTAAGTTCGGGCGGAGCCGAACATTAAATACCCGGTGCAAGTATTCAATATAGTTTTTTCACCTTAAAACTACCGCTACATGGTAAGCAGTGGTGGTTTTACGTCTATTTCAAACATCTTCGATAGAACGTTCAGTTAGACATAATGAGTTAAACTTATATAGATATATGTGGGCCCATTTTCCAAAATTCCATAATGTTAATTCTTTTCAAAGGATTGTTGTTAGTATCAAATTTGGGTAAAATTAGCGTTATAAAAAGGTGGTCGTAATTTTAGTCAGATTTTACCGGTTACCGATATACACATATGGGGTTTTAAGTAGGCGGGGTCACGCCCATTTTCCAACATTTTATTATAAGCGTACTTTTTGTTAAAGAATTATTGCAAACATCAATTTTGAATAAATTAGCTGCAGTATTGATTACTGATTTATCGAAGTTTTCGTATTTCTCTAAATTACCGTTATGTGGGATGTGGGCGTGGTTATTATCAAATTTTTTAAATTTTCAGCCGTTTGGTATGTTTTGTGAAGGCCAACAACTTTGCCAAGTTTGGGAGAAATTGGTGGAGCGGTTCCCAAGATATACACCTACCTATGCCTACGCCCATTTCCAAAAATTGTTAATATTCTCATTTTTAATTTCATTTCAAAATAAGTACACATACCAAGTTTCTTTAAGATATCTCAATTTGTACTCGAGTTGTCGTGTGCACATACGGTTACTCTTTTCAATCTGATCATTTATGTATACATTTGTCTATATCTATCTCGATTCGTTTTGCCTGTTACAAACAGTGTTGCCAGAACTTTTTGGGCCGAGCGGCTAGATTGGCAAAAAAAGCGGCTAAAAACGGCTAAAATGTTTTAGTGAAATTTCACATAGACTCTGGCAAAAAACGGCTAAAATGTTTTAGTGAAAATTCACATGCTTTATTTAAATAAATCGCAAGAAACGAAAGACTAGTTAACACCAATTATTTATATCGAGTGTATATTCCTCATCATCAAATGAATCACTATTGTATATATCACCTGAATTCATAAATTTTAAGAGATCGTCATCTACAGTAAAATTATGGCAGCATTTTTCTTCACGTTTTAAACCGTATCTTATATATAAAATAGCGTTTAACGTTTTAACGCACATTGGATTTCTTTGCTTAGTTTTTATTATATTCATTGAACTAAATATTCGCTCTACTTCTGCATTACTTATAGGCAAAACAAGAAAACTAAAAACTAGGTTGGAAAGGTTTTCTCCTAGGGCATTCCGAAATTGATAAACTTCGGCCCAAAATTTTACAGTTGAGTCTAAATTACTCCAGGTATGTAACGTTAACCGTTGCCATTGCATCTCTATGGATGTTATTTCGTCGGCATTATATTTGTGTTTTTGCTGCTGTAGTTGAACAAATACTTTTGGTTTAATTACTCTTAATGCATTTCCAACCGAAAAAAGTAAATTTTTTTAGTGTGGCAATATTTGTAGGGAGGCGTTGGCGTAATTCCTTTATTAAAGTGATAATAAAATAGCGACCATTTTCTCGAATTATTTTCTCGGCTTCGTGGCCAAAGGCGTTTGTGCTTACTTTTGTTTTTAAATACTCTTCAAAACTGTGATAAAACTGAAGAAATGGAGCAAGGTATGGTTCCAACGGGGAGCATATAGGATCAAATGTGTCCGCGCTAATAACCACTAGGGAGCATAGATGCGAAAGTAAAACATTAAGTTCATTAAAAATCTTCATTGGGTCTGCATTATTGCTTTCGAACAACTTGTTTACTTTTTGCACCTGAAAATTAGGCAAATAGTAAAATCGGCTAAAAACGGTTAACTTTTTTTTTACAAACCGGCTAACAAATCGGCTGCCGGCTAGATCGAATTTTCTCCGGCTAGTTGCTATCAAAACCGGCTAAATCTAGCCGGAAAACGGCTAAAATGGCAACGCTGGTTACAAACAGTCGTTATGTGAAAAAAGTTATAATACCCTTGCGTACAAGTGCGCTCGGGTATAAAAATACTTGACATCCGCATTCGCATTCGCATCCGCGGATGTTAGCGTTTGAACATCCGCATCCGCATTCGCATCCGCGGATGTCTAAAGTTCCTTATTCGCAACATCACTGGTCTGGACATACAACATTGCAAGTTGATAGAAGCGTTGTAATAATAATAATAAAATAAAATAGCCAAGTGAGAAAAGGTGCCGTGAAGGTCAGATTAAATCGACCTGTTGCACCATTGAGTGTATCGAACTCTCCTGTGTTGCGATTGGCCCAATGGATGTGATTTCCCAATATTATTATGCGTTCAAGCTTTTAAGGTATTTCGTCTGAAATAAGTCTACGTATATTGCATTTCTGTAGCACAATGATTCGCACCCATTTTGAAATTGCCACCAACTATACTGTAAAGCTTCTAGGACATTCACTATAGAACCGGGTTATTGTTGCCTCCAGGGAGTGAAGAGGAAAAAATTCTTAAATTTTATTTCGCTTTGTGAATAACCGTGCTATGAAATGCTGCAAAGTTGGAGAATTTCAAGAACTTCTTCGCGGATATAACACTTTCTTTAGGTTATTTAAAGCGGCAAATGACCACCAAACCATAATCTTAGCAGAATGTGCCAACCAAAATCGTAAACGTGAATTGTTGGTGAAAATGTTGGACCAAAAAGTCTTGGTAAAATAAATAAAAATTTTGGGCGTTTATTTGTAAGCGCTGTATGTACGCACATTCAAAATATTTAGCTAATACAAAACCTTATCATTATTTTCTTTCTGATATCTAAAAAAAGTTAATATTTTTTAAAACCTCTTCAGAATTTTTTTTTTTGAGAAATATAAAAAAATACTCACTTCGCTCCACTGTCGCGAAAAAGAAGAGCCCATTTTGTAGCGTTGAATAATTCAGCTGTGAATTCGTGAGCAAATTCTTGATAAGAGAAGTTTGGCTTGTAATTGTTTTTCATAAAGCTTAAATAATTGGGATATCGTAAATCTGAAAATAAAAGTACACAATTGTATGTAGAGCATACTAGTAAAAATGTATGCAACTTTCTAAGAACTCACTTATCCAGTCGGTCCAAAACCATTCGGAACCAAAGCTGGGCACTGAATATACACCCCAATGAATGAAAATGCCAATTTTTGCCTTATCATACCAGCTGGGCAATGGACGCTTATCGAGACTATCCCAATTCGGTTCATAACGTTCTAATGCTGATGCGTTAATAATCATTAAATAAATGAAAAATACACAATGATGCCGGCGGAGCATTGCTTCCGAATTTATAATAAAACTAAGATCTTCGAATTAATGTGATGATATATGTAAGTATTTATGACACACAGCTGCGCGCGAACGAGCAGATAAACAATAAGCGGGTATACAGAAACACAGCGAAGCGAAAACAAAATCTACACTTGTTTATTGGAAGATCAGTTTGCCACTGAGAGTACTTTAAAGCTGATTAAATAATAGTGGGACTGATGAAACGTCGCACAGTGATCTGAGGGTGGCGGAAAGTCTTAATTTCGAAATGTGTGGAAATATTCAGCTAAGTGGTTGACTCGATTCTAAACATGTCTACTAACAGGTTTTGAAAGACTGAAAGACTAATAAACGGAAACACGGAACTTAAGAATAATAAGTTTTATGAGAAAAAAATAATTACACTTTTTTCAACAGACAAATAATATTCGATAGTTACATAATTCTTACCTAATTAAAGGTAATCTATTAACGCGCAAGTAGTCGACTCTCTTTATAGCCTGCCGTTGAACATTTCTGCTGGAAATACCTACTATTATCTTACTCTTTGACTTTAAATTACGAAAGAAGGTCTACGTAGGGGACAGTCTTAACGTAGCATCTCCACACGCAAAAAAATGTTTGCTAAAAATTTTTGTTTGCCAGATATACGTTTTATCAGTGCACTTGCACAATATTCGCATTCGCAAAAGCTCGGCATTGATTATTGCGAATGCGAATGTTAAAATTTATGCGGAAGTTCCGCGAATATTCGCAACAACCCTGATATGTACAACATACATACGTATGGATGTATGTATGTATGTACGTAGCAAACTGCAATATTTAAGTAACTACTGAAGATAATTCACTCAAAATTGATATTTACAATAATTTTGGTACAAAATACCAAATGGCCGAAAATTTTTAAAATCGGACAATAACCACGCCTACATCCCATATAACGGTAATTTAGAGAAATACGAAATACTCGATAAATCAGTAAATATTAAAGCTAATCTAATCGAAATTGATGCTTGCAACAATTCTTTACCAGTAAATGCATTTATGGTAAAATTTTGGAAAATGGGCGTGGCACCGTATGGTTATTGCGCCATCCACACGATAGCATAAGGTTGAAAATTATTGAAATCGGACTAAAATTACGGCCGCTTTTCATATAACAGTAAATTTCAGATATGCTTGAAACTTCAATATTTCGAAACAACAATCCCTTGAAAAGTAACATTATTTGGAATTTTGGAAAATGGCCTAGATACCGCCCACATATGACTATATAAGTTTATCTCATTACGTCTAACTGAACGTTCTATCGAAGACGTTTAAAATATCACCAAGTAGCGGTAGTTTTCGGAAAGGTGAGAAGCGTATAAATATTTAATACTTGCGCCGGGTATTTAATGTTCGACTCCGCCCGAACTTATGGGTCGATTATCGATAGCAATCGAACCTCAGCTGCGTTGCTAGTTGCTAAAACGATATTACAGATAGCAACTGACAACTTTCAACTGACAACTACAGTTGCTAAAAAATGTGTATAGAGGTGACTGGGAATGTCTCTGGAGCGTATTTAGGAGCGAAAATTGAAAAGTGTGTCATATATTTTACTTTTTAATAATTTGAACGATATTAACATTTTGCAATGCAGTTTGCTTTTACAGAATATTATGAAAATAACAGAACAATAACTTGAAATTTTAGTTCCCATGGAGTACGCCCTCTTGGCGAAACAAAAGCGAACACTGATTGCAAATTTGAGCCTTCATCAACTGAAGCACCTCTTAAAACTACCGACACACTAAGTTTTCCAAATTGAAGCCATTGCTGTGGCATTTCCTTCTGCGAAAAATTGAAGAGGAGCGAAAGCTTTTATGGGCGAAGGTATTTAAGTTGAACGAAGTAGTTCATTTGTTTATTAACCAATTATACTACAGCTTTTTCTGGAAGTCCTCAATATGCTTTGAAAATGAACACAAAAGGGTAATAACATAAAAACCTGGAAAGCACTAACTTTTGCTTACAGTGCACGCTGTAGCTCTAGAGGTATAGAATGACGCCTGGTTGAGGCTGCGGTCATGCACTTTTCCTCCTCTTAAAGAAATAATTGTGATGAACTTAGCTTTATTGCTGTCTTTTCTTTAAAACTCTTTATTTTAATAATTTAATTTTACTCGCACAGCTTGTGTACAGCCGCTTGCTGGTTGTCGAACTGTCAAATTTCGGTTATCGATAACTCTACAGCAACTGACGATAGTTGCCATTCGTAATACAAATTTTCTTTCCAGTTGCGTTGCCAGCTGGCAACCGAACCATGGTTGCGTTGCTATCCGTAATCGACCCATTAGACTTTCTTACTGGTTTATATTTGGACGAAGCCACTGTCTGCTTATTGGTTTAAATCGTTATGCTTCACACCTTAATCCAATAATGCAACTATTAACTCTACACTTTGCAATATTGTTATTTTGTTAAATACCATTAACAGAGCGATTATTTGCTCAAGGAAATTATTATTACTATAGTAATCGATGATCAGTAAAACAGCCCTTTTCATATTCCTAGGAAAAGTGCGACATTCAATTTTGCATTACCTAGTATCGAGGAATGAATGTGATTTAATATGAATTTTTTGGGACTTTTTGGATACATTAGAATGCTGATTACATAGTAAACATAAATGGAATCTAGAACTCATAAGAAATACATAACATTAATTATCACGCATGTAATGCATTACTACTTTTCGCACTGGGTACCTATGTACATAACAGGGTTGTTGCGAATATTCGCATTCGCAATCACAACCGCGGAGCTTCCGAATTAATTTTAACATACGCATTCGCATTCGCAATAATCAATGCGGAGCTTTTGCGAATGCGTATGTTGTGCAAGTGCACTGATAAAACGTATATCTGTCAAACAAAATGACAAATTGCAGCCAATATTTGTTGCCTGTGGTCGTTGGCGTATTTGTGTAACAAAACTGGTCAAATATCATATTTATCAACTTTGATAAAAATGTCTTTAAACTTATTATTTCTTAAGCTATATAATCGAGCAGTTATACAAGTTCCCACTTCTACTTGGCCTTTGACGTACGTCAAAGAGAACATAGTCCTTTTAATAATATATTTTTTTGTTTTCTCTCCTTTAAATACCTGCATTTCTTTCTTTATTATGATTCTTTTGGATCAGTCTTAAAAAAACTTCTAGACATAAAAGAAGAAAGTGTGCACTGTAATTTTAAACCAATTTGTCGTGATTTGCTCTTTGTTACATATCGTCACCTGAAATGCAAAAAGACGTAACAAACATCGTCGCTGAAATACAAAAAGCAGGGTGGGCAAAAACTCGGAGTTCGAGCGAGCGAGCGAGCAAACTCCTACTCAATGCCTCGCAGACAACGAGGCGCTTGCATCTCGTACTCGTAGCAGCAATGAGGCGAGGCACGAGAAGTTTGGCTCGCTCGCCAAACGAGCGAGCGCTGCTTGTTTGCTAACACTCCTATTAAACGAGCGAGGCTGTTGTGTGTTGCCTCGCTCGCAGTGCGAGGCGAGTAGCTGTCTACATACTCACTCTGCTACGAAGGACGAGTGAGCGACGAGCGAGCGCTCCGAGTGTACTATACAACACATGCATTTTTGGGCATAAAAATGTGGGAATGTATGTCAATAGATTATGTACGAAAGTAGTTAATAATTGTATGTACATATGCATATATATATATGTATGTAAAGTGTTATATTAGGGCAGCATTTAAAACAACAAATAAAATTGATCACATACATAAGCATAGATTATGGAATGAATTATTTTTTAGAGTTATGTATATTCATACATGTGTACACACATAACATGCATATTTATATATGTTTGTATGTACGTATTTATGTATATATGCATTTATGTATGTATGTACATATGTATGTATTTTGTCTTTACAGAGAAAAGTAAGTAACGAAGATATTATAATCGTTTGTGCCGCAGAAACAAAAAACAAGTAAGCACTTGTTAACACCCCCAAAATAGTTTGCTACTTGTAGCACTTATGCTGTATACCTGAATGAATTATAGTCCTTGGTGAAAAAATTTATTTGTGGCCTGTTGTTCAAGGACATGTATATATGGATATGTAGACATGGGAAAATTTACGTAAACAAAGAATAGAGACCGGTTCGCATACAACTTTGGCGTTGCGTTGGCGTCGAATTCCAAAGCAGCCGTCCACATTTCCAAAATTTGGCAACGCTAAGGCCAACATAAAGCAGAACGATCGCTGCGTCGGTCGCCAGCTGTTGCAAATAAATAAAATTAAATGAAATGTTTTTTACTTTTAATCAAATGAAGGCAAGAAATATAATTTTTCATGGAATTATTGATATGAAATATTAATGTATCTCTCGTTAATATGTTAATTTAGTGGCCAAAGTAGTCTCTGTCAAGCTTCATTGTAGAACGCATACTTTTAACTTGCGTTCTGTCAAACCAACGCCAACTACAAAGTCAACGCGAAAGTTCTGTGTGGACCAGCCTTAATTATCAAATAGTAGTTTGTATTATCCTACATACATACATATGTATAGGGGCTAAACCAGGAATATTCATTTGAAAATGCCGATGTCCTACTCATTTATGAAATGAAAGACAAAATAATGATTTTTATAAATATTATATTCTCATTTATACATACATATGTAACATAGTTACTTAGTCAAATTACTTAGTAATTACTTGTATGTAAGAATACAAAGACAAATTATTCATCAGAAGCATTGCCCCTTACACACTCAGAAAAAGGTTTAGTTATAATAACCAAGATTTGGTTATAGTGACCAAGTGGCATAGTTGGATATGGCGAAATAAATATCTAGTTCACGAAAGTCTGCAATTTACTTGAGCCTTCTAGTTGGGACAAATGTATTGTTGTTAATAATTACAAAACGACTACATTGAGTGGACACTATTGTTAGTTGAATAAAATCATTGTTGAGCAAATATTGTGGCGAATACTGCGGCAACACAAAGCGAACAACGAGAAATAGGCAGAATGTTCGAGGAATGACGTAGAATGTTCCACAAAGAGAAACGTCAAGTTGGATGAACACTGCGAACAGCGAGAGAAAGAGAATGAGCGATAAACTTCAGAATGTTCTAGAGTTGCCATAAGTGCCAGCGCAGGTATATAAGGGCGCCGCCACCACGAGGTGAGTTAGTTACGAAGTGACAAGACAGCAAGCTACAAGTAAAGTGAGCGGAGAATTGAGTTGCGAATAAGCAAGCTATAAGTTTAATTGTGTTAACAAGTAGTAAAGCGTTGTTATTGCTTTAACAAGTATTGTAAAGTGTTTTTACTGTATTAGCAAGTATTGTAAATTGTTTGTTGTACAATAAAGTTAATTGTACTACAATTTGGTCATCGTTAGCATTTATTTAACAATCCAGCGATACGAGCCCGAGTATATTTGGGTAATCCGGACGAGGGTTCAAGGATAATCGTAACAATATAAACAATGCTTTGGTTGATACAAGTTTTCAATTAATTTTATTAACTTGCTGTAGACGTGAATCAGCTAACCGTTTATTATTGGAAAAAAAGTTTCAGTTTGACACAAACAAAAATTTACTCGATGGTTGTTGTGTTTACTTCTTTTATTTGCATATATAATAATACAAACATATTTACATAAATAGTTACTAGTGTAAATAATATATATGTATATGGTGGTAAGAATTTCCTAAAAAGAAACGATTAAACAGAAATAGTCGTGCGAAAACCCAGGTCAATATCTGCTGGAAGTGCTGGTTTAAGTATACTACTTTGCCTTTTCCTTGGCTAAATAGATACTTTCTAATTATAATTCACATGAATTATATATCCACTGAGAAACGCCGGTTGGCATCAAACTTTATATTTTTAAATAACCATACCCGCACCGAAACAACTCGCGGCGATGGCAAAACTGAAACTGAGACAAACAAGCCCGGGCATAGGGTTCGAACGATACTATCGATATTGAGTAAGTATCGATACTGAGGGTATAAAAATGAGTACTTTAATACTCGATACCTTATT
>NW_023458568.1:20159971-20170324 GCF_013731165.1 Rhagoletis pomonella | reverse complement strand
ATGGTTTAATGAAAAAAAATGGCAACATTGCTTTTTCGCGTATACAGTGGCTTTGTTTCTTTTCTTTTCTAGCAGATAATTATCAGGAAGGAAAATAATGAGAAAATTGAAAGAATTACCCTCACAGAGAGGGAATAACGAAAGAGAAACGCAAAACTAGCAGAAACTAGCAAGTAATCAGTTGATCGGTGTATTTGACTAGGTTCGTTCCCGTACGCAACGCGGGATCCCGCGGGTGCCCAAAATAGCCCAGAAATCATTCCCGTACTCAACAAAATGGGTAATAGAGAGCGAAAATTGGAACGTATTGGATCGTAAGTGTCTTCTTCTTCCTGTCCGAAACAGCCCGGACTTTTTCTCCGGAAAAAAATGGATAAAGCGTCAAAGTTCATATCAGCTATTTTGTGTTTACATGTTGCCTGCATTTACTTAGTGCTTTTAAGGAATAGTGAATGTATTTTCAATCTTTATGAATCAAAAAATCAATTTCCAAGTGTTTGCATTTATGTGACAAAAACAAAAACAACGCGAATAAGCTGCTTCTCAAATTCTGGGCACGAAATGTGGTTTTTTGCGTTCCCGTACTTCTGGATTATGTTCCATTTTTGAGAGCAAACTTTTCGCTGTGAGGCTGTGAGGTATCAAAAATGTCAAAATTCCTTGGACACACACGCGAAATAATGGAAATTTTTTCTTGACCGTTTTCTTGAGAGCTGCATACAAGGCTTAAGGCCTGTATGCAGCTCTCAAGAAAAGCAAAAAGTCCATATAAAATGACGTACAAGAAATGGCTAAGAAATTTTCTTGAGTCAAATTTCCCTAAAGCCCTGTATGCAGCTCTCAAGAAAACGGTCAAGAAAAAATTGCAGTTATTTCGTGTGTGTCCAAGGAATTTTGACATTTTTGATACTTCACAGCCTGTCGCCTTACTCTTTCCTCAAGAAATAATGGAACGGGCATAAATTTCTGTTGCAAACCTGGGTTGCCTTGTGCTCTTTTTTCACAAAAAACTTTAGAAAACCGTAGTAGAAAGCGTAGTATATTTCTTAAGAACTGCGTACTGGCCTGTATGCAGCTCTCAAGAAAAGCAAAAAATCCATATAAAATGACGTACAAGAAATGGCTAAGAAATTTTCTTGAGTCAAATTTCCTTAAAGCGAAGCGCACATTGGCGCGATTCTGTCGTTGCGAATCCGCAAGCCCAAAAATTACAACAATGCTACCCATACATTTTAATGCGCTGGCGCACACTTGTACGATTCCGTCGCTGCGAATTTTTCGAACATTCAATGTTCCTCTCAATTGACGCGTTCGAAACGCGGCTTGCAGCGTTTTGAATGCGTCAAAGAAGAAGAAGAAAGGTGTCACAGCAATAAAGGCAAAGAAAAAAAACGTGTAATGTACAAAAACTAATAAAAACGTTCGTAATAATAGTATTTTGTACGATTTGGGCACGTCGAGTGCGAAAATACACGAAATAAAGGGAAAATTGAGTGAATTGTACATCGGAAATCGACGCGAAAAAATCGCTCAAGTGTGCGCACGTTTGCGGATTCGAAGTTAACAGCCGAATTCGCAACGTATTCGCAACGATGGAATCGCGGTAATGTGCGCTTCGCTTAAGGCAGCACGCAGTTCTTAAGAAATTTACTATGATTTCTACTACGGTTTTCTAAAGTTTTTTGTGAAAAAAAAGCTAAATGCTACTCTTAATGTACATTTGTCCATACAAAATTCGTCACCTAAATGCAACTCCATTTTTGGCTAGCTGCGTTTCAGTAATCGCCGATCGAGATTTCATTTATTATTTTAAATTATTTGGATAAAGAAAAGTTACGAAAATTCAACATCGAGTGATGCTGATAGAAATCTGGATCAATTTGTGATCAACTCTGTTTGTTTTGTTTCTTAATTAAGTGAGGAAATTTTAGATGAAAGTGAAAAAATTGCCATCCCTATTCAGACGAGGCGGTTTTCGATTCAACACGAATTGTTATTTACATTATTGAAAATGAATTTAAATCGCAAAATTTTATCAATTGGCGTAAGTTTGGTAAGCCATGCGTTGGTAGGAATGCTTTTATCGAAGCTGAAAGATAAAATAAATGTAAAAAAGAAAAAAGTATGTATACAGAATGTAAACAAACACAGGGTTGCAAGGAAAAAAAGTTGAACGAGCTCAAAGTTGGCTGGCGACCAACTTTGTTGAAAGCGATTAGTTGAAAGGCCGTTCGGACGAGGCGATTTTTGCTTTCAACTAAATGTTGCCTGAAAAATCGCCTCGTGCGAAGGCCCTATAGCAATCCGGACCGGATCCGGTAATAAGAGAATAAGCGAAAAGTTTACTCTCAAAAATGGAACATAATCCAGAAGTACGGGAACGCAAAAAATCACATTTCGTGCCCAGAATTTGTGAAGCAGCTAGTGATGTGCTGAACTTTCGGTACCCAATACTCGGTAACCAACACTTAAAATAGATTTCGGCACCCAATACTTCCTTTTCGGTACCCGATACCAATTCTTTACATTAAACCTTCACCATTATATGCATTTCAAGTTTAGAAGAAACTTTAATTACTAATTTATATGATATCGGCTAAAATACTTGAACTTATCGCAACAGAGAAATATTATTTTATCAGTTTTAATCTTAGTTGAACCAGGATTCAAGAAAAATGCTTTTACGGATGAAGGAGCCTTTCAGGGGGGATATTCTGTAACCAGTTAGCGACAAGTTTCGGAGCGATATCGTACTTGTTGACGTAAAAATATTTCATATGATACGTCAACAAAACCGATGCCGATTCGAAAATTGTCGCTAACTGGTTAGAGAATCTGCCAGTTGGAACAAAAATGCTTCAACCAAGTAAGAGATTCTCTGCATTATGGCCTCGAACCGACATATATAAATCTTTCATTTGAATCCGTATTAAAAGCTCTATTGGCTCCTACATTCGGGTTTTTATAGGCAAGTCTCCCCTGAACCGTTTTTTTTTTTATATTTTTGGCCTATGTGCGCTTTTATTCGAAACCTAAATGTTTCGGTACCAAGTATAGAGAGTATCGGATACTTTTCAAATCGGTACCGAATATCGATCAATACTTAAGGGCACATTACTGGAAACAGCTGATTCACGTTGTTTTTGTCACTTAAATGCAAACTCTTGGAAATAGAATTTTTGGTTTCACAAATTTGATCTAAAGAATATAAAGATTGAAACTACGTCACTATCCCTTAAAAGCACCCAGTAAATGCAGGCAACATGTAAACACAAAACAGCTGATATGGACTTTGACGCTTTGTCCATTTTTACCCGGAGAAAAAGTCCGGGCTGTTTCGGACAGGAAGAAGAAGAGATTTACGATCCAATACGTTCCAATTTTCGCTCTCTATTACCAATTTTGTTGAGTACGAGAATGATTTCTGGGCTTTTTTGGGTACCCGCGGGATCCCACGTTGCGTACGGGAAAGAACCTGATGTGTTTAGAACAGTGCCCGCCAAAAAGAGAAATGTCTTAAAATGATAATGTCCCTGCCAGCCACGGCTCACCACTTTCCCCTAAAATTCAAACGATTTACAAACACATTCACAACTTTTTAGTCATCTCACCCACACACAAATTTTTTGTTCGAACTGTCAAAAAATGTAACTTTGTTAGAGCTACATACCCTATAAGAATTCGTACTCTAACAAGAATTCTATGCGTTAGAGCGAGCAAGTTAGGAACATCGGAGTTTTGATGACAGTACACATACTGTGAAGAAATGTCCCTACAAGAAAAGGACATTTTAGACTGACCGATTCTCAACACATTCAAATAAAAACCAATACACATAAAGAACGCTGTAAAAATTTCCCAACAATTTTAAGGCAGTAAAACAGAGACCTTAAGTTAACATCAATCAAGGCCATATGATGAAAAGAGATGCAAAATCACATGTACCAAGAGAACTGGACAGATTTTACAGAAATCCCTTCAATTCTGACGTAAAATATGATGCCAAAAGGCTGCAGATCTCCCAGTCAGATGACAAGTCATATGACCGGCAGATGTCTTGTAGGGGTCACTACGAAAATTTTGAAGGTAAGAATACGTATTTAACAATTTTATTTAATTATAATGTAATTTCTTCTTTTAGATTGCAAAACAGCAGCGACTTAGTCACATTCTTAAGGTATGTATTGAGACTTTTTGTATGTTTATAAATTTTAATTGATATTTTTGCTTGTTTACAGATTTGGGATTCACTATCAGCACCTTCAACGCTTGCATCTTCATCGCCAGGAGCACCATTAGAACCTTCTGCCCTCAGCTTCTTCATCGCCAGGAGCACCACCAGTACCTTCTACCCTAAGCTCCTTCATCGCCAGGAGCACCATGAGTACCTTCCGCCCTCAGCACCTTCAAGGCCAGGAGCACCTTCAAAGTGTAGGTCCAACTTGTCCAATTTTGCAAAGTTGTAAGTAAACTTAATTTTTCTGAACCACCATAAATGATTTGCAACTGTTAATATATATCAAAAGAAAGGTAAACCGATTACCTTTCTTTAGATTATAGCACCGTTAAAATTGCTTTACGTTTTCATAAAAACTTTGCAACTTTTTTAAACAGCTATATAAACAGATTTTTTGTGAACTAGTGTAAATTATTTGCAACTGTTAATATATATCAAATGAAAGGTAAACCGATTATGTATCTGAATGAGTGCGACAGTGATGCAAGGCTCACACGTACAGGGGGAAAGCATATATGTAATACTTCTATATTGGCAGTAAGCTAACTTCTCAATGTGTAAGCATTCCGAAATCAAAGCGAGACAGTCTAGTACCGTTTTTGTCAATGTATTGTGTACTTGAGTGCCGTTTTTGTATATGTGTTGTGTACATGTATATTTATAAACGTATGTGTTCCTTTTCTTTCGTACGTGTTTATTGATATATCTGTACTGTAGTGTTTTCGGACGGTACTAGCTCTTACTGCCAAAATAGGAGTATTACATATATAGGGGAAAGTGGTGACAATCTGCAAGGCTTCATACCTTTCATGAACATCTGCAAATTTTACTTTGACAGATTACTGCTTTTGAATACATCTGCATACATCGATAGAGGAGTTACATACTTATATAAAAAATCGCATCTAAACAATCAGAGGTATGGAAGATATACTTTATATGACACCAATCTAAGTGATTTTCACCGCTATGTGATCGGTATGTAAACCGGTAACACAATTTATTGGGTTTAGTTTCCTACATAAAGGAGATATATCGCAAAAACTGGTATCTGAACAATCAGTGCTATAGGAGATAAAGCTTATACAGCATAGATCTTGACGATTTTCTCAGTAGAATTTGTATTATTATTTATAAAATATCTTACGAAATTTATCGGTTTTAGCTGTTCAAATAAAGGAGTTTTACAGTAAAATCCCATATCTGAACAATCAGATGTATGGAAGATATATGTTGTAGTCATCCGATCCTTGTTATTTTCACTGTAAGTATTCTGTTAATAATGAGTGAAAATGGTGCGAAATTTCATGTTCCTAGCTGCATAAATGGAGGAGTTATGATAAAAGACCTCATATCTGAACAATCAGTTGTATGGGGGCTGCAGGTTATAGTGACCCGATCTTTGTTATTTTCGCTGTAAGTCTTCTGTTGATAATGAGTGAAAACAGCGCGAAATTTCATGGTCCTAGCTACATAAATGGATGAATTATAACGAAAAATCTCATATCTGAACAATCAGTTGTATGGGAGCTATAGGTTATAGTTACCCGATATTTTTAATTTTCACTGTAAGTTTTCTGTTGATAATTATTGAAAACAGTGCGGAATTTCATGTTCCTAGCTATATAAATGGAGGAGTTATAACGAAAAATTTTATATCTGAACAATCAGTTGTATGGGAGCTATAGGTTATAGTGACCCGATCTTTGTAATTTTCACTGTAAGTATTCTGTTGATAATGGGTGCAAGTATTGCAAAATTTCATGTTCGTAGCTGCATAAATGGAGAAGTTATAATGATAGTGGTCCGATTCTTCCGGTTCCGACAAATGATTAATACATTATAAAAATACACCCACCTACCAAACTTGATCCGGATATCTCGAAAACTGAGAGACTAGGTTGCATACAAACAGACAGACAGACGGACAGACGGACATGGCTAAATCAACTCAGCTCGACGTTCTGATCATATAAGTATACATTTTCATGGGTCTATCTCTTTTTGTTCTGGTACTTACAAACATCGGACCAAAGTTATAATACCATTTCATGCTCATGAAAGGTATAAAAATATAAGGAGCAGCAATGAGCATCTGGATTTACTTTCTTCTATAGCTAAAACTTTTCTAGGTGAACTCCAATAGGCTTAAAGGCAGCATCCAACAGCATGTTGCTACAGTTGCATTTACCAACTCGAATTTAAAATTAAACGAAAAAAATACCTTTAGATTTTTATTTCTTAAAAAATCCTGTTACAGTATTTCTTTTGGGAGAAGGTCACACTAGAAATGAATATAAAGAGAGGACTTAGGATACGGGTCGTTACAGTGAACTGTTTTCGCTTCTTAGGTGATCCCTTTAGTCAACGTCAAAAAAGCACTATCTAGAAACTATTTCTCGAATTTTGGCCGCACTTTTGGCATTCGGCCACACTGTGTGTCGTCAGGATTTATTTTAAAGGACTTTGTAATTTCAAAGATATGATTACAGAATAAAAATATGGGTACCAAATGCAAGAGGAAATTTCTTTAGAATAAAAAAAATAAAAGTTTTGGATTCACAAGGACGAATAGGTAATTTATTAAGGTGATAAAGTTAAAAGGACGAAATTCGAGGATGTTATCGAGTCTTTAACATAAAATTTTTTCAAAAACAAATATTGCGAAATTTCAAGGACAAAATTTTAAAAGGACATTTTCAATACTTACCAGTCCTTCTGCCCCAAAATCTTGAATCTGTTTAAGTTTTACAGGATTTTCTCTCTAATTTGATACCCATACTTCTTCTCTAAGCACATTTCTCTGAATTTTTAAAATAATTTTGAATTACTGACGTTAAAGTGAAAAACTAAAAACGCAATTTTACTATATTTGTCCGATGGTTTCGCGAATATATTGATATTTGTGTTTACAATTTACTGTCGCGCGGTGTTATATGTATACTGAGCTAGACATTTATAAAACATATTAATTATTAAATAAAAAAAGAAATATAGCCAATATTGGTCAAGAAAAGGGGTTTCTATTATTGCCATCAGTGCAAATTACAAATCCCGAAAGTCCTGGGATTATTTGCCAAAAATCCCGGGATTTTCGGGACCTTAAAAAGGCACATTCCTAGTGACTATCAATGTTGATTTTAGGCGAATGGTACTTAAACTTTTTAAGAAAAACTTTGAGTTTTAAAACATGTTTTACTAGGATGGCTACCAAAATAAAAGAAAAAATTCAAAGTCCAACAAGGTGTTTTTTAAGAAGTCCACAGAATTTTGTTAACATAATTTTCTTCTTTATGTACGTATTTTATTTGTTAGACTATGTTCAAACAGGCACCTAATTGGCAATTAAGAACCTTTTCATCACATCATTTCATATGATTCAAAAATTCAAATGAATCAATTAATACTAATTGGCAATTAATTTGTACCAGATTCTCTATGCAACCCTGCTAGGTATGTTTAATTTTGACTAGGAGGTATGGTCCTTTTTTACAGCTGATATCACTATAAAATTGTGCCTAATTTACGGAAAACTATACCTAAAAGTAGATAGATGTACCTAAGATGTATGTAATATGCACTCACATTAAACAAATTTTGGCTATGAAAAGAAGCTCTTAGAGCAGAAAAGGTGAATCGCTTTCCTCCCAGTTCTTCGATCTGACGTTTTAAAAAGAAATATTTTCCGTCTATCTGGCGAAATTAACTACAGTTACATTACTCTGACCACTCTTCTGTATCATTTGTATGCCCCTTCACGGAGGAGGGAAGCAATTACACTAGTTGCCCGCACCAGAAAATGCATTGAAATTTCAATAAAAATAAGAACGGATTTACTGAGAAGTTATTTGGCTACGTTCCAATTGTACATAATTGTTTGTACCGAATGTACTTTCGAACTAAATAAAGGTACGATTGTACCAACTTTTCCATCACTGCAGGTAATCCAGCAGCTGATTTCGTACCGCTAATTGTGCAGCTGACGTGTGTGTAAACACCAAACTCAATGCCGCAATTTAAAGCTTAATTGCTTCAGCTAAATATAAATATTTATTTTATACAAAGAGAAAGCGATTGAGATCAAAAATTTTTATTTTTTAATTTATTTTATAAAAATTAATTAAATAAAAAAGTTATTTGTGTTATAACCAGGGGCGGACCCAGCGGCAATTCTTGGGGGTGGGGCAAATTTTTCAACATCTATCGTGTATATAAATTTAAAAATCACCGCAATTTAAAATTTTTTAGAGTTTTGATAGTTTTTAATTCTTTTAATTTTCCCTTTTTAATAACTTGAGTGGAATTCCAAAATTTTCTAAACTTTCAAAACTTTCTGAATTTGGGAAATTTTAGTAAATCCCAATAATTCAATAATAATGTTGAATATTAGATTTCTAAAAATTTTTTATTTTTCAAAAATTTTGAGAATTGTAGGAATTCTAACAAATTTTTTCTAAGTAAAACTGTCGAATATACAACAAACGAAATAAAAGTTTTCGAATGTTAAAAACATTTTCATATTTCGTCGTTTTTGAAAATTTAAAAAATTCTCGTAATTCTTGAAGATTCAAAAAATTTTTGGACGTTTTTATATCAATACACAATTTTGGAAAAGTTCAGAAAAGTGGAACAATTTTGGAATTTTTCAAAAATGTTAATATCTTTTAGAATTCTAAGAATTTTCTATTTTTTACACACAAGTACCATGAACATAAGAATTTTTCGACAATTTGTGATTGTTTCACATTTTTACATTTATGATGGATTTTAGGATAAATAAAATTCTCAAAATTGTAGAAAATATAAAGATTTCTAAAATCTCAATAATTTTGTACATCTCAAAACATTCTCATTTTACCAAAATTCCTAGAATCGCCCGGATTTCGATAGTTTTTGAAATTCTGGAAATTATCATAAAAATAAGAAATCTCAAGAAATTTAATAATATTATAAATTTAAAAATTTTGGAATATTCTTTGTTTTCTGAACCTCTGAAAATATTCAAACTTGCTGTGACTTTCACCTGTGTAAAATAATACGAATTCGAAAATATAACAAAAAAAAAATAAAAATTGAACATTAAGCACATAATAGGTTCATTCCTTAACTTTTTGGACTAAAATCTGAAAAGTGTCAAAATGCCAGAGCGTAAGCGAAATGCGCTCACCAAAAGAGAATAACAGGAAAAAGTAAAGGAACGCAAAAAACCAAATTTTTAGTCTAAAGAATGGCAACAACAAAACTAACGTCAAATAAGAATAGAAATGTATGTACAAAACACATACACATCAGCACAAGCACAATAAACACTTACTATATCAATTATTTTTTCCCTCCTTCCAATTTCAATTCACCTTTTTTACTTTTTGGATTATTCTCACATTTTGCATATTCTTTAATTTCCGTTCATTTAAATTCAGTTGAGTTTGACACTTTTCAGGATTTTGCCAGAAAAAATTCTTCTGACTAAACCTGAATACTTCGGACTAATGAGAGTCACTCTCACTGATTGTTACTCTCTAATTCTTGCTGTCATTTTCAAGTTAAGGAACGGTTTTTGGACTAAATCTGACTACTTCGGGACTTTTTTTTGACTATTTCTGCGAGATAAGGAACGCTCCTAATTTCAAAGTTTTGAAAATTCAGTGAATTCGAAAAACTGATAGGCCTACTTAAATAACATAATACTTCGAACTTAGCACACAGCTAAAATTTCAAACTCAAGTGAAATTTTACACACTTTTTCCATGAATTAAAATTTTCAAAAGCATCCATTCATTAGGTATGTTCCCCAAGCTTCTCGAAGTCACTTCGAGTTACATATTTATACGCGCTCCGCAAGTAAGTTTTCGAGTTTCTTTGATATATGCTCACAGCTTGTGGGACAAACCTATTATATATTCTTGTAATGATATTTCACGATATTCAGTTGAATATTATGATAATACATGTTACACAGTCTTGGGGGGAAATTTCCCCTACCTAGGTCCGCCACTGATTATAACACTGTTCAACAGCATTCTTGTGGTATAATTATGTTGATAATGTTTGGAGGACAAAATTATAGTGTAGTGTAGGCATACATATCGCTAGTTTAAAGTGAAAAGTTGCTAAGT
>NW_023458568.1:20150064-20159961 GCF_013731165.1 Rhagoletis pomonella | reverse complement strand
TGAGTTTTCACAAAAGGTGGACTTAGCAACTTTTCGCTTTATGCTAGCGTTATGTTAATGAGATGATAACTGGTCTTTTTTTTGTAGGACTTTCTTTTCATTGGGCACTAAACTGATAAAAATTTTTAGATATTCACAATAATAATTAGATAAAAAATAAAAATCCGCTAATAAAATAGTTACTGAATCGGGTTTCGTTACCAGTACTGTCTTCCGATACCTACTCAGTTCGGTTCAACTGTATCGATACCAAACTTACTTGGTATCCGACGAAAAGTATCGAGTATGTACTTGTATTTACTAGTATCGTTTTGTCCCTACCAGGCAGTCGAGAAACGGCCCTTAGGTTTTATGCTTGTTCTGTATCTGGATATTTTAGCAAATTATTTGGAAATTTATACACACTTCTATGAGAAAAGCATACCGAAAGCAGCCATTTAGTATTACAAGAATATATAGCTTCTCTTCTTCATATTTGGCGATTTTGGTGCCAACTGACACCAATGTGAAATGCCAAGTGAAGCCATGTCCTTCTCCACTTGGTCCCTCCATCGCAGTGGGGCCCTCTTCCTCGCTACCACCGGCGGGCTCCGAGTTGAATACTTTCGGAGCAGGAGCGTCGGAGTCCATTCGAACGACATGGCCAAGCCAGCGGAGCCGCTGCATTTTAATTTGCTGCATTATGCCATGTCGTTGTAAAGCTTGTACAGCTCATCGTTCCATCGCCTGCGGTAATCGCTGTCGCCAACGCGTAAAAGCCCGTAAATCTTCCGCAAAATCTTCCTCTCGAACACTCCAAGAGCCGCCTCATCGGATGTTGTCATTGTCCCTGCTTCTGCGCCATATTCCAACACGGGCATGATGTGTGACTTATAGAGTGTGGTTTTGTGGTGGTGTGTGAATTTACTCCTCAATTGCCTACTCAGTCCAAAGTAGCACTTGTTGGTAAGAGTGATTCTGCGTTGAATTTCGATGCTGACGGTATAATCGGTGGTAAAGCTGACACCCAAGTAAACGAAATTCTCCACTTTCTCGAAATTATAACTGTGAACAGTGACGTGGGTGCCAAGGCGCGAATGCGCTGACTGTTTGATGACAGGAGATACGTCGTCTTGTCCTCGTTGACCACCAGACCCATTCGCTTTGCATCCTTATCCAATTTGGAAAAGGCAGAACAGACTTCGCGGTTCTTGTTACACTGAACCAAAAATCCATCTCTGGATCAAAGAAAAACTTTCCTTACTTTAGGGTCGAAAATTCTTCCGAATGAGTAAAAAATTCTCCCGAATGCTTAATTTTTCTTTGGAATGTGTAAAAACGTACACGAAAATATGGGACCGTGGATGTAATCTATCATTTTGAAGAAATGTTGGGCATGAAAAGGGGAATAAAACTTCTTTAGTGCTGTTTCGTTCCCATTATTCTTCATTTTGATTGCTGTTTTTCTTCAATTAGGAGAAGTTTTTTCTTGGGTGCACCGATGATGTCGATGACATCGGCGTACGCCAGAAATTGCACGCTCTTGTAAAATATTGTTCCTGAGGTGTTCAGTTCTGCAGCCCTTATTATCTTCTCCAACATCAGATTAAAGAAATCACATGAAAGGGAGTTGCTCTGTTTGAAACCCCGTTTGCTAACAAGGCACGGAGAAGTCTTTCCAAATTCTGTTGGAGCTGATGTTATTGCCCAACGTCATTTTACAGAGCCGTATCAGTTTCTAAGGTATGCCACACTCTGATATCGCGACATATAGGCAACTTCTTTTAGTGATATCGAAAGCGGCTTTGAAGTCGACAAATAGGTGATGAGTGCCGATCCTTTTCTCGCAGCTCATTTCCAAGATTTGACGTACTGTGAATACCTGGCCTATGGTGGGTTTGCCAGGTCTAAAGCCACACTGATAAGGCCAAATCAGTTCGATGACGGTGGGCTTCAGTCGTTCACACATTACCCTCGATAAGACCTTGTAACCTATGTTTAGAATGCTGTTCCCGCGGTAATTGGTGCGAATGGTGGGGTCGCCTTACTCGTGGATTCTGCAGAGCACACTTAAGTTCCAGTCGTCGGGCATACGTTCATCTGACCATATTCTGCATAAGAGTTTATGCATGCACCTTATCAACTCCTCGCCGCCGTACTTTAATAGCTCGGCTGTTCTTCAAGCGCGCTATTGCTATTCGTACTTCGTCATAGTCAGGTGGTGGTACATCGAATCCATCGTCATCAACTGGGGGCTCGGGTTTGTCTTCTCCACTTCTTTCAATGCTGCTGATATTCAAAAGGGTCGAAAAGTGTCCCCTCCATAACTTAAGTGCGTTCTGGCCATCGGTCACTAGGTCGTCATGGTTGTTCCTACACGAGTCTTGAAACCTTCCGTAAGTCGCTCAACTCTGATACAAATTTGGGGTGTTTTTTTCCGTTCGCCAGCATTTCAAGCTCTTCGCACACACGTATTTCGGCCTCTCCCTTCTTATTGTGGTAAATACGTCTCGCTTCCCTCTTCAGCTCCCTATAACGGTCCCACATGGCTCGGGTTGTGCCCGATCACAGCGTGGACCTGTAGGCGGTATCTTTTTTCTCTGCAGCTTCCTGAAACTCCTCATCGTACCAATTGTTCTTTCGGGCTCGCTGAAATCCGACTACTTCTTTGGCGGCGGTACTTAATGAACGGGAAATGTGGTTCCACTCTCTCTGAAGGCAGGTGTCAGAGTCGAGTAGCGGATGTATTGGCTGTCTGTTGTGATTGCAGCTTTTCGACGTTAAGCTTTCCTTGTATTTTTGGGCGCACATTATTAGCTGCACAGAGGCGGGTGCGTATCTTGGTTGCAACAAGAAAGTGGTCCGAGTCGATATTTGGCCGTCGGAGTATACGTACGTCTAAAACAGTGGAAGCATGCATTCCGTCTATCAAAACATGATCGATTTGGCCTCTCGTTTTTCGATCTGGAGACAGACAGACGATTTCGTCGTCATTTTGACGTTATTTTAGCCCAATGACGTTTTGACGATTTTTCTTCCAAAATTACGATTTTTTATTTCAGTTTTTCCACTTAAATTCATACATATGTACGTATGTATAAAATCTGTTAAAAGAAGACGTAATCCAAAATACATACAATCTTTTATTTATCTAGTTTTGTTCTACAACCGTCCGTTTAGGTACATATCGTCGTTTAAAGTACAAAACCGCGTATCAAGAACAGGAAAAACGTCGTATGTGAGGTTGCCTTAATTTTATAGGAGATAGTAAAACTTGTCTTATTTCAAAACGGGTATCTCTTTTATACCTAATTATCACTTCTTATATCTAAGTATCGATATTTAAGTATGAATAGATTGGGGCTTGATGCCAGGAGCTTCCGGTGAGCAAATATCTTTTTTGGCAGTTACGAGGTTTTTCAGAACTACGATACGCGGTTTTCTACTTTAAACACCGATATGTATATTAAATTTGTACTAGACTTGTAACCAAATTTTAAACTCGCATTGCTGCCACTCATTTAAAAGAGACCCTGTTACTCTTTAACACTGGATCAAAATCTTTTAAAAAACTTCCAACTAGAGGAACTCAACAATTTTAAAGCAGTTGTGTTTCATGAAATTCTAATTTTGAATTGTTGTTAAATAAAATGAAATTACAAATCAACTCTTATTAACCCATATGCAATGTGGGTTTCTTTTCTTTGATAATAGTGCGGTTTATAAAACGTCGCAAAGTGGCGTTTTTGGCGAAATTGCAAAGTTGCGAAAAAGAAAAAGAAAAGTTTTTAGAATTATATTTCGAAGCAGCCTTAACTGTTTCAATTTTTCTTGAAGTATTTGAAGACAATAAAAAAAAAAACTTTTTAATATACCACGCTTTTATAAATGGACTAAAAATTAGAAAATAATATATGTATCTCAGTATAGAATAGAATTTGTTTTGATAACTTTTGATTTTCAAATTTCAGCAAAAGTCATTATAAACAATTTATGAGATTGAAAACGAAAAACGTGGAGCGCATGCAATACAAAGCATTAGATTTAATTGACAATAGTCAAGCATAGACCTAAAATTTCTATAGAGAAAGTATCAATTTGAGAACGATTTTAAGCGGTCGTTGTTGAAATACCCACATACATACACATACATATGTATATTACTCTTCATCTCTTCATATCAATTCAGGTCTATTCCATGCGCCCTATGCTATACGTGTACATATATATTATATATACTGAAGTTGGTTGTCTTAGAGACGTTAACAGCAGCACTCAGAGTCGTTTAATGATTACTTAAGGTGTCCCTCAGTAACGATTTAAAAAAATTCCCTCTCAGTCAGTTAATGATTCCTTAACGGCATTTAATAAACACTAGCTTTTGCCCGCGACTTCGTATGCGTGGAATTTAGAATCTATAGATAATATTTTTAATTTTACGGAGACAGTTGAGAATCAAATACCAATAAAAAAGACTGGGATGGATAGGTAAAAACGTTTATTGTTATCCAAAACGAAACAATAAAAACTAAAGAATTTCTTTATATACAACATTTGATGTTCTACCCATATTAGCCATTATAAACAAATTGTCCGAGCTAGTTACGCGTGAGCAAGCAACATATAGTTGTCCGTGTGAGAAACAGTTCGTTCTGAGATCGACACCGGCGGCTCGAAGTGTCTGACCTTGCGACTTGTTGATGGTCATAGCGAAACATACGCTCACGGGAAACTGCACACGTTTAAATTGGAATGGGAAATTGTTTGGAATTAGGGGTATGCGTGGTATGAAAACTACTTCACCAGCTCCACAGCCCGTAAGAATTTCTGCTTCTATAATATTATTTCGAAGCGACATCACTTTAAGGCGGGTTCCATTGCATAACTTTGGAGGGGTTAAGTTCCGAAGCAACATAATCGGAATACCCACTTTCAGGACGATGTTATGCGCAGGGAGTCCGGGGGCAGAAAGAGAATTAAGAAACTCTACTGGATAAGTGGTAGCATCGGTTCGGTCCAAAACTATGTTTATTGACCGGTATATCCCCTCGTCTCCTTCAACTTTTTCCAAAATGCTGTGATTTATGGCAGCTGCTTGGTCATTTTTGGGCGTAAGTATTGCTCGCTCGCAAAGCCAAGAATTGTTGTCCTTATGCGTTATTTGAGATACATCTCCATAAACTGAATAAATTAGTTCCTCCACCGAAGGTACAATCTTACAAAGATTCTCTGGTAGGGTTACTAATCCATTCGATTCGGGAAATGAACCTTCGCCGATTTTTAGCAAAGCATCTGAAAATTCTTGCGCACGGGGCTTGCCGCCTAAGTGTGCTCTCATGTTGCCCGTCAGACTCAATTTCTGCACCCGTGGCCAGAGTACGGAGCATTTGAGGCATGCGTTCACCTCATCAGCTCTGGTTCCGCGGGTTATAACGGGTAGAGTCTGACGGAAATCCCCACAAAACAAAACAGTTATTCTTCCCATGATGTGATTGTTTCGTCGGATGTCTTGGAGAGTGCGATTGACTGCTTCCACGGCCTTCTTGTGCGCCATCGTACACTCATCCCAAACGATTAGGCTGCACTCTGCAAGAATCTTCGCCTTTTCACTATTTCGCGATACGGCACAAACTGGGGTTTCATTTATATCGAGGTTCAAGGGTATCTTAAACATAGTGTGGGCAGTTTTGCCTCCAGGGAGTAAAGTGGCAGCAATACCCGATGAGGCGACAGCTAGTGCTATCTTCCCTTGTCGTCTCACTTCAGCTAGTAGTAGTCGAGTCAAAAAGGTTTTGCCTGTACCACCAGGGGCGTCCAAAAAAATGTTTCGCCATCCTTTTTATTGACACTTGTTAATATTTTGTTATATACAGACTTTTGTTCATCGGTAAGGGTCTCAGAATTATTGTTTACAATTTCGGTCATCGCAGAATAACTGTAATTTGTCTCCGCTGCATACTCTCTACTAACTCGCTGAGCTTCCGTGGTTTCCTGCGGCTCTGGAAGACCGTAATGACTCAAAGGATTGCCACTTATTGAAATAACAATGTCTTGAAGCGACGAAAGACAACGATTAATAACACGCTCATCAGAACCTGCAATACTATCTCCATCAGCTCGCCTAGCCGCGAAGAGAAAGTCTTCTAACAGATGCCGCTGATATTTCTCCCATAGCTGTACAGGATGGGAAAGTCCGCAGAACACTATCATAACTGCAAACAAATGCCGCAGTCGACTGGGAGTTTCACTGACAACGGCCTCTTCAAGAGTTTCAAACCAATTTCGGTCGTCATCTAGCAGACACAGTGCACAGCAAGCTCCGTGAAAGGTAGAATGTTCAACGCCATTGACAGTCTTCAAATATTTATATGAAGTGGCTCCCCTGACTGTGTGCAACAAAAGCCGCAAGTAATAGCACTCACTATTACTTGGATGCACCGTATACACTCGTCCTATTGCGTTCTCGCGATGGACATCTGGAAACCCCTCCACAGGCTGACCGCGTCGGCGTCTATTAAATACTCCTCTTTGTTTATTGTATGTGTAGTAGGACGGTATTTCATTGTACAGGAGCGTTTGTGCAAAACTATCTTGTTGACACAGATTGAAATACGCCAAGAGTGTGGTAGAGGGAGGATTTTCTAGACGTTCCCTTACATTTTCAGGATTAAAATACACCCGCTGCCCGTTTTCCAAATGGACATCTAAAAGCATTACAGGAGGATGTCGTTCGTGGATGGAAAAGCCAAGTATTCGCCACACTGCTTCCGAAGTACTTATATAGCGACCTGATTGATATTTGGTCACCTCGTCACGATCACTGCTCTGTAAACCAAATGTCGCTTGGTCGCTTCCCTTATTTACGTACTTGCAGATATACTTTATCGATTCCACGCTAGCGCAGTATTCTACATTCAGATGAGTTTCAAATGCTCGAGAAAGTACTGGCGAATAAGGCACTACCCACCGATTGTCAACTGAAACGTATTGTCCGCGCATATTTACTTCGGCAGTGAAACCGCCATTTTGAGGTGCTCGGCGGCGGTAAGATGGGTATCCATTTTCACCAGTAACAGTTTCGTTTACGAACTTTTTCGGAAACCTCTTCGTACAAAGGCCTTCCTTCATGCAAGGTGAGTTTGTATTGAATGAGCCACATGGGCCATGAATCATGTTGGTTTTGACAATGTTGTGTAGAATGGGATCGGTGTCTGGGTTCGGGATTTCCGCACTAATAACTCGATCAATTTCGTTCGGCCTAATCTTCACTTCGAGCCATAAAAGGTTGTGCGAATGAGGCAACCCACGCTTTTGCCATTCGATTGAAAACATATAGCAGCGGACCGCTCCGAATAGTTTTTCTTTTGTAAGAAGATATATCAAGCGTTTTTGTTTTAAATGAAACACTCGAGAAATCAAGTCGTGCCTGTCGTAGGAAACCTGGCCAGGAAGCAAGTTGTTTTCTATTTCGAGCCATTTAGGATTGGTTGTCATAGTTATAAACAAATCTGCGCCCCCATACTTTCTAACATAGCAAAAGGCGTCTTGAGTTCGCTCGGCCATGTATCTGGGACTACCAGTGAATGTGGAAGGGAGAATTATCATCCTACCTAAGTTTTCTGCATCAGCATCGTGTTGTAACGCATCTCTTAGGTCTATGTAATTTTCCGCACGTAGTTTCTTCTGATTGGCGCGTATGAATACTAATCGTTCAGTTTCAATTTTTGCATATACATCCACTAAAAATTGATTAAAAAGGCCCCGAAACCGGTGTAAGAAGATGTGTTCATTCTCGCGTAATTGGATTAAAAAACTGTAGAACTGCATTGCAGAAGTTTTTTTATTAAAATTCGGAGCACCCGTGCGAGGATCAACATTATATACGCCAAAATTGTATCCGTCTTCACCTCGACAAAACATTAAAGGATACTGCAATGAATCATAAGCGCGATGAGTCTCACTGATTCTTTGAAGTCGATCGTCATGAGTGCATATCACAATGTCCCTCCGATCGAAATCCTGGTCGACTAACAGGACAGCGACTTCATTTGTGGTTGGTGCATTATAGCGACCCGGATGTGATCCAATTGGCCTTTTATCAGCAGTAATTACAAACTTGTAATTATTGCACTCGTCATCTGAGACGGATTCAAGTGCCGCTTTAAAGCTGTTGACGTACGGGTTCACATTATGAAGCATATTTTGTAGACTGCTTACCAAACCCGAGTCTAAATTAGGGATATGTTGCTGCCTAATATTTGCTTGCTCTTGGTAATTATCTACAAAGTATATTTGCAGAAACCTTGGAACATCGGTCGGTAACAAAGAGCCGATTAGATGGTAGACTTGACCCTGTATCTTGAAAGTAGGCATAAATGCCCCCTCAATGATCTGATTTGCTCCAAATGAAGTCATCTGGTATGCACTGTTATAGGCCCGTATATTGCTTAAAAAGTGTTTCGATTGCGGATGTTCTCCATTCAACAATCCTTTCAAAGGTTCTGGTGGTTCTTGTATCCTTTCTAAATGAACTTTGCCAGATGAGCAACACATTCCTTTGTGTTCTCCATCCCACTTCAGGGCACGGCAATGCGCGCATCTTTTGTTCCTTGAGCCAAGATTAGTATTATCGGCATATTTTATTAACGGGTTATAATAAAATGCACTTTTTTCTATTTCTGTCCATTGTAAATCTTCCGAATCGCATACCATGGAAGCATCATCATCGCGAACAGGCAGCCTAAGAACGACATGGCGCATACGGTCTTCCTCTAAGTGCACCATTCGGATGTCACTGTGTTGTGATTGTCGCAGTTCTTGCACACGACTCCTTTCTTCTTCCTGGTGATGAGCGTTAATTTCCTGTCTATCACAGTAACGAATTCGAGAAGCAGATAAACGCAAGTCTCTTTCCTCATGCGTTTCTACAGAACGCGAGATTTCGTGGCGGATGCGGTCAGCAGATAAACGCGAGACTCTTTCCCCATTTGTTTCTAGAGTGCGCGTGATTTCATGTTGCGTGCGATCAGCAGACATACGCGACACCGTTTTCTCATGCGTTTCTACAGAACGTGAGATTTCGTGGCGGATGCGGTCAGCAGACAAACGCGACTCTCGTTCCTCATTTGTTTCTAGAGTGCGCGTGATTTCGTGGCGGGTGCGGTCAGCAGACAAACGCGACACTCTTTCCTCATGCGTTTCTAGAGAGCGCGTGATTTCATGTTGCGTGCGATCAGCAGACAGACGCGACACCCTTTCCTCATGCGTTTCTATAGAACGTGAGGTTTCGTGGCGGATGCGGTCAGAAGACAAACGCTGTCCTCTTTCAGAGTTCGTCTCTTCAGATCGAGAAAACTCGTGGCGCCTACGATCAGAGCTTAAACGAAACTCACGTTCTCCCCGAGTTTCCCCAATTCGTGCTTCAGTTTTGCGAGACCGGTCAGCACTCAATCGACTTTCACGTTGAACACCACTTTCTGCAGATCTTGACGCGTCGTTACGGCGTCTATTAGCATCAATGCGCGATTCGCGGTTAGCAGCAGTCTCTTGAGATCGAGAAGTTGCACTTCTAGAACGTTGCAGTGCTAGACGCTCTTCTCGTTGCTGTTGATTTTCTGTAAATCTTCTCAATCGTACTCGTTTGGCTTGAGCAGAAGCCGACGATAGGTTGGAGCGTTTTCGGGAAGGCATTATAAATATGTAATGAGTATATATTTAACACAGTAATGCCCGAATTATTTTTTTGCTATTATTATTTACTGAAATAAATGTAGTTTTTAGTACTATAACCTGAAATATCTATACATATAATAAAATTGTAACAGGCCAATGTCTATCTGTATGTTTGTATGCGCATCACTCGAAAACTCATGCATGAAAATGAAAACAGTTTCAACTGATGTATTGCTAGAGGTGTAA
>NW_023458568.1:20132181-20149964 GCF_013731165.1 Rhagoletis pomonella | reverse complement strand
TTTTTTTTTTTACTTGGAAGTAGTTTTAATTTGTGCCTTATGGATCTTCCTACCAGTTTCTGTAACCAAGGTCACCCTATTATCCTTACCAACAATTTCCTTTTTGTAAAGTGCTTTCTGCTTCGCCTTTATCTGTTTATCCCTAACGTAAACCTCATCTCCTGGCCTAAACTTCTTAGGTCTTTTCCGTTTCTTATTCAACCGGAGATTTCTAAGCTCCTGGTTCCTCTTGATTTGTTCCCTGATTTCTTTGTGAACCCTGTTTTTGAAGTCGGTCAGTCCTTGGTAGTTAATTCTTTCAGTTCTATTGAAAAATATGTCACTGGGCTTCCTTTTCGTTACAGAATGTATTGTTGTGTTGTAACGATCGACTGCAATATACACCAATTCTTTAGGTCTAGCGTTATTAATTTCTTTCTGAATGCATCGATAGATTTCGATGATCGTAGAGTGGAATTTTTCAACCTGACCGTTTACCTCGCTTCTTTGAACCGGAGTCTGATATAGTTCAATCCCCAGACCTCTTATATAGTTACATACCAAAGGAGTCATGAATCCCCTCTCGTTATCGGTTACTATCATTTTAGGAGTTGTAAAGTAATGGAGTAGTTTAGCTAGCTTGGCGCGAATAGTGACGGATGCTCGGTTTTTTATGTGGAAAAGTTTTGCAAATTTGGAAAATTTATCTATGCAGGATAAAAATTTTTCTCCTTGAATTTCGAAGATGTCCACATGCACAATCTCGCATGGGTATTTCGGCACCGGAGTGTCTTTTATCGGCGGTACTGGAGGATGCCTATCATATTTGTTTGCGAGGCAGGTTTCACAAATGGTGGTGAATTTTCTTATCCGGCTCGCCATTTTGGGAAAATAGTATTTTTCTAGGATTTGCTCTTTATTTTCCCTCGAGTTCCTATGAGCCCTCCTATGTTCGTCCTCTATTATCCTACAAATTCTATCTTCGTTGGCAACATCTTCGACCACCCTCTGCGTTATCCTGATTTTGTATAAAAGAAAATGTTCCAGATACACTTCTTGCAGAAGCTGTAAATGATTCTCTGGAATTTTTACTCCGTTTATAAGTGATGGGTTTAAACGTTCTTTTAAGGCCTCGGTTAAGTTGGTTTTTTCAATTTTAGCTAAGCTGACATAGTGACGAGTGAAACCTGGATGTGGATTTTCCACGCAAATCATTGCATTCCCTTCCTTAAAAATAATTTGGTTTCGAAAAACGTTTAAAGGACTTTCTACATGTGGAATAAGGTCTGACGCATCCCGGTCCGCACTGTGAACTGTCCCCTCTTCGCTTCTAGCTTCTGTTGATAAATCGTTAGGCCCCAACGATGCTGTTAAATGGTTTGCCTGGCATGGAATTCTCGAAAGAGCGTCTGCCACAACATTTGATTTACCAGGAGTGTAAATCAATTCGTGGTTATACTCTTCTATTCTCGCCTTCCACCTCTTCAACTTTGCGTTGTAGTTCCTACTTCCCAACGCAAACGTGAGAGGCTGGTGATCAGTGAAAATTCTAATTTTTTTCGCCCCATATAGGTAAGATCTCAAATTATCCAGAGCCCAAACTATTGCCAACATTTCTTTCTCGTTTGTGGCGTAGTTTTCCTCCGTTCTAGTTAAGGATCTTGAAATGTAGGCGATGGGCCGATCTTTTCCTGGTTCTCCTTGAGACAGCACCCCACCAATGGCATAGTTTGAAGCGTCAGTGGTAAGGTTAAATGGTTTTTCGAAATCTGGGAAAGCAAGAATATCTGAGGAAACTAGTAGTTTTTTTAAATTATCGAAAGCTTGAAGGGCTTCACGGTTCAGATTAATGCGTACTCTTCTCGATTGGCTGGCCTTAACTTGCGCGTTTTCCCCCCGCGTGAGATTGGTTAACGGTTTTGCAACTTTCGCGTAATCTCGAATGAACTTTCGGTAATACGACGTCATTCCCAAAAAACTTTTCAGTTCTTTTAATGTTTCTGGGGCCGAAAGGTTCTCTATAGCCTGGACCTTCGAAGGATCCGGTTTCATCCCATCAGACGTAATCACATAACCCAGAAATTCTACCTCTGTTCTCATAAATTTAGTTTTTTCCAAATTCACTCTCAAATTAGCGTCCGCGAGCCTTTCGAATACTATTTCTAAGTTTTTTAAATGCTCATCAGTATTTTTCCCAAAGACAATAATATCATCAATATACACATAGCATATCCTCCCAATATATTCTTTAAGGACGTCATCAATCATGCGTTGGAATATAGCCGGCGCATTTTTCAATCCAAAAGGTAGTCTCAGAAATTCGTATTTTCCATTCATAGTTGAAAACGCGGTTTTGGGTATATCTGAATCCTTCATCGCAATTTGATGAAAGCCTGAGGTAAGATCAATCGTCGTGAAATATTTAGCATTCCCTAGACTGGCCAGTGTTGCGTTAATATCTGGAATAGGATAAGCGTCTGACACGGTTACCGCATTCAAACGTTTGAAATCTACAACCATTCTATACTGCTTTTCACCGGACGGCTTAGGTTTTTTCGGAACTACCCAAATGGGAGAATTATACGGACTTTTAGATGGCCGTATGATGCCTTCCTCGAGCAATTCGGTTACCTGTTTCTCTACCTCTTCCCTCATGTTGGCAGGATATGGATAACTTTTTGTGTATATGGGCTCATCTGTAGTGGTTTTTTATCTCAGCTCGAACTGAGGTTTTGATGTTTGTTTTTATATTCAGTGGTCCGAACAAGTGGGAGTACTTTTCTACAAGAGACTTTAAAATAGGAACTACTGCTTTAGGAATTTCAGATGCTTCAGAAAAATTAATGCTTCCAACTGTTTTGTTTCTCAGTGGAATTTTAATGTTCGGCTCGATTGTGAGAATGTGGTTTTTCCTATCTATCACCGCACCGAGTGCCTTTAGCGTATCATCCCCTATAATGCCGTCAAAAGATTGAAGTCCTGGTAATGTGTAAAAAGTTGTCCTGGTGTCGTTCCCTACATTATGGAAAAATTTTCCACAAATTTTCCTGTTTATTACTATTGGTCCTGCCACCGTCTGCACTGAGAAAGGTGGATCGACTGGTATTGAACGAGCAGCTAGAGTAGGCTTTATGAAATTTTTATTTGCCCCCGTATCTATAAGGAAGTTTAAGGCAGTACTGCTGTTGGTCAGGCACGTCAGGTAAGGTATGCTTGAATATGAGGCACTACTCCTCATATGAAATAAGCTGGTGGCCCTGTCGTCAAAAAATTTACCTGCTGTGAATCGTCCTCTGTACGTTCACAGTAATTTGAAGAATCATGTCCTTCTTCAGGACTAATGGCTTCTATATTATACAATTTTTGTTGTTTTGGGAAGGCACCTTTTGATGATGTAGGCCCCCTCTTAAAAGCGTTTGTGCCTGAGGGTCGGTTCATATAGTTGACCTGCCTCGTTTGGACACTACCGTCAACTTCCATTTTCTCGACGGGTTTAGGGGCAGTTGGTATGGCTGGAGCTGATGAACTCGTTCCTTGGTTGACCTGGAGCCTGTTGTACGGGGTCCTCTTATATTCCGAATTGTGATTCCTGTTCACCCAGTTATAACTCGAGCGTGCGCGTGGCGGTAGCGGTGGCCGCTGTGTTGATAAAATATTCGTTGGGACAACGACTCTGTTCATTGAGCCTGTGTGAACTATCGTATTCCGTAACGTTAAATTCTGAATGTCCAGGCAGGCTGAGTAAGCTTCTGGCAATGTTTTTGGTTTTTGTACGATGAGCATGCGGGACAACTCGGGACTCAAACCCCGGATGAATACATCTAGAGCTCTGTTTCGATATGTTTCCACAAGGACTGATACTGTCTCTTGTGAGTAATCGTCACACTTAATTTTGTTTACAATAAGCGACAGTTGGTGGTTAACAGTTGCGTAGAATTCATCCAATTTCGAATTCCCTTGAGCTAACTGATTAAGTTGATGTTCGAGGGTGCGAATATCCCTCTTATCGGCGTAGTGAAGCGAAAGGACTCTTTTTATCTCTGTCCAGTCACTCTCAAAAACGTTATACGCAACCAAGGCTGCATCCGCTCCACCCCGAATTTTTTGCCTTACATGCTGAAGGATCGCGCGATACAAAGGCTTTTCTTTGACCACTTCGTAATCAGTCAAAATGCCCTCGACGTTGTGAACCCACGAGATGTATTGAGAAGGACTACCCTCAAAAACTTGCAGCTCCTTCACACAATCAGGGAGTCTGCCAATGTCCCTCAAGTCCTGCTCCGATAGTGGTGTTCGCACCGCTGCCGGCACCCCTTGCGGCTGCGTTCTCATGCTAGCCTGTTCTACGCTACCTAACCGTCCATCAATCCTGCCCAGATTTTGGTCCAGAATTGCGCTATTAGACTCAATCCTTCCTAGCCTAGATTCCAGAGCGACACCGTTGCTTTCGATACCGCTAAGTCGTACCTCAAGCCTCCTAATCTGCTCGAGAAGAGCATTAACACCCCCATTGAGCTCATTAACTTTGGTTGTTAAGGCGTCCATTTCAATACAATAGTAAATTTTTCCTTTAATTAATTATTTTTAACTGAATCAAGGCACGGGGATACGCACTAACTATTTTTATAGCACAGTACGATAATGCAATAAAATTTTTCCTATTTGGCACACAGTGGCTCTTTAAGTTTATTTTTATTTTATATGCGTTTTTTTGTTTGGTATTATTTTTCTTTTTTTTTTGTTGTTGCTTGAGGTTACCGCTCTTTTCTTACACTTTGACAGTTTCCTGCAAAAGAACAAGAAAAGAACCGTAAATAGGTTTGTGAAACTTTTACCGTGTTCTGATGTGAACGGCGACATGTACCAGGTTGGCGTTTCACAGTACATTAGTCTTTAAATGCTTTTAGTTCTGGTCAAGGAAGGGCTGTGTAATCCGTTTTAGTCGTCAACAATCAGATTGAAGGCAACCTACTAAGGCACAGCTTGCTCCACAACATAATCTTGGACCTATCGCAATCTCCAGTGTGTTCTGATGTGTACGCTGGAAGTGCCATCGAAATCAAGGAGTGGCTGCCGTGTTCTTATGTGAACGACAACGTGCACCCAAAACGGGCGTACCTAGACTAAGACTGGTGGCTATTGCAGGATCACAAAATATGTTAACCAATTGGCTTTGTGATGGTGGATTCCGGCCTAGGAGTATAGGGACGCGGATCCGCCTAGCCAATAAGATTGCGCAAGGATATCCAGTTCTGTGACTGTGGAGGCGTCAAAGGTTTTCACTTTCTCATTCTTTTGATATCGTTAAAATTTAAATGTGTCGAAGATTTCACTTCCTTTCATTCTTTTGTTATAATATTTGATTTAAGTATGTACCTGAGGGTCTTCGGGGTCACAGGACATTTTACACTATTGTTATTCCTGTATAAGCCAACAATGACTGACAGGAGAGGACGTAGTAATTTATAGTCTAAGCCTGAGGTTCATCGGGGTCACAGGACTTAGCAGTGTTGAATTAATTAACTTATTGCACTTATGAGCCTATTTGACAGCTTTATTTTTATTATTTAAGTTGTTTGACCTCTTCTAGGAAGAGGAGCTTTTATACCCTGGAGTGCCCCGTGGTGGGGATCGCAGAGCTAAGCTAATATTATAAACCGGAAGGTGGTCCTGATGGACCGCGGTTTCGAAATATTTTGTTATGTGGATGTACAAGCCTTTTGTTATAATTTTAATTTTTTTATTTCACTTTTGCACTAACACTTTGCCACTACCACTTTATCACATCACTTTCCATCACCTGCAGCAATCATTCGGAAAGGATTCCCACAATTAAGGGGATCCTTCCCGAAGGAGTCCCACGGTTAAGCAGGCTCCTCACAAGGACCCACATTTCAGTGGGTCCCTGCTCGGGCGCCACTTAACGAACACGCGGATGCGTGCTCGAAAAAATTAAAGTTGGGGGCCGCCCCGCGGCCCCAGGTTTCCCTAAGGATAGAAATAAAAAGCAAGATTAGCAGTACAATTGTATATTTACCATTCGGCTCTCCAAATAAGAATGAATACAAAATATTACTTAAAGCTATCGCTAAGTATCTAAACGGCCCGAATTAATTGATTAGTTGCTGACGCTGCGCTTCCCACGATTTGCATTTTGGTTGCATAAAACCAATTGGTATCGCTTACGTTGCAGGTCAATTACCTGCACTGGCTATGCGCGTGTTTGGCGAAGTGCGGCGTCAGCACATTCGCATTAGTAAGTAGGTTGGCCCCCAGTTTTACACACTTTTTCCATGAATTAAAATTTTCAAAAGCATCCATTCATTAGGTTTGTTCCCCAAGCTTCTCGAAGCCACTTCGAGTTACATATTTATACGCGCTCCGCAAGTAAGTTTTCGAGTTTCTTCGATATATGTATGCTCACAGTTTAAACTTGGCCCGAGTTTTTCTACAAGTAGCTTGTGGGACAAACCTATTATATATTTTTGTAATGATATTTCACGATATTCAGTTGAATACTATGAAAATACATGTTACACAGTCTTGGGGGGGGAGGGGGGGGGAAATTTCCCCAATTTCCCCTACCTAGGTCCGCCACTGATTATAACACTGTTCAACAGCATTCTTGTGATATAATTATGTTGATAATGTTTGGAGGACAAAATTATAGTGTAGTGTAGGCATACATATCACTAGTTTAAAGTGAAAAGTTGCTAAGTCCATTTGTAGAAAATTTACAGGGGACGAAAAAAACTTTTCAAAACATTTCCTTCAAGATTTTGCAGAAGGTTCCGTTGCAAATTAAAAGGTTTAGAATTTTTTGTGAGCTTATCGATTTTTCTGTGCCTCTTTTGGACTCAGTAAATTTGCCTTTAATTGGATATAACCGGGAAGAAATAAAACAAGCACGTTAGTTAATCCTTCTAGAGACGGTGCGTTTTTAATTTACCTTGCTTCCTGTATTCAAATATGAGTTTTCGCAAAAAGTGGACTTAGCAACTTTTCACTTTATGCTAGCGATATGTAGTCACTGAATCGGGTTTCGTTACCAGTACTGTCTTCCGATACCTACTCAGTATTCGGTTCAACTGTATCGATACCAAACTTACTTGGTATAGGACGAAAAGTATCGAGTATGTACTTGTATTTACTAGTATCGTTTTATCCCTAGCGTTTTATCCTAACGTCCTAACGGCAATTAGGTTTTATGCTTGTTCTGTATCTGGATATTTTTGCAAATTATTTGGAAATTTATACATACTTCTATGAGAGAAGCATACCGAAAGCTGCCATTTAGTATTGCAAGAATATATAGCTTCTCTTCTTCATATTTGGCGCTGCAACCGCCTAAGCGATTTTGGCTGAGTTCAATAAAGAACGCCAGTCGTTTCTCTTCAGTGCCAACTGACACCAATGTGAAATGCCAAGTGAAGCCAAGTCCTTGTCCACTTGGTCTCTCCATCGCAGTGGGGGCCTCCCTCTTCCTCACTACCAACGGCGGGCTCCGAGTTGAATACTTTCGGAGCTGGAGCGTCGGAGTCCATTCGTAAGACATGGCCAAGCCAGCGGAGCCGCTGTACTTTAATTTGCTGCATTATACCATGTCGTTGTAAAGCTCATACAGCTCATCGTTTCATCGCCTGCGGTAATCGCTGTCGCCAACGCGTAAAGGCCCGCATATCTTCCTCTCGAACACTCCAAGAGCCGCCTCATAGGATGTTGTCATTGGCCATGCTTCTGCGCCATATGCCAACACGGGCATGATGTGTGACTTATAGAGTGTGGTTTTCGTACATCGAGAGAGGACTTTACTCCTCAATTGCCTACTCAGTCCAAAGTAGCACTTGTTGGTAAGAGTGATTCTGCGTTGAATTTCGGTGCTGACAGTATAATCGGTGTTAAAGCTGGCTCCCAAGTAATCGAAATTCTCCACTTTCTCGAAATTATAACTGTCAACAGTGACTTGGGTGCCAAGGCGGGAATGCGCTGACTGTTTGTTTGATGACAGGAGATACGTCGTCTTGTCCTCGTTGACCACCAGGCCCATTCGCTTTGCATCCTTATCCAATTTGGAAAAGGCAGAACAGACTTCGCGGTTCTTGTTACACTGAACCAAAAATCCATCTCTGGATCAAAGAAAAGCTTTCCTTACTTTAGGGTCGAAAATTCTTCCGAATGAGAAAAAAATTCTCCCGAATGCGTAATTTTTCTTTGGAATGTGTAAAAACGTACACGAAAATATGGGACCGTGGATGTAATCTATCATTTTGAAGAAATGTTGGGCATGAAAAGAGGAATAAAACTTCTTTAGTGATGTTTCGTTCCATTTTTCTTCATTTTGATTGCTGTTTTTCTTCAATTAGGAGAAGTTTTATTTTGGAAGTACCGATGATGTCGATGACATCGGCGTACGCCAGCAATTGCATGCTCTTGTAAAATATTGTTCCTGAGCGGTTCAGTTCTGCAGCCCTTATTATCTTCTCCAACATCAGATTAAAGAAATCACATGAAAGGGGGTTGCTCTGTCTGAAACCCTGTTTGGTAGCAAACGGCTCGGAGAGGTCATTCCAAATTCTGTTGGAGCTGATGTTATTACCCAACGTCATTTTACACAGCCGTATCAGTTTCTAAGGTATGCCAAACTCTGATATCGCGACATATAGGCAACTTCTTTTAGTGCTATCGAAAGCGGCTTTGAAGTCGACAAATAGGTGATGAGTGCCGATCCTTTTCTCGCAGCTCTTTTCCAAGATTTGACGTATTGTGAATACCTGGCCTATGGTGGGTTTGCCAGGTCTAAAGCCACACTGATAAGGCCCAATCAGTTCGATGACGGTGGGCTTCAGTCGTTCACACATTACCCTCGATAAAACCTTGTAACCTATGTTTAGAAGGCTGTTCTCGCGGTAATTGGTCGCCTTACTTGTGGATTGGGCAGAGCACACTTAAATTCCAGTCGTCGGGCATGCGTTCATCTGACCATATTCTGCATAAGAGTTGATGCATGCACCTTATCAACTCCTCGCCGCCGTACTTGAATAGCTCGGCTGGCAGGCTGTCAACTCCAGCAACTTTGTTGTTTTTCAAGCGCGCTATTGCTACTCGTACCTCGTCATAGTCAGGTGGTGGTACATCGAATCCATCGTCATCAACTGGGGGCTCGGGTTTGTCTTCTCCACTTCTTTCAGTGCTGCTGATATTCAAAAGGGTCGAAAAGTTTCCCCTCCATAACTTAAGTGCATTCTGGCCATCCGTCACTAGGTCGCCATGCTTGTTCCTACAGGAGACTTGAAACCTTCCGTAAGTCGCTCAACTCTGATACAAATATCGGGAGTTTTTTCTGTCGGCCAGCATTTCAAGCTCTTCGGACTCACGTATTTCGGCCTCTCCCTTCTTATTGCGGTAAATACGACTCGCTTCCCTCTTCACCTCCCTATATCGGTCCCACATGGCTCGCGTTGTGCCCGATCGCAGCGTGAACCTGTAGGCGGTATCTTTTTTCTCTGCAGCTTCCTGACACTCCTCATCGTACCAATTGTTCTTTTGGGCTCGCTGAAATCCGGCTACTTCTTTGGCGGCGGTACTTAATGAACGGGAAATGTGCTCTGCTCGAATATTTTCGTTTGTTGAAGAGTGCTCTCTGAAAGCAGGTGTGAGAGTCGAGTAGCGGATGCATTGGCTGTCTGTGGTGATTGCAGCTTTTCGACGCTCAGCTTTCCTTGTATTTTTGGGCGCACATTATTTGCTGCACAGAGGCGGGTGCGTATCTTGGTTGCAACAAGAAAGTCGTCCGAGTCGATATTTGGCTCTCGGAGTATACGTACGTCTAAAACACTGGAAGCATGCATTCCGTCTATCAAAACATGATCGATTTGGCTTCTCGTTTTTCGATCTGGAGACAGCCACGTAATTTGATGGATCTTTTTATGCTTGAACCTAGTACTGCATACTACCATGTTTCGGGCCCAGGCGAAGTCGCTCAGCCTCAGTCCGCTGCCACGTTTCGTCGGGAGCCTGAATTTTCCGGCAGTAGTTTCAAAGATCCCTTCCTTGCCCACCCTGGCATTGTAGTCGCCAAGCACGATTTTGATATCATGGCCAGCGTTGCCAAATTGACGATTTCGTCGTCATTTTGACGTTATTTTAGCCCAATGACGTTTTGACGATTTTTCTTCCAAAATGACGATTTTTTATTTCAGTTTTTCCACTTAAATTCATACATATGTACGTATGTACAAAATCTGTTAAAAGAAGACGTAATCCAAAATACATACAATCATGTATTTATCTAGTTTTGTTCTACAACCGTCCGTTTAGGTACATATCGTCGTTTAAAGTACAAAACCGCGTATCAAGAAAATGCAAAACCTCGTATGTGAGGTTGCCTTAATTTTATAGGAGAGAGTAAAACTTGTCTTATTTCAAAACGGGTATCTCTTTTATACCTAATTATCACTTCTTATACCTAAGTATCGATATTTAAGTATGAATAGATTGGGGCTTGATGCCAGGAGCTTCCGGTGAGCAAATATCTTTTTTGGCAGTTACGAGGTTTTTCAGAACTACGATACGCGGTTTTCTACTTTAAACACCGATATGTATTATAAATTTGTACTAGACTTGTAACCAAATTTTAAACTCGCACTGCTGCCACTCATTTAAAAGAGACAGAGGAAATTTTTTCCTGTTACTCTTTAACACTGGATCAAAATCTCTTAAAAAAATTCCAACTAGTGGAACTCAACAATTTTAAAGCAGTTGTGTTTCATTAAATTCTAATTTTGAATTGTTGTTAAATAAAATGAAATTACAAATCAACTCTTACTAACCCATATGCAATGTGGGTTTCTTTTCTTTGATAATAGTGCGGTTCATAAAACGTCGCAAAGTGGCATTTTTGGCGAAATTGAAAAGTTGCGAATAAAGTTGTATGAACGACCTATCGCTGACGATTGCAAATGTAAAATGTTTTAAAAATGCCGGGCGTTAGAGAAAAAGAAAAGTTTTTAGAATTACATTTCGAAGCAGCCTTAACTGATACACTTTTTCTTGAAGTATTTGAAGACAATAAAAAAAAAACTTTTTAATATACCACGCTTTTATAAATGGACTAAAAATTAGAAAATAATATATGTATCTCAGTATAGAATAGAATGTGTTTTGATAACTTTTGATTTTCAAATTTCAGCAAAAGTCATTATAAACAATTTATGAAATTGAAAACGAAAAACGTGGAGCGCATGCAATACAAAGCATTAGATTTAATTGACAATAGTCAAGCACAGACCTAAAATTTCTACAGAGAAAGTACCAATTTGAGATCGATTTTAAGCGGTCGTTATTGACATACCCACATACATACATACATATGTATATTACTCTTCATCTCTTCATATCAATTCAGGTCTATTACATGCGCCCTCTGCTATACATGTACATTAGGGCGGGTCGAAAATCTAATTTTTCTCAAATCCCTTGGTAATAATGAAAATATATTGTATCATGAAGTCAACAACAAGCCTGCAACCGTTAACTCAAAAGAAAAAGTCAAATATCATTTCTCGCAGCCCTTTAGTTTATCGTTAATCTCAAAGTTATCTGTTTTCAATAAAATTTTAATTGTTCTCTTGATAATTCCACTGGCCTATAGTCAAAAGATGTAAAGAACAGCATTAATATTGCTGGCGTGCATTTATGTCGCTGTTTCCAAATATTCTAATCTTTTTTAATATTAGCTATAGTTTGCGAATTTTTGCAAATTTTGGACGATTTCGGTAGCTCTAATAGAAAAGCCATTATTTTCCATCATCGTGGAACAATTTTTTTATGCAATCGAGTATGGGAACACTGAACAGGCACAACTTCTAGAAACACTAATTAGTTTACTTAAGTTTATGCATACAATATAAAAATTGCAAATATGTATAGGAAAATTAAAAAAAATTTTGTTCAGATTTTTTTTTATTTTAAAATAATTTGTTTATAATCTGAACGATTTTCGTCATATTATTATAATAAATCAGTAACAGTAAGGCTCGCCCTCAATTTGGTAATTATTACATAACATTTACGAGTAACATTTACTAAAGTTATATCGAAAAACTTAAGTGGATCTCCAGTTTTTTTTCTTAATTTCTCTTCAATTGTATACATAAATAACTTTTAAATGAAAGAACCGGATTACAGAAAAGTGTGTGTGTTTTTTCGTTCAAGCTGAATGCAAAGCAATATCGTCCAATTGGAGGGTCCTCAAAAGGGTCTCCCAGGATATGTTAAAGACTATTACATTTATTTTTTAACTAAAATATTTATGTATATCTTAACACTTAATGCACGTCCTCTACTTTCATATAACGGCAAATTTAGAAACCGCGAAAAATGTGCTTCTTCAGTGACTAATGAAACCATTCCGCACCATTTTGCAATACTGCATAAATGGACTCACCCTAATTGTATTATGTTAATGTGTGCAAATACTTTTATGCTGGAAACTACTATTAACTTATCAAATCATTCCTAATCTTTGACAATACATGTTTGACTTCATTCACTGACCTGAATCGGCGTGGCCAAGTCGGCGTGGCCAAGTCCATGATCCTTTTAATATTATATAAACATACGAAATCATTAAAACGATTGAAATAAATCTCGTCTCACTTTTTTGTATTTTTCACCTGGTTGCTGAAGTAATGAAGGATTGAAAATTCATAAGGGAAAATTATGGCTTTTGTAAGTTTTATCTTAATATCTTAAAAACTATTAGACTTATTGAAAAATGGTAAATGAACGTGAGGTACTAAATTTAATAACCCTTAATTTGGTATATCGCCCTATATAACAATAACGCATTCCATAGATATTACAAGCCAAAGTTTCATTTTCAAAATTCATACACTTTGATTCGATTGCGCGGGCTAAAGATAAGTTTTAAATTAATTTTTCTTGGCCATTAACAATTGGCTTATACCTAAGACATCATAATATTACTATTACAATGCGGTCAAATAACTTTTATTTTCCCCCATACAAAATCGACCCAGCCTAATGTACATATATATTATATATATCTTAATATATTATCTTAATATAATAACTATTGATTGACTTTTATTCTTTTCTCTTATAATAGTTATGTCTCTGGTAAATTCTCTAAAAAGTTATACTGAAGTTGGTTGTCTTAGAGACGTTAACAGCAGCACTCAGAGTCGTTTAATGATTACTTAAGGTGTCCCTCAGTAACGATTTAAAAAAATTCCCTCTCAGTCAGTTAATGATTCCTTAACGGAATTTAATGAACATTAAAGTTAAGTAAACAAAAACCTTAAGTTAACTTTTTAACGTATGATTTTGAAATTTTTTGTTTGTTTTCAATAAATTCGATAACGTTGCTGTAACAGTGGCAATGGCCCAGTGAGCAGAGCACTTTTTTGCCATTCAAGAGATCTGAGTTCAATCCTCGCCAACGATTTTTTTTAATAACATTTTTTATAAGTTTTATTCATACTTTATTTTATTTAACGTTTGGAAACTTTTATTTTATTCATCTTTTTTTTTTCACTTTCAGTTTCTAAAATTTTTGTTTTTCCTGTTTTAAAAAAATATTTTTTTCATTTCGTTTAGTTTTTAGAAACCTAAACGATAAATATAAAAAAATATAGTCATTCGAAAAGGGCTTTCAAGATAGGTGCCGAAATATAAAGACTTTTGTCTCTCGAAAGACTGAGGTGAGTTGAAAGACAGATGCCAGAATTGGCCTGTTATTGGTCTTGTTTGTCTTTTAGCAAACAATTTAATTAAATTAAAAAAAATTTGTTTCCGTTTTAAAGCAATAAAATATATAAATCAAAAGAAAATTGGACCACAAAAGCGAAAAAAAATCAGTAAAGATAATTTATAAGAATTAAACAAGGAAAAAAATAAATAAAAAAGGAAAAGAAAATTTTCCTGCCCTAGGACTCGAACTTGGATATCTCGAATCGCACGCCAACGCTCTGCTCAGTCAGCCATTGCGTCTGTTTTATTTATTTATTTAATAACAATATAAAATAGCAAGTTGGGTACCTGGCGAGGCCTAGTCTCCAGTCTACTTTTGTGTGCGGCGGGCGGAAAGACCTAGTTTCCGCTCCGCGCTGTGGACAAGCTGTTCTTTATGGTCGGAAAGGCGGGGTTTCCGATCTATGTTCCCGAAGTCATTACGTTGTATGTGAGGCAGGCGGAAAGGCCTAGTTTCCGCTCCGCGCTGTGGACGAACTGTTGGGCTTGGTCGGAAAGGCCGAGTTTCCGATCCATGCTCGTATTGTCTTAAGCGGTCGCGAAAATATATGAAGCCGTTACAATTGTACTAAGCAGTCATAGATATTATGTAATTTTTTGTTCTCGGTTAAAGATATTAATTAATTTATTTAACATGTTGAGCAAAGTTTTCTTTATTACAAAAAGCGATTCAGATATGTCGAAGCAATCATAATGTTTGTTAAAATCTTGTTTAATTAAAAAAAACCCCAAGCATCTCTCTACGACTTTGAAGTGTCGGCAAATCTATAAGCTTCTGGAGATCTTTGTAGGGTTGGAGATTTTTAGACGAGTCCCAACGTAAATTTTTAACGGCAAATAACAGGAACTGTTTCTGCACTGATTCGAGCCTGTCGCTATGAATTTGATAACTAGGATTCCATAATACAGATGCATATTCCAAAATCGGTCTTACTAGAGAGGTAAAAAGAACTTTAGTGACATAAGGATCGTTGAATTCCTTAGCCCAGCGCTTAATAAAAGCCAACACCCCTCTAGCCCTAATCACGCAGGAGTTTATGTGAGTTACACCTAGGTCAATGAAATTGGTTACTTGCTCAACATTGTGGTCGGATATCATATACGAATTTGAGTGGAACGATTTTCTAGATAAGGACATGAATTTCCACTTTTTAAAATTGAGTGAGATGGAATTGGCTCCCTATCTTCTGCACTACTAATGTATGTACTTAAACAGCTTAACTTCATCAGCATACATTAAGCATTTCCAATAATTCAACACCTTAGGAAGATCATTTATAAATAAAATAAACAAGAGGGGACCAAGATGGCTGCCCTGAGGTAAACCGGACGTGACATGTATTGCCCGAGAAGTATAATTTTTAAAAATTACTCTTTGTTTCCTATCTACTAAGTGAGAAGAAAGCCAGCTGAGAATAATAGGAGGGAAACCAATTCGATCAAGTTTATATATAAGGGTTGAATGTGATAATTTATCAAATGCCTTGCTGAAGTCAGTGTAAATTACGTCAGTTCGGAGATTGTTTTTAAACCTATTAGATACATAAGTAGTGAATTCAAGTAGATTAGACACAATTGATTTACCTTTGCAAAAATTGTGTTGCGATAGGTCAATAGCAGAAGTAATAAAGTGAGATAGTTCTTCGGTAACGATTGCCTCAAAAACTTTAGGAATAGCACAAAGCTTCGAATTTCCTCTATAGTTTGCGATGTTAGTCCTACTTCCGTTTTTATAAAGTGGCAAGATAAACGAATCCTTCCAGAAAGACGGAATGACACCCTGTTTTAGGGAAGCATTAAAAATATTTATTAGAGGCTTATACAAATACTCTGCACAACTTTTAAGGACACTTGTTGGTATACAGTCTGGGCCAGCTGAATACGAAATTTTCAAACAATTCAAATGAATGAGGACATCGTCAGTAGATACCGATGGAATTCGGATGCAATCAAACGATGGTAGAAAGAATGGGTAGCTAGATAGATTCGAATTTGGTTGGGAAGATGCAGAGTAGTTTGACTAGAAGAAATCAGCAAACATATCGGCAATTATATTTTCGTCACTGGAGACTAAGTAATTTAACTTCAATGTCGAGAGATAACCGTTAGTCTTACGCTTTGTGTTCACAAAGGCGTAAAATGATTTGGGATTAGAAACTATATTGAGTCGAACCCTGTTAATATAATTATTGTAACACTTTTTGTTCAATACATGCCTAAGAATGGAGTACGCAGAGTAGTGGATTCTTGATTTTTTAAGCATTTTAATTCGCCAGTAAACCACCGAGCGTTAGACGTTACGTTAGCTTCCTTAACAAGAGGAATGATTTCATTATACTGGGGCCAAATTATCTTCGATACCTCTAACCTAAGCTTAATCTGCAGTTTTAAATGAGTAACGCTCCGCCCTTGATTTTTTTTTACTGGTAAAACAACATGAGCTGCTTGAATTTATTAAGGACAATTCTAGTGGTGGGTGGTGAGAATCAACAGGTGTAATCAAAGCATAACTACGGGCTATTGTGACTTTGGAAACGTCGTCCACAAAAACTAAATCCAGACATTTACTTAAATTATTACTAATAGAGTTGATCTGGTAAAGGCCAAGGTCTGAAAGATCGTTCAAAAATTGATTGAAGAGATCACGAGAGGAATTTGGTACTAGAATACCATCTACTACATATATATAAGCAAACGTCAAGCTGTGAAGTTCTACTTATATTGTGCTCTGATTTGTCTTTGTATTTTGCAAAGTTTATTGTGCTAATTCTAGTAAAAGTTGCTATAAAAAGTGCCTACGAGCATCTTAGTGTGATAATAATCGAAGCTAAGTGAAAGTTTTGTGATTTTTGTGGTTTATATTAAATTTAATTAAATTTCACTAGCATACATCTAATCTTGCCGAGTCATTTGTTGTTATCATTGTTGTTGTAATTCCTTTGTAGTTAACTGAGATCGTTTCTATTTTTGCACATTTCTTTTTGCTCTTTTTGTTTACTTCTTTTAGTATTTCTTGTCACAGCTGTTTGCGTTGCGTTCATTAAGTGTCACAATACAGTGATACAAAAACTGTTCGCTACATATATTTTTAAGCTAAATACATCAGCTCCTAAATTGTTGTGTGTGTTGTGTTAAACTTATTTTGCTTGTCTTTTATTAACATAAGTGTTATTAAATCTTTCAATATGAAGTGTGATCTTGATAACTGCCAAATTAAAAGCGAATCTGAACGCTACTTATCGTGCTGGCTCTGTGATGGTATTTGCCATCTAAAATGTGCTGGTTTGACAGGAAGAATTCTGGACGCTATTAATGATGGCAAAGGTCTTCGCTGGTCTTGCTTAAAGTGCAGGTCAACCGAAGTTGATCTCTTTAAGTTGTTTAGGCAAACCAGAAATGGGTTTTCTGAGGTAGGGAGAGAGTTGTCGGTACTGACCGAAAAATTTAGGCATTATGAAAATGTATTTAAATCTTTTAATGCTTAGATACCGTACAATCTATGATGGACATTCGTGTGTCAAAACGTAAGCGTCTTCATAGTCCGCCTAATGAAAGGTCCGTTCCACGTCAGAACAATCTTCCGAATGACTTAATTAATCTTTCTTCTCCATGACCTCAGCCAACGGAGTTATCTTCCTCAAAAGAACATATATCAAAGTCTGCTTCTAATAATATCGACCCCGCAGTATCTTCCCCATACCCCGTTGAAGTTGTGGCACCGCCATCTAATCTTCCAACGCTTACTCTACCCTCAATTAGTAACTCAGTTACTCAACCCCGTCCGCCGGTAATCGAGTCTAATACTAGGAGACTGGTTGTCCTAGAAGCCTATAATTGTATCTAGATTTTCGAGGGATACTTCCGAGGACGATATAAAGTTTTACATCTCGTCCAAAGTTAAAACTGTCAACTTAAGTATCAGAAAATTTAATTTTAAATATGAAAGAAATATTTCTTCATTTAAAATAGACGTAAATTTAGAAAATTTTGACATGCTGCTTAGTAGTTCTTTTTGGCCCTCCGGAGCTTTC
>NW_023458568.1:20058225-20132081 GCF_013731165.1 Rhagoletis pomonella | reverse complement strand
TGTCTTCGGCTTATTGAATACGCAACATTTGTGTTTTCGCTGCTTCTCGCTAGCCTCTTTTCGCCTGATGCTCAGCACTAGTTGCGTTTTGCTTTTGCGCAGATTTTCTGCGGAAAGTAGTTTTGCTTATAATTCGGCTGGCTTCGGTCACTGATTCATTAGTGTGTCTGCTGCTTCTCGCTAGTCTCTGTTCGCCTGAATTCAACAGCTATGCGCAACATTTATGTTTCTGCTGCTCTCGCTAGTCTATTTCTCGTCTGATGTTCAGCGCTATTTGCGTTTCGCTTTTTCGCGAATTTTCTACGGAAAGTAGTTTTTGCTTATGGTTCGGCTGACTTCGGTCACTGATACATTCGTGTATCGCTGCTTCTCCCTTGTCTCTGCTCGCCGACGTTTTGCTTTTGCGCAGCTTTTCTCTAACTGATCTGCTATATTTGCTAGCTGCCCTGCTTTTTTGTTTACGCTGCCCCTGGCGCAGACTCAGCGGCGCCTGCTAATTTAAATTTTGCAAAAACGGCTATTTATGGTTTTCACTTATGTTCACAAATGTTTGTTTTCCCGTACACTTTTGCTGCATTACAATGCTTGGTGGCAGTTGCAGTACTTTAAAAAGTTAAATAAACATAAATGCTTATATTCCACAAAAGTTCGAGCATGCCTGTTTAGACTTTTCACACGTGACTCTTTAAACCGTTCCCGGACGAGCTCCCAAAATAATTGTGGGTACCGGTTCTCGCAATGAAACACTTTGTTAATATTTAATAATAAAGTTTATACACATTTATTATATATGTATTACTTATGACTTCAACACAGAGACTGACTCTTTTCAAATTGTCCGCTGTTTAGGGTTGTCACTATGCATTAGTCAGGGTCGTATTTATTAGTATTAGTAGTATTAGTAAGAGTGTCCTGTACGGGTTGCTTTGCGGTTGTCGGGACCCATTCCCACATGTATTTTTAAGAAATAATTTAGGTGAGCAAATTAGGTGATTTAAGTAAATAAAAAATGGAAGGGTTAGTAATTTTTAGTAACGTTTTTTTAGTACTTCAATTTAAAAATTGGAACATTGCATTTGATAAAAACTGTTTAGAGGGTCGTAAATCAAATCTGCGCCACTATATAACTACTCGCTCGAGGCGACAAACTTGAAAGTTGAAACTTGAAAAATTGTAAATTCTTTTCGATTGGCGCTGAGAGGACTTTCGGTTATGTTTATTTATTTTTATTGCGGAGCAATAATACCATTTTGAGAAATACGTCGGGGCTGCAAATGTCGGATGTATTCACAATCTAGCATCATGGCACGATCGTTGTTTAAACGCCGTTGTTTTCGAAAGAATTCTTCATTCTCATTCTTTTGGTTGTTCGGAATTTGGACAACCTGTAACATCATCAACGTTTTTCAATTTTAGTTTATTTAAGTCATTTTTAATGCTTTATTCTGTGGCTAGTTAGATATACGTTTTATCAGTGCACTTGCACAATATTCCAGGGACCGAAAATAACAGTTATTTTTTACGAGCTAAGGCTCAGTTATGCATACTTTGCACTGCACTGCACTGCATGACATTTTACGTGAAAATCAAAAATCAACAGACTTTTACATATGTAATGCTGTGCGTTAGGTAACCGCTTACACGCAAAGCTCATTTAACATATTGTTACGATTATCCTTGAAACCTCGAGGGATTTCCCAAATAGCTTTCGGTTCGTATCTCTGGATTGTTAAATAAATGCTAACGATGACCAAATTGTAGTACAATTAACTTTATTGTACAACAAACAATTTACAATACTCACTAATACAGTAAAAACACTTTACAATACTTGTTAAAGTAATAACAACGCTTTACTAAACTTGTTAACACAATTAAACTTATAGCTTGCTCATTCGCAACTCACTTCTCTGCTCACTCTGTAGCTTGCTGACTTGTAACTCGTAACTAACCCAACTCCGCTGTGTCGTGACTCTTATATACCTGCGCTCGCACTCATGGCAACTCTCGAACGTTCTGAAGTTCATCGCTCATTCTCTTTCTCTCGCTGTTCGCAGTGTTCATCCAACTGACGTTTCTCTTTGTGGAACATTCTATGTCATTCCTCGAACATTCTGCCTATTCCTCGTTGTTCGCTTCGCGTTGCCGCAGTATTCGCCACAATAGTTGTGTTTTCGTATTCTCCAGCAAAAAAATATCCAGTAACTTGCCAGTAACCAAATTTCAGAGAGTAAGCCAATATTTACTCCCAATGAGTGAAATATGCAAGAAAGTACGAAAACCCAAAACCAGCAAGAAGCTGCTAGTTTTATGAACAGCTGATTAATTTGTTATTTTCCGATGCAATTTTCTTAGAAAACTAGTATTTTCCATCTTATTATATATTTAAATAGGTTTATTTTGTCAATTGCAACTCTAAAAGCACCACAAAAAATTATTTTGTTACTGTGAATTACATTAAGCATCATGCTATCAGCTGTTTTTCTTACTAGCAAATAGTTGCTAGTAAAAATTTATCCAGTAAAAATCCAGTAAAACTTGCAAGTTCAGCTGTCATTTTTGCTCTCTCAATTTGCCCTCTTTTGCTAGTTTATTGTAAGTTTTTGCGTACGAAAACGACATCCAGTTAAAAACCAGTAAAATTAGTACTGGATTTACTGGATAGTGCGTACGCGAACAGGGCTATTATTCCTTATGTGACAACTCTCATGCAATGCAAAGTATGCATAACTGAGCCTTTAAACTTGCCTAATATTTTTTATTGCGGATAATAACCAAACTGCTTATCCAAATTAAACAAATTTGGTATCATATGAAAGAGGACTGAGATAGCTTTTATACAGAAATAACGAACGAAGGTTACCACCGCTATTTATATTTTTTTTTTTACAATTTAATACTAAATAAATTCATATGCATACCTGACCCAACTTTTATTCTATGGTAATTAAATACAATTTTTTATTTAAATATTTTTCAATATGTGGCTTTCCTCGTTTAGACATTTCAGTTTTAAAGCTATTTAAGTCCTCTTTCATTTGATACCAAACTTGTTTAATTTGGATAAGCGGTTTGTTTATTATCCGGAAAAGACTTTTATTTCGGAATAACAAATATTTGGCCAAGTTTAACTCGTAAAAAATAACTGTAATTTCTGGTCCCTTCAATATTCGCATTCGCAAAAGATCCGCATTGATTTTTGTGAATGCGAGAGCGAATGCGAATGTTAAAATTAATGCGGAAGCTCCGCGGTTGCGAATGCGAATATTCGCAACAACCCTGTAATAGAGTGCAAGTTTAAAGAAGCTGGGACTTACGGTTGATTTTTGCAATTTTTTTTGTTGAAGGTGTCGCTCATTTTCTTCATATCATGGAACATACTTCGTATCGAAGAAACCATGATGAAAACATTAGAAGGTAAAATCATTCTCTCAATTCGTCGGCCATGATTTTTTTCTGACGTTTGCAAACATTTTAAAATCATATAAAATTGAAAACAAAAAAATTAAATTCTTCACAATTGTTGTTGTTTGAGGTTAAAAATTAGAGTCTGTGTGTGAGCTTGAGTTCGAATTTTAAAATTATATTGCTGGCAAACGTCAGACTGCCTCTCAATGATTTTACCCTGTAATGTTTTTATCATGGAAGAAACTAACTGGCGCTGTCAAAAAAAAATCTCAAAAATCAGCTATTTCAAACTTGCACTTTGCACACTAAAATTGACTAGGTTATAAAACTGCATACCCAATATCTTTCTAAGAGTTCTAGTTAAAAAGCCCGAAATTTACTAGACGCCTTACTGGATCCGCCATTTCGAATTTGGCAATTCTGATAGCGGATTCGTAATTAGCGACCTAGAAAACCCCCTAGTAACAAATTTCGAATCATTTCTTTAAACCTTAGAAATTTGGCTGCACTTCTGAATTTCGGCCGCACTGTGCGTCAGAGAGAAAAAATAAAAACGCCACTTTAAATAAAAAAGGATCCGTCCAACGCCTTCGTCTTGACCAGCAGGCTGTGTCGGAGTCGCAGCCGCTAAACTTAAACGTGAATTTAATAAATCAATATGAATTCAATCATATGTACCATCAGCTTATAAATAGATATATGTCATGACGTGTATCATTATTTCGATTCATTTTTATTTCCTTTCATACTGCAGAAATTTGTATTACTTTTTTTATTAGCCTAGGTCCTCGTATATAAGCTAGCCTAAGTTAGCTAAGATTTCTGAAACAGCTGGCAACTCTACTAAATATAGTTAAGAAATAAACAAATCTCTAGCATCCGATATTCTGATACCTACATAGATATTTCATGTGATATGGTGAGGAGTTGTCAGCTTTCAAAGAAATGCTTATTGGATGTCCCACCCGTCGCTGCCAAAATTGTTTTTTTTTAACCTAACTTAAAATACAAAAGCTTCCCATCGTTTAAAAAAGTATAAGAAGTATCCATATGAAACCAGTAGAGCTCATTCTACTCACGAACTTTGCATCCTCATTCATGGCTCGTCCCACCAGTGTTACCGTTGTGCGACTAAAGTGTCAAATTGACACTTTTTGGCTATCGATGCCCCCTGACACCGACTTTTTAGAAATAGGCTTATTTTGAAACTTTTCTTGAAAATCGTGCGACTTTTGACCCCTTTGATAAAAAATTCTATATACTCAGTTTGATAGTGTTTTCATAAAATATATTGTTTCTTACATATTTAAAAATGCTTTTAGTATTTACTTTTCGAAGGCGCTTAAAATTTACATCTCCGGCAAGATTTTGACTGATTTCATCCTTTTTATTATGGCAAAATTTGTCCGCAAAAATGTCCAGAAATAGCAACAATTAGTTGTAGCTTAGCATTTCCCCAAGTTATTTGCGTTAAATTCATTTTCGTAGCTCCCGGTTTAAACAAATAATCTGCGATAGTTTATATACAAGCTTAAAAGGCTAAACTTTGTTATAATAATTGTTATCTACTAATGTTGCTTTTGAGTTATGTATATAGATGTATGTACTTTTTTAACTGCAATTTTCTTTTCATAATAAATGCAAAATATGCATATTGCGTATTTTAATATATCCCTCATCAATAGGTTTTTATTGTAAGATAAGTTTTTTTGCATTGATCTCCATTAGCAATTTATTGAAAATAAAGCGGCATACTCATAGATGAAATAAAGTCGAGTCTAATGTAAAGTGCAGCTTTTTTGACAGATTCCATTGAAAATTACGTCAAACAAAAAGCTATAACTAGCCTACGAGTCGATTTTATTTCGACTACCAATATGCCCTAAAAGTTTCGAGAGGTAAAATAATGAAAGTCTTTGACAATCAGCGGTAACACTGCGTCCCACCCGTCACCAAATACTGGCCTACCCACCACAAGCTAAAGAAGTTTTTTTTTTAATTTTCAAATATGATAATATCAACTCAGAGAGGCGGTTATCATCGTTGTCATTCTTGAAAAATGTCAATTTTCTGTGTAAATTGTATCATATAAAACACCTCTTTGAAGTGACGAAAGCGGAACTAGAAACACAAAGGCTGCATTTCCTTATTCATTCTGAACGTTTGGAATAATCTTTTTTGTTTACTTATTCTTTAGAACGTTCCTGATGATATGTCAACGTATATTTCAAACGCATTCTGTTTATTCCGGCTGTGAAATGGGATTATCCGGAATGTATAAAGAAACGCAGCCAAAATTTATGATATCAATTATGTGACGAAAATTATACGCATTTTTTTAACTGCCTTGGAAACTGACGGAAAATAGTTTTATTCATACGAATCGTTGCTAAAGTTCTGATTTTTTTATTTTGTGTTTCTAAGAGAAGACAGAACTTTTCAACGTTCCGAATAAATAAAACTATTTTCCGTCAGTTTAAAGGGCAATTAAAAAATTGCGTATAGTTTTCGTCACGAAATTGATATCATAAATTTTGTGTTTCTAGTTAAGCTTTCGTCACTCGAAAACTTTCCCTCAAAGAGGTGTTTTATATGATATCAATTATTTTGGAATAGCAAATTTAAAATCAACGAAAATCCAAACAAAAATCGAGTGGCCTTATTCATAAAAAATAAAGTAGGTTTAAAGAGCTTTATAAATTGACGTTTTCATACAATTTATAAACCTCTTTTAAAGCTACATACTTTATTTTTTATGAATAAGGCTATAAATGTTTTATTTTTCTCAAATAAATTGCTAAACACGCTATCAAAATCTAAATGATTTATTCAAATATTTAACATTAAATTCAATTCCATTGAAACATACTATAATTTTTCGAATACCGAATTAAGCGACAAAGAATGATCATATCCCGTATCCAAAAATAAAACAAACAACTTTTTAGAAATTAAAAATAAAAAGATTAAATGAGAAAAATGATAAAAGCGTAGCAACTTGGTGCCAACATTAGATACAATAAGTAAGGTGACCAGAATGGATTAACATTCAAGGAGGACAAATTCTCCACATTGAAAACCCAAACAAAATTTTAATATTTATTTTAGCACATAAATAACGAATAAATTAACAATTTAAAGTTTCTTTAAACACAAGTCAAACAAGTTAATAGTACACTGCGTTGCTTAATTAAAAGACCGCCACATGTTAACAAGTTTTGACTATTTACTTTTAACCGACTTCAAAAAAGAAGTTTATTAATTTGTAGGAAAATATTTTTTCGACCACGTCCACCGATTTTGATAGTTATTTTTCTATCGGAAAGGTGGTGTTTCACAGGTGGTCCCATACTAATTTAGTCGAATCCGATCATTGCATCATGAAAAAATTAACGGTACTCCTAAATTTTTATATGAGAGTTACAGTCGGTTGTGTTTTTTGCTTAAAATTTACTTGTTAAATTATTTAATTGTAATTGTATTACTTGCAAAAGAAATTGCTTTGGTTCTTCGTCTTTCGTCAAAGTTCGATTATAATTTTGTATAAACGCTATACCTCTCTCAGCAGTATCATTAACATATTTAATACTTTTAATTGTCTCTAAGAAAACCAACTTCAGGATCATTTTTTAGATAATTGAATGCCCACAAGAACATGCCTTGAAAGAACTTGTATCCCTTTTTTATAACTTTTTTAACGGCTCAAAAGTTATAACATTTCTAAAAAGAAAAAAAATGTTTACATGTTATTTACATAGAAAATTTCAAATGCTCACCGACAACTTTTAAAATTTAAATAAAAGTGTTTCCAAATGGGGGAATTTCCTTCTCAGTAAATAGGTCATTTTAAGGTCATAAATTCGCGAGGTTAGTTATTTTGGATGCCCTTAATATATATACAAGAGTTGCTCATTCCCAGTAATAAGAATAAGTGGAAAATTTCCCGGAAAACACCCCCCAAAAGTCGGGATCCGCCGCTGTGCATGTGTTATTTTTGATTATGTACTTGGATGTGAAATAACACATTTTCCAAAAATTGTTAAGCATACTCGTATTTGTGCTCCTAGTTTTAAGCCATCTTACAAATGATTTTGTCAAAATAAAAAATCCCGACACACAAATATTGCCACTGATAAAACTTATACATACCTGGTAAACAAAATGACATATGGTAGGCAATAATTTTCACTTGTGAAGACGCGTCGTTAGCGTTGACAGTTCTCTATAATTGTGTTTTGTTTTTTTTTCTTCGCTACAATTTTATGCAAAATGTAAGTAATTGCTAAAAATGTATAAGTTTCCGTATTAAATTGCTGATGTACACATGTAAAAATTTTACTTTTACAAATGAGGTAATTCGCTCTCCAAATTTGGTATGGAAAATTACGTAATTCGATGGGTAATTGGAGGGCGAATTACGAATGAGAGAGCAAACTTCGTAATTGGTGTGCCGTGGGAAAGCCGCATTACACTGTTCAATCAAAAGTTTACATCATTTAACTGAATGTTGAACAATATAAACTCCTTTTAAATAAAATGTGTACGATTAGGAAATAATAATATTCTGAACGAAATTTTTTGAAAATTTCATCACTGCTATAAAACTTGAAAATGAGGACAAGGAGGACATTTTTTCTCAAAAGGAGGACAGAGAAGGACAATATTTTTGAGGACGACAAACGGTTGGTCAGCTTACAATAAGCAACTCTATTTGCCTCATTCTCTGCCCTGCACACATGTGTGTTTTTAAGAAGAATCGTTGTTGATAACTTAAAGAAACCAAATTAGACGAATATGTTAATTTTTAACCAATTGTTGCTATTTGCAGCGACTTTTTTCAATTTGAAACGCAATATCTCCACAAGAGTTTTCCCAGATATAAGTTATATTTCAAATGAAAGCTAAGGTTTTGCGGTAAACTTGAGGAAACCTAGAATAAAATCGGATGACCAGTTTTTGAGAAAATGCCCGAAATCTATATTTTCAGCAGTCTGATTTTTAGCTTTCAGGCGATAACGTTATGGCATATTTATATTAGAGTTGTCAAACTATCGATGGCACTATCGATAGTATCGAATGTTTAAATTTTTTTTGGACTATCAATACTCATTGATAGTTTTTTCTTATACTATCAAAAATATCGACAGTTTAGTAGGACTATCGATCATCTCTACCAATTATTTTGAAATTATTTGAATTTTTTAATTTGAATTGAAAATTTTGTTTTTTAGTGTGATGCCGATGTCATATTAAAATATGCACGCATTAAGCCAAAATACATACATATGTTAATCGTAAATCCTGTTTTGTTTGTATAACTTGTGTTTGTTTTTGAACTTTGTAATAAGAGAACTAATTTGGCTAAGCAGTTACTTAATTTTGAATGATCATAACTTTTATAAGATAATATTTATTTCACTATGATCCTGTAAAAACAAAGCAACCTAACTGATTTAGCGCTATCGATAGTGCTATCGATAGTTTTGGTTTTTTCGAGACTATCGTGAATATTGATAGTTTTTCTGAAAACTATCAAAACTATCGATGGTGTGACTATCGATAGTTTGACACCTCTAATTTATATTTCGATATTTATATAAGACGGCGTTAGATACCTTGTTTTAAGACCTTTCTACTAATATCCACATCAATCGTATGGAATGAGTAGAGCGGTCTCAGTGGTAGTTTAAAAAATCGCATTTTTCGAATTTCAGGCACCAGCCACGCCCACAACGGCGTACTTGAATACTTTTTCTGGACACACTCTGCAAGACCTTTCCAACGATACCTCAAACATGTCGATTGGACGCCTGGATAAAATCTTCCAAATCTCGTGTATATATCTGTGGCCATAAGCAATAACCGCCTAAGTCGAAAACCCGGAATTCGAGAAAAAACGTCTTAAACATTTGGATTGTAATGTTAACCTTATGGGGAAACCAAAATATGTTCGTCTGTAACTTTTTAAATAGACCAGCTGGCGAAATGGCGATTTCACATACACATGGCATAGTAGTAGTTGCAGAATACGACTGCATATATAATTCAATTCTTTCTTAAGTCGACTTAGGCGGTTATTGCTTATCACCACAGATATAAGCGAGTCATTTCAGAATGCTACTGTGGCTGCTTTCGTCACTCGCGCGCACTGTCGTGCGCTGTGGTAATTAAGTTAGGGTTGCCAGATTTTTTTTTTGCCGAAATCAGTACCTTAGACTTTTTCATGCTATAAAAATCAATACTTTTCAGTGCATTTTTATTTAAAGCAAAATTATGAAAGTAAGTAACAGAAAATAATTTAAAACGCCAGAGTACTTGTTTTTAACAATATTTTGGTATAATAATAACATATAGTTCATAATAATAGATTCGCGCTTACACATATGATAGTGTTTGGCCGAGCTTCTCCTCCGATTTGTGGCGTACGCCTTCATCTTGTCACACAAAGCAGAGGGACCTACAGTTTTACGCCGTTGTTGTTGTTGCTTTGACCAGGGTTTGAACCCTGGTGCTGCGGAGTGGAAGCGCGCACTGCTTACCACTACACCACAGCAGCCGACATAATATATAACTGACATATAGTTCATAAAAAGTAAAAATCTTATTCATTTTAACATTTTAAAAACCTAAAAAGCCCTAAAGTATTTTGTTTGTGTAAAATGATATTGCACAAACAAAATACATGGGACAAGTTTTCAAATACCAAGTTACCGAGTACCAATCTCGGTGGAAAGACCCGGAATACTAATTTGTATGCTCAGAATTGAAAATTCAATTCAAATCAGTACACATTTTGAAAATTCGGGACATTAGCGTACTGATTGAAGAAATTAATAAAATCAGTACGAGAGTTGAAAAATCAGTATTGTAATGCTAAAATCAGTACGTCTGGCAACCGTAAATTAAGTTGTATACTTTACAAGTTTCGTAATAATCTGATACCTGACGTCAAGTGTTGAGATTTTGAAACTTATCCAATAAATGGCTAAAGAAAAGTTACTTAAAGTTTGAGCAAACTTGTAAAATGAGCAAAGTTGTAAAATGTGGTAGATTTAAAGCCTACGGTGGTAGATGTGGTAGAAACGCAACTTAACAAAAAAAAAGTGGTAGATCTACCACAAATGTGGTATAGTCCTAAGGTGACCAGAATTTTTTTAACCGACTTCCAAAAAAGGAGGAGGTTATCAGTTCGTCGGAATATTTTTTTTTTTTTTATGTATGTTACCGCATAACTTTGGACCACGTCACCGATTTCGATAATTTTGCATCGGAAAGGTAGTGTCTCAGAGGTGGTCCCATACTAATCTGGTTAAGATCCGATCAGCGGATAATGAGATATATATATATATATTTTTTTTTATATGAGAGTTGAAGTCGGTTTTTTTTTTGCTAAAAATTACTTGTAACATTTCAGGAGGACAAATTCTCCACATTGAAAACACAAAAAATTTTGTATATTTATTTTAACACATAAATAACGAATAAATTAACATTCGAAGTTTCTCTAAACACAAGTCAAAGAAGTAAATATTTCACTGCGTTGCATAATTATAAGACCGCCATATATTAACAAGTTTTGATTATTTATTTGTAACCGATTCAAAAAAAGAAGGTTATCAATTCCTCGGACTATTTTTGTTATGTATGTTACCGCATATCTTTCGACCACGTCCACAGATTTCGATAATTATTTTTCTATCGGAAATTTAATCCCTCACAGGTGGTCCCATACTAATTTGGTTTAATAATAATCCCAACGGTTTTTACCCTCCATTCCCGCCCATCCGCACTAGGCGCGCAGTCCGCATGACGTACGGAACCAATATTTTAAATTTTTGTGCCGAGTCACGATAGGAAGGAGTTTGTTAAGTGTCGAGATCTAAAACTGTTCAGCTACAGAACTAAATTCATCAGCTGATTTTATGTATTTATGTCCATAATTCACTTATTGAGAGAGGAGAGTATCGCTTTCTTAATGCTGAAAAGCGGATCTGATATATCAAACGTGCTGGAGTGAGAGTTAAAATCCTGGCATAAGCAACGGAGTGGGTCGTGCAATTCAAAATTGGTTTTACAAGCTTTCAGAAATTGAAATTGAGCCTGTCAGTAATTTAACCATACAAATTATACCAAGCATTTCCCTGCGACTGGCAAGTGTAGGAAGGTTAATAAGTTTTAAGCGACTCGTATATGGTGGAAGACTATATTGAGAATCCCATCGGAAATTTCTTAAAGCAAAAAGTAGGAATTGTTTTTGAATTGATTCTATCTTGTCTGAGTAAATTTGATACCTTGGATTCCAAACCACCGAGCCGTATTCCAGAATCGGCCTAACTAATGTTGTAAACAGGGTTTTAGTGATATAAGGGTCACTAAATTCTTTTGACCATCGTTTCACAAATGCAAGTACACCTTTAGCATTGTTGACTGTCACATTAATGTGAAGATTAAAATTAAGCTTAGGATCCATTGTGATACCAAGGTCCACAAAATTGTATACCTGTTCCAGGTTATGGTTATCTATTATATAAGAAACTGGCAGAACAGCCCTTCGCGAGAAGCACATTACTTTACATTTCTTAAGATTTAGAGGCATAAGATTTACTTTACACCAGTAAGCCATGCTGTTTAAGTCTGATTGTAGCAAAGACCTTTCTTTAATTGAAACGTACGATTTATAAAGTTTTACATCATCTGCATACATTAAAATTTTTGGAGAATTTTATATCTGTAGAAATATCGTTTATAAAAAGCAAGAACAGAATCGGGCCTAGGTGGCTACCCTGAGGGACTCCTGAAGTAACATCAATGATGTCAGAGATAGTATTTTTAAACAATACCCTTTGTGATCGATCATAGAGGTATGAAGAGATCCAACATAGAAAATTAGGTGGAAGACCAAGAAGATCAAGTTTATAGATGAGCAACGAGTGGCACACTTTGTCAAATGCTTTACTGAAATCAGTATATATAACATCAACAGTTTTGCTCTCACTAAATGCTTTTGAGATATAGGATGTTAATTCAAGTAAATTTGTAGAAGTTGATTTGCCCTTGCAAAATCCATGTTGACTGTATGAAATGAAAAAATTAACGGTACTCCTAAATTTTATATGAGAATTAAAGTCGTTTGCGTTTTTTGCTTAAAAATTACTTGTTAAATTAATTAAATGTAAGTGTATTACTTGCAAAAGAAATTGCTTTCGTTCTTCGTCTTTCGCGATAGTTCGATTATAATTTTGTATCAACGCTATACCTCGTTCAGCAATATATTAACATATTTAATACTTTTAATAGTCTCTAAGACAACCAACCAGGGCATTTTTTAGAGAATTTAATGCTCTGCAAGAATATGCCTAGAAAAAACTTTTATCCCTTTATCACAACTTTTCTTAACGATTCAAAAGTTATAACATTGTTAATGAAAACAAATATTTTTACCTGTTATTTACATAGAAAATTTCAAATGCCCACCGACAACTTTTAAAACTGAAATAAAAATATTTTCAAATGGGAGAATTTCCTTCCCAGTAAATAGGTCACTTTAAGGCTATAAATTCGCCATGTTAATTATTTAGGATCACCCTAATATATATCTATAAAAATTACTCGTTTGCAGTATTAAGAATATGTGGCAAATTTCCCTGGAAACCTGGAAATGAGGTAATTCGCTCTCAAAATTTAGGTCGATGTTATGCAGAAATTTTGTTTGGCAAACTGCGTGCAATTGCTGTTGCAGCAAACTCGGAGAGAGCGAGGTTGGCGACTCTCACAGCAAACAAATTTTGTTGGGCCAAACTGGGGCGAAACTGCTGTAAAATTATTTTTGCCTTATACAAAAATTGTAGGTCATTGTTGTTGTACACAAATATTGCAGTGATACTCAATGACAGAGAACTGAATTTATGCTGTAAGAGCTTCAAAGTTTAGGGCACAGTTCATTGCCTATACAATATTATATATAATATTACGATATCATGTACATATACAATTTTCATTTGGTGTTGGCAATATAGCATGAAAACTTCAACCAATGCGCAAACTCGACGTAACCACCTCAGAACAAACATAGCAACCGCTATATAATTTGCCAAACAAAAGTGTGTCTGCATAACACCGACCTTAGTATGGCGAATTTCGTAATTCGAATAGTAATTGGAGTGCGAATTACGAATGAGAGAGCCGTGGGAAAGCCGTATTAAATATTATTGATTAAGGCTAAAAGGCGTTTACACAGTTCAACCTTCACAGAGGGTTAGTTGATTCAAAAGTTTACATCATTTAACTGAATATTGAACAATGTAAACTCCTTTTAAATACAGTGATTGTGTACGATTATGAAATAGTAAAGTTCTGAACGAAAGTTTTTGAAAATTTCACCACTGCTATAAAACTTGAAAAGGAGGACAAGGAGGGAATTTTTGCCCAAAAGAAGGACAGAGAAGGACAATATTTTTGAGGAGGACAAATCACGTTTGCGGAGGACAACTGGTGAGCTTATATAGTCCGCACACTGATTGTACGGTAAACTAAATTTATAGTTCAATTGTTTTGTAAGAGTATATAGTATACCTGCACTAAGCATTAAGTTAAGTTATTGTAAACTAGGCATAAGGTGATTTATGTCTATACCATTACTGACAGAGTAATGAGTCTAGCCCTTAAGGCTTGACCGCCCAGGACACCATCTTGTAAATAGTTAGTGGAATAAAGAAACATTCGATATTTGATAGCGAGAACGACGGGCGTGTTTTAATAACCACTTAGCCTTCTGAATATTTCATCAGAAGTGGTCTTTTGACCCATCATAAATCAAAGTATTCGCGAAGTAAACATTCAGTTAATAAACATTTTTTCGCGCGAGATAGAACGACGTAATTAAAGCAGAAAAGTATTCACTAATGGTGCGTCGCCGTGAGCGTCAACGTATGCCGCGCCAAAGTATTGTTGGGCGCTAGATTAAGTGAACTTTTAGCAGAAGCTGGTGCTAACTTCAAGGCTGATGAAAACGGCGGCAACGGCGGAAACAACGAGAATGTCAACGTACAGCAAAAACGAAAGACAACTGCAGGTGGAAACAACGGTGAGAATAATGGAGAGGACAATCTCGAGAGCAATGGTGAGGACGAAGACAATGTTGTAGGCTGTAACGAAGGTGCAAAAAGTGCAGTAGACCACGGTGATGGTGCGGCATACGTGCAAAATATTGTAACATGTGCACGTAGCGGTACTTTGGGTGTCCGTTTTCCCAGAGGTAACGGAAGCATCGATGGAGCGAGTAGCGGTTCGAGTAACGACGCGGCGTCCGGCCGCAACAACGATAGTTTCCAATCGGCGCAATTAAAAGTCGAGTTATTGCGCAAAGAGATCAAACTCCTAAACTTACAAAATGCCCTGTTCAGAAAAGAGGTTTCAATGGCAGTAAGTGTGGAAAAGGCGAGCAATGAAGCTCCGTTCGAAACTTTATAGGTGATTATACCAACGCCCAACAGCGACGATGGTGCGAGCAAAGGAAGAGATGCGAACGACACTGAGACGGGAAACTACAATGCTGATAACGACAACGTTCCTTATGGTGGTAACGGCGGTGGTGAGCAGCCGTATGAGTTACCCCAAGAAAACTACGATGCTCTTTGCCTGCAAAGTAGGTTTCGTCCCCTGGTAACAAACCATGAAATAGTTGGAAACTCGAAAGAGTTGAGTTGGAACTCGAAAGAGAAAAGGCTAGAGAAACGGTTGCAATATACAATTCGAAGCCAGAGGTCCCGTTCGAGATGATGAAAAAGTTGGTGGCTAACAGCAGTAGCGCAAGAATTTATGGCAGCGCAGACAACAGCTATGGCGCAAACAACGACATCGACGAAGACAAAAACAGAGGCGTAAACAACGACAGCGACACAAACAGCAGCGACGCCAACAACGGCAGCGGCACAAACAAAAGCGGCGAACACAACAGCAACGGTGTCAACAAAAGTGCGAGCCCCAATGGTGATGAGCCCCGAGCAGGTAACAACATATGCGTGCAAGCAGAAATATTTGATGGAAGCGGGTGTAGTAAAGACGCAGAATGCTACCCAACTTCTATATGTTTGTCGTATGATGAAGCAAATATGAAGATGAATCTTTTGGAACAAGAGATGGAGTTCCTGAGATTTAAGCTGCAACTGGAAAGTCAAAACGCAGTCGTAGTAGTAGTGGCAGATCATACAAAGCCCGAAGTGCCCTGTGAAACGATAAAATAGCTGATGATTGGTTACGGTAGAGGTAATATTGCGGCCTCAGCTAACACAATACCTACATACATGGCGAAGATGTTCACAGTCAGAGACAACATACATACGACGTAGAATCAGGTGATTCCATTTGTCAGGACGGCCGAATTGTAAGAATATATAGTATACCTGCCTTAAGCATTAAGTTAAGTTATTGTAAACTAGGCATAAGGTGATTTATGGCTATACCATTACTGACAGAGTAATGGGTCTAGCCCTTAAGGCTTGACCGCCCAGGATACCATCTTGTAAATAGTTAGCGGAATAAAGAAACATTCGATATTTGATAGCGAGAATGACGGACGTGCTTTAATAACCACTTAGCTTTCTGAATATTTCAGTTTATTACTTTGTCTTTAGATTTGTGTCTTCTATATGTGCATCGGAAGTTTGTATCAGAGAACCAATCTGGGATAAAACTATGGAACGGTTTTGTGAACAGCCAAGACACTTACTTCTTAAGGAATTAGAGCAGACGGCAGAAAACACATGGCTCACATAAATTTCTATAATAACAAGTAAATAAATAAAATATACTTCATATGTTCGGTTGAAACCGAACTTTATATAGCCGGCGCAGGTATCCAATATCGTCTTTTCAACTTTCTCTAAACAACCTTTGCATGATAAGCAGGAGTGTCTTCCCGATTTCAAACATTTTCGATTACATATATGCTGAGTTAGACTTAATGATATAGTTGAACCATGTTTAGTAGAAAAGAGGTTACCGAGATACACCCTTGTAGGCATAAAGTGAGTGGTGCCACGCCCAATTCATAAAAGTCTATAGAAGTCTTATTTATTGTTAAGAGATTGCTGTAAATATTAACTTAGAGTAAATTAGCGTCCTCAGTTATTGACACATCGGAGTTTTCATATTTCTGAAATATACCGTTATACGGAAATCGGGTGTAATTTTAATCCGATTTGAACAATGTTCAACGAAATGCTTTTTTGTACTAATGTTATTAAGTGCACCAAGTTTAGTATAAACTGATAAATCGGTTACCGAGATACACATTTGTGGTCATAAGTGGGCGGCGCTATGTCCATTATCCAAAAACGTATAATAATCTAGTTTTATGCTAAGTGGTTATTGCAATCATCGATTTTAAGTGAATTAGCTTCAGTAGTTGCTGATTTGTCGCAGTTTTCTGTTTCTGGAAATTTCCGTTATATGGCAGGTGGGCGTGGTTATTGCCCGATTTCAAAGATTTTCAGAAGCTGAGATACAGCATTTCATCATAAGTGGGCGGGGTCACGCCCATTTTCCAAAAATTTCAAAATTTCATAATAGTATTATGTTTACTAAAATTCTACTCCTCATACTAATTTTCAACAATTTGTATCCAATATTTACTGAAATATCGTAGTTCTTGCATTTTTCGAAAACCTACATACCAAATTTTGTTGAGATATCTCAATTTTTGCTCGAGTTATCGTGTACACGGACAGACGGATGGACAGGCAGACATGGTTTAATTGACTTCTGTAGTTATTTATTCTGAGGATTTATGTATACATTTGCCTATATCTATCTCGATTCGTTTTGGCTGTTGTAAACAACCGTTATGTGAACAAAGTGCGCTCGGTTATAAAAATAGCATATTAAGGCCCGTTAACATATCTATTTTAAATTATAGTTAAATCATTAATTAAACTTAATAAACAAAAATTACACAGAATTTTCTGTTGTTGAGTTTAATTAATGATTAAACTATACTTTGAAATAGATACGTAACGGCCCCTAATGGTTTTTTTTGGGGTTTTATGAGAGATTTTCTTTTCTAAGCCCTAAAGTTCATGGAATTTTTCACAAAGCTGTCAATATTTTGCTTATAAGTCATTGGGAAATTTAATATATTTTAATGGATCAAGTGCCATAAGCAAAATATTGACAGCTTTGTGAAAAATTCCATGAACTTTAGGGCTTAGAAAGAAAATTTCTCATTAGTAAGGCTTTTATTGCATTAACTGGATTAAGTAGCAGTTCTTCAGGCATAGGAGTTATAGCTTGTAGCTCAACAATTCAACCAGAAGCTGACACAGCTGCGTCCATGGTTACTATGCGTGACAGCTCCGCATACCTTTGTGAGTCCACTGCATTGCGCGCTGTTAGTCCGCTGCTAACACTGCAAATATCCATAATTTTCCTCAAAATATGTAAAATCAACCAATTTTATGTACTATAAACAAGCACATGATAAGTGTTATTATAATTCCTTTCCACTTTGTTTTCCTTCATACAACTGATAGCTGGCAATGCTGCACATTTTTCCGCAAGGGTTGCAGAATGTTGATTTTTCGTTTTTCGTAACGTACCTACGAATTACTAATAACGAAAATTCGGGTTCTAGAATAAGGGTGATAATTTGTTCGTATTTTCTATGGAAACTTTAGTTCAATTAACTATAGCTAGTGTTAAATTAACATTAAGACATTCATGTTAAAGTAACCAGATGCTATGTTTATTTTAATTATACTTACTGTTGTTTTATCCGTTTTCTCCGTACTAACTGAAACACAGGTTTGATTTATATATAAATGATTGAGTTCATTTTTTTTATTTAAACATGTATAACGTTTTCTTTCAAACTATACATTAAATGCCGCATAAAACTATTGCATAAAGTACCGCACAAAATTATTGGCTCAGGAAATTTTTCACAATATATACAAGATTTGCATGAAAATTTAGTGAGCTATAAAACTGTAACCTTACAAAAAATTTTGCATATAATGCAAAAAATTCCCTGTACCAATAATTTTGTGCGGCACTGTATGCATTTTGTACATTCGGTATTTAAAGTAAAAATAACAACAAAAAAAATTGTTTAATATTTCAGTCTTACAAATTTTTCAAACGTATAACTTTCTGGTTATTTCGAAGTATATGAATATGTAGAGGTGGGGCTTCAAAAAAAATTGCAGATAAAGCATTTAAACATTTTAATCTAGCTTTGGCGTTTTTTCAAATAATTTGTAAGTAGGATAATATTAGGATTTGATGAGCATTCAAAGTTAAATAAAAAAAAATTTTTATAAAATTGTATACACACTTCGCTTCAATGGGGTACTCAAAATTTAAGACATGAAATAACTTAAAAAATAGTGTCCATTGCTTTTAAAAATGTTGGTACCTTGTAAAGTACATTGTCGAAAAGAAGGTAAAAAGTTTCCAAACTCGTTACTTCTGGCTCAATAACCAAAATAATCGGCTGCAGCGGAAGATTTTTCCCCAAAGCTTTTGTCTTCAGTTCTTCGTACATTCTCTGGTAGTCGTTAATGCATTCGCAATGTAGAACTGTAGCATTCTGTGCATCACAAAATGGTTGGATTCCATTTAAGACGCTTGCCACCAGAAGGCTGCGCTATAGACACCAGTGGCGGCTTGAGTATGGCATGCAGAAGCATAAAAATTGTACAATCCTTCGAATCTACATGCAGACAGATTTAAATATACATATGTATATAAATCCGAACCGTAAGATATAGTACAACACTGATCATAACAGGAGTGTGACATTTTGACCAGAATGGGCTATTGTGCTTTTGCTTGTTTAATGTTCACAATTTTTTCCTAAAAGCCTAGCTCATTATATTACAAACACCACACAAATCCACATTTCAAACTTTGTAAAAAAGGATTGGAAAAATTTCAGAATTTTAGTTGTGTACTTTTATATCCCATAAAATTTTAAATGTTATTACTAAAATTTTGTGAAATTTGCTTCAAATAGACAAAAGAATAATAGACAAAACTGGTCGAAATGTCGTCTACTTATTACTATGACAGGGAGTGTATTAACGTACCTGAATTGATGGTTTCATCAATTTTAAGTAACATGGCTTTGGACGCCGTATCTTTTATTTTCTCTTTCATGTAAGGGACTATAGCTTTCGCAAAATTGGGCCACTACGCTAGTAAATTTTGCGATATGTTTGGATATTTCGCAGTAAAATAAATTTCAATCTGTAATAAGGATTATACATAAGATTAAATATATCATGTATATGCACATATGTACGAAAAATTTTCGTACCAAGGTATATCCAAGGGAGTGTTTAAGCAACGGCCACTCAGCAAGATATTTATGTCCTTATTCATAACATCTGCCCTTCTTAATGGGATCGTATCCTTCAATTTTTCAACAACATCGCTCCAAGGTTCCAAATTATGTGAAAGCCACAACTTTTTCTCTAACGAACCTTCGTCTATAAATTGAAGCATAAACTTAGTATCAAAAAATCAAACAGACCTTTGGCCATCACATGCTACTTTTAAATTAGTACAACACAATTTTTGTTACTAACAGCCTAACCTAATATAAACGCACGCCATCTATTTTGTTTTTCTGCGTCACCCGAAGTCTTCCGAAAAAGAAAATTTGGAAATTTTATTTTATTTAATTTCGGTTGTTTCCATAGAAGTTGTATTTTATTTTATTTAATTTCGGTTGATTCTATAGAAGTTGTATTATGTGCATGAGAAATTTTTGAGAGTAAATTTCCGGCGTGCGTGAATATTAAGTTGGCCTGTAAAATTACTAGCACGCGTATAAGCTTAGGATGGCATCTTTCACGCAAGAATATTTTTTAAGAACATATATGTAAATTTGATTACGTCTGTGATGGCCTAGCATCAGGTATTTTGCTTAATTAGTTAGAAAGCAAATTAAAATGAACTATTATTTTGAACTTATGCATACTTTGTGTTTGCGAATTTGAAAGCAAGTTTTCTTGGGGACTCTGACGATAAATGGTTGCATCCGTAATTTGTCACTGTTTGCTAATTTTGCGCCGAACAGTAGTTGCTTTGTCATTCAGCTTTCCTGTTGGGTTTTTGCCACTTCGTCGGTTGCAATAATATCGCTATATGAAATATAGTACATTGTTTTTGTTTGTTTGTTTTATTCTTATAAATTATCTTACCAAATCTTCAGTCGGAAAAAAAGATATGATTTGCCCTGCGAAATGAATAATATCGCTCATTGCCATAGGCAGCGAGCGCTCTGAAAAATGTTCTACTATGGTATTTACCATATCATCTAACAACAATGAGTTGTCTTTATATTGTTGCAACACGCTTCGCCCTCTGGGAGTCGATTGAAGAATAACATCTAAGCTTTTAACCGGTGTACATTCTGCTAGGTTTTGATTCTTCACAAGAACTGAACCAACTATTATAAGAACTTACAGTTGAATTGGATGCCGCCTATAAAAAAGTTATTTTTGTGATTATAACACTTTTGTTTATGTATGTACATACATCAAAGCTCACCTCGTTTTGTCGCCAAATCGCTAGTCTTTGCTTGAACTTAGTTCTTGCCCCAAGCATAGTTAAAGAAAAAGTTCATTTATATCGGACTCTTTAATTAAAAAGAGGCTTACCGTATCCATTCCGCAGTCTGTTAATATTTAGCATAAATGCAAGTATGTATGTATATACACTCATGGACTCAGAGATATGTAGGTGTGTTTTCTTTTTTTATGATTTTGTCTGTTTTTTCTTTTGTTCATTTAATTATTAAATAGTTTATAAAACTATAGTTAACTTTACAACGAAAACCAATTAAATTAAAGTTTCAAGATATAGACAAAGTTCGCAAAAATTTATCAAACTTCAAAAAACTTTCACCGAAATTTAAATTTTTTTATTCAGTTATTCAGTTTAGTAGCCAATTATGTTATAGTAAAATAAAGTTTCAAGTCGCTAAAAATTTACTTCCATACAAAAATGAATTTTGAAACCTGCACTTTATTTTACTAAAATTGAATGGGTTACAAAACTGCATAGACGAAAATTTCCTAAAAATTCTGAAAATGTCTGTGTATATGAGTGTCCATATGTAAAGTCTTAACATTTAAAACTTACACAATAATCTATTGTACACTTCTTCATTCAGTCTCATTTTTTCGCAAATAATTTCCTTTAGGCTTGCTTGTTCTCTGGGCGCTTCAACAGCGTTGCTCGGCTGCAGCGGAGTCTCGATTTCGCTAGAAGTGATCAGACCGCCACTGGGAATAATTAGATACATTTCATTCGATTCTTCTTTTTGTCTGTTTTGAATAACACTCTCCATGTTTTTGGTGAAATAACTTTAACACAGAATTTAACGCAATTTGCACAATAAGCTAATATTTCATGCTCAAACTCAACCGAGAAAAACGACGCCGGCAAATGAGATGAAGCAAACCATGATAAAAACATAGCAAGGTATAACCGTTCTCTCAATTTGTCGGCCATGATTTTTTTTTGAAGTTTGCCAACATTTTAAAATCATATAAAAGTGAAAATAAAAAATTGAAATTGTACGAAATTGTTGTTGCTTGAGATTGAAAATGAAAATGTATGTGTGAGTTTGTGAGTAAATTTAAAAATTAAATTGTTTGGAAACGTCAAGAATTTTAAAAGTGACTCTCAGCGGTTCTACCTTACTATATTTTTAGCTTGAAGCAAACGATTGACTACGAATATGAGCAGAGCATAACGGGACAAATAACATGCATTGTAGTTAATTCAAACAAAACCCATGTCACCGTTCACATGTTCAATGTCAATTTAACAAGAAGTTCATGTTGCCGCACTGTTGTAACTCTTTTAATGTAGTCTTAACATATGGAAAAATATTGAAAATACCAAAAATACAGAATGTTATTTTGACAGTAAACTGCATGTTAAAAAAATTCACGTTGCTTTCTGAAATTGTTGTTGCTTTGCGTGCAAAAAATGTTCAGGTGAATATAACCTAAATCGTGTTACTCAAAAATGACGGAAATTTTTCTAGGTGTGTATATACCCTGCAAACCAAAGTTCCCGAAATCTTAACGAAATTTTTAGGAGTATCTGATTTCTGTAACGATTTTTTTCCGAATCTTCAAAGAAAATTATATGAAGTGGTTGACAAAAACTCGTAAAGAAATTTCTGTACGAAAAATAAAGAAAATTCTGAAAAAAGTCTGCAAGAAATTCTTCACATAGCAGCATTATTTTCATTTCTTTACCGATTTTCTTCCGAAATTTCGTAAAAGAATGGAAGTGTGCGCAATTTATTTCATTTTAGAAAATTCGGCAAAAAATCGGATGGGATCTTTCCGAATTCTTTAAAATTTCTTTACGATTCAGAATACTCTGAAAAAATGGTTTGCAGGGTAATTCCACCATGGTCCATACCAAGGCGAATACATTTGTATAAGGTAGTATCGATTCAACAAATACAACAATTACTTGTATTTTGTTTTTGCTTTTAGCGGCTATTCTCCGAATGAAAAAGGGTGAGAGAAAATACAAACACTCTCACGTTTTCACTCACTCACTAGTGAAATACAGGGCATGAATCACGTAACTTTGAAACGATAGTCGTTCAAACGATACTGACAAAACGATGTCGTCAAAACACTGATTCATATATTTGTGTTGCTGTTACGTGTTACTGTTCCTCTTACGTGAAGCGAAATTGCAATCGAGTTGATGATATCGCACAAACGATCAAACAATTTTTGGTTTTCCTGAAGCAAGACAATCTCAACACGATATCGTCCAGACGATTGTAGTCATACTTGATTTATGCCCAGAATTTTGAAAATCAAACGCTACTCACAGTAAATTCGCCAGAGTGTCAAGTAATGACATTTAATTTTTCTCATATCCATATTTGACAATTGCTTGAGTGTTTTAGTTAAAATTTTGAAATTTGTTGTCACTTTCTTTAACCTTTTTTTGTAGTTTGAATTTAAAATTTTTTTGAAATCCTGAACAGAAGAAAATATTAACACAAAATAAATATATGTACATAGAAAGCGAAAAAACTAATAATGCCGAATACGTGTTTTTTATGCAAGAGTGCGAAACGCACGTATGTAACAAAAGCAATGGGAGCTAGCTTTTCACATGTCTTTGCTACTAACTCATTTGTGAGAATAATTTTAAAACCTCCGACCATTCTAGTACGAGCCGAAAGCGTAAGCGATTGCATCACATTCCCACGACAGCCGGTTCTACGTACCGGGTTTTACCCGACCAAGGTCTGTTGTTTCGGCGATCTAACCCCGTTTCTGTCGGCGAAGTATCTCAGAAGCTGTTCGTCCATAGGGCTACATTTGCTACGTATTCTTCTGCTCAGGGCTGGCATCGAGTAAAATCCAGGGCCAGAGACTTACACCTGCTGTGTATGCCAGAGATGACTACACCACAACGCCACCTCAGTCAAGTGCAGTGCTTGCGACGGGTGGAATCACCTCAGAGTCTGCTCAGGCCTACGGACTCATCGGCAGTGGACCAAATCATTTGTGGCCCTTGCTGCTCAAACAGAACAGCCTTCACGGCTAACCCCAGTCCACCTGAGCAGCTCAATACAAACACCACAGCACCACAACACAACAACACAATAGACCACACCACAACCGCGAGAGACCACACAACCGCACCACCACTCACACGCCGCCGCCAACAACTCCTGGTTCCTCCTACAATCTGCACGGTGTGTCAGACCAGGATATTCTGTAACGTGACGTCAGTCAAGTGAAACACCTGCCTGGGCTGGTGCCACTTTATGGCATGTTCAGGTTTGCGCAATTGGACGAGGAACTTCGAGGGCCCGTATTGCGCTGCTCGGTCGCAAACCCCAACTGCGACGCCACCCACTACAACCACAGGGCGGCACCCTCCACAGCAGCGCACACAGCCAATGGCGGCACGGCAACACACATCCCTCACACCCTGTATAACAACACGTCTCCCGAACCACATGAAGCTCCTTCAATTGAACTGTTACGGACTTCAGAGCAAGGTCGAGGAGATAACCGTCTTTATGGGAAGGCATGGTATATTGATAGCTGCGGTCTAAGAGACGAAGTTGCACAGCAATTCAACATTGTTGAATTGTGCTGGGTACAATGTGCACCGCCGAGATCGCGAGAGAGATAATGGTGGTGGCTTAGCGTTCATCACGCACCACACCGTGCAGTATCATCTCATCGAAGCAGACATCGACCGCAGGGATAAGACCCTAGAATGTCAGAGCATTGCTATCCGGTCCGGCGATGCCGAGCTCGAAATATTTAACGTTTATATACCCCCTGTCACTAACTGCACGGCAGGATATCACCCAGATATAGGTGCGCTCCTCAGAGTTGAAAACCGTATGGTATGGATCTTTGGCATTCAAGCTTGTCAAACAATCGAAGGCGAACAGACTTGGCTGAGCAGATAGACGATTCGACATTCTGCACAATGAACGACGCCGCACCCACCAGGATTATGGACAGCTGCTGCAGCTTGCCAGACATAACAATAGTCAGCGCTGGTCTGATAAACAGCGCATAATGGCGACCTTTGCTGACTTTGACATCAGACCATCTGCCCATAGTCATCTGGATCGATAAACCAACCGACTTTGCTTACTCGGAACACCGGACCTGTATCAACTTTTCTAAAACTGATTGGAAAGGCTTCGCGGAATTTACTGAGAACACCTTCACTGCGCTCCCACACGAACCGACGGGGTTATCACTGCTGCTGCAGCTCACTTCGTACCAGCAGAATGCATTACGGACCCCCGTCCAAATTTCCCTGCTGAAGCGGCTGTTCTAGCCGATAAGCGTGACAACCTTCGTCAGGCCGATCACGGAAATCCCCGTATCAGGGATCTCAACGCGGAGATTCGGCAGCTTGTGAACGTACATAAGCGGAAAAAAGGGAAGAGCACCTGAAGACTTGTAACTTCGCCTCTGGCGTGAGTAAGTTTTGGTCAACCATGAGGTTACTGTCCAATCCGATGAAGCATGACGACAGGGTCGGAATTTCTTTCGGTGACCATGCTTCGTCGGACTCGGAGCGATGCACGAGCTACTTTAGCCGGTAATTCATCGTGCATCCTCCGGTGGAAAAAGCCAAGCGTCGAGTGACCATAAAGATGGACAAACTGCCAACAACCTGTGCCCCTCTTGCTTTCACTAGCGGTGAAGTTCAGGTGGCCATCGGGAAGCGAAAGCCTTCAAAGCCATGGGGCCCGACGGAATATGCATGTTGATGCTGAAAATTTTAGGTTCTCCGGCACTAGCGTACCTAACGGAGGTCCTCAATCTGTCAATGGCCACTCTCATCATCTCGGATATCTGGAAGATGGGGAGAGTGGTCCCACTGCTCAAACTGCACTTCTTTCGCCGGTAGCGAAGACACTAGAGGCCTTGCTACTCCCGTGTTTTACGAACCACCTGACCCCAGCGAAGCATCAGCATGGTTTCCGTTAAGTTCACAGTACAACAATAGCACTTAACGCCATAAACACGCAGATAACACGTGGCCTAAACCGCAACCGTCCCTGTGAGAGAACCATTATAGTAGCGTTAGACCTGTCAAAAGCGTTTGACACCGTCAGCCACTCCACGCTGCTAGAAAACATAGAGGCCTCCTCTCTCCCACAGAGGCTCAAACGGTGGTCGGCGAATTTTCTAAGTGGTCGACACTCGTCAGTAATGTTTAGAGACAAGTCGAGCAAACCTAAAAAAATAAAACAGGGGGTTCCACAGGGTGGTGTCCTTTCCCCATTACTGTTTAACTACCATATTTCAAAGCTCCCTCAACCCCACCAGATGGAGTATCAATTGTCTCCTATGCTGACGATTGTTCGATAATGGCATCAGGGAATGGAATTGATGACTTGTTTTCGAAAATTAATGGGTATCTCTCAAAGATTTCTCGCTTCTTCACTGCTAGGAGCCTAACCCTCTCCCCTACAAATTCCTCTGCGATCTTATTCACCACCTGGACGAAGGAGGTCAGACTACCGCTGGGAATTCACGTCGATGATACACCAATTCCGACGGTGAATAACCCCAAAATACTCGGAGTAACCTTTGACAGTCTGCTCTCCTTCTCTGCGCACGCAACTGCTTTTGTCATCAAAGTACAGAGTCGTAACAAGGTCCTCATGTCGCTAGCCGGCAGTACTTGGGGCAAAGACATAGAAACGTTGCTGGCAACATACAAGGCGATAGGTCGGCCGGTCTTAAATTACGCAGCACCAGTATGGTCGCCGGGGACTAGTAGGACGTAGTGGATGAAGCTGCAGACGACGCAAAACACTGCACTTCGGACAGCGACTGGATGTCTTCTGATTCGCCAGAACACAGAGCACAACACAATGCTCTGCAAGCAATTCTTCGAAGGGAGCCACAGACGTGGATACCCGAATAGACACTTGCTTGCAGAGGAGCCCTCGCCAAGGCATCCCGAATAACACACAACTCTAAGTTTGGAGAACGACTGGTTTTATAAAGGTTTTATAAGGCTCTTATCATAGACTGTGCTCTTATAAGGGTTTATAAGGCTCTGAATAAAGAGAATTTATTCAAAAAAGGTTTTATAAGGCTCTGCATGCAGACATATTTTTATACGCCTCTTCCTCTATACTCCTTTTTCTTCAATTTCATGATTAGTAAAAATCCTCTACAAATGTAAACTTTTAGATCTCTATAAACTGTCTTTATTCAGAGCGATTAATAAAACTTTTTTTGTTGAGTAATTAGTCGGCAATAAGCATAATTATACACCTCTATAAATTTTCATATTTAGAGCAATTTCGCATTCTCTTTTTGAAGTAGGATTTGTCTTCATAAAGATCGTCAACGCTCTTCATTCCTATCATTTCGGATTTCGCTAGATAAAAATATACTTTGTTTTTGGAAGTTATATACCTCTATAAATTTTTCTGTTGACATTTACTTACTGGCGTTTTATTCAATCGTGTCCGCATAAAAAATGGAGCCCTGAGAAAACTGTGTTGCAAATTGGTTAAACAAAGAAAACAAAATTGTGTGAAAAATTAAATTCCACAGTGGCGATGATTTCTCTTTTGCATACTTTGAATTTCTCGAACAGAATTAGGGTTTATGGTTTTTGTTTTCAAGCCTATATCGTTTTTGGATTGAATGATGAAAATCAACTGAAAATATGTTTTTTATCTTACCGCTTTTCAACCAATATGTTATTCAATTCCTGGAACAATTGTTTTTGGGAACTTCCCAATTTTCTGGTAAAGCTCCAAGACGTCCATTTTTGCAAAATTTGCCAATTTTAAAAGATTTCTTCGACTTATTTTTTATAAAAATTTTAACAAGCGTTAACGATCGTTTGATTGAAATGCAGAAACGGAACTTAAAACGAGCACAAAGTCTTCACTTGCAACGAAATGACATTTTGTAGATCAAAACTTTGCACTAAGAGAAACGTAGAGAGAAACAAAAAGGAAATACTCTATTTAATCCTCTTCACGTAAAATTTTTAAGACTTGAAAATTTAAAATTTGTGGGTTTAGTATGAAGTTTCGCTATTCAAGGCTCTTTACGCAAACATTTTGGGATTTGGACGTTTAGGATTTGAGTGTTTTCTATGATTACCCTGTGGGGAAAATCTCTAGTCCTGAACTGGTGCGCTTCTAGTACATTTAGACCCAGTACTGGTTCGCGATAAATCTCTTTTGCATGCAAGCAACTGGCGAATTTAACATGGCGATGTCCTAGGAAGTGTCAATTGCCCCCCGCTGCATCCCTTTTTCTATAGTTCCGAACTACTCCTATATTCTATAGTTCCGAACCAGTTCTAAAATCGACAGACGAAAGAAAAAAGTGTCACGATTTTTCAATATTTTTGGTTCTTCTGTGTGTGCGATTTTAAGTTATTTTGAAAGAAATGTGTTTTCAATTTCAAACTAAATTTGTTTGAATGATTGTAAGAAATGTACGTTTACATACCTTTAGCTGTAGCTGAGTTTGCAGAGGTGCTCGCTGTTAGATTCCAGACGGTCCCAAGATGTTGAAATGTTAACACAAACTTTTGTTTTGTATTACCAAACTATGAAAAAGCATCTGCGAAGTGCAGAACAGAAGCGTATTTGAACGAAAAAGCTGCCGAACACATATCTATGTAAAGTAAACAAGCCCCCTGCATCCCTTTTTCGATAGTTCCGAACTAGTTCTAAATTCGACAAATAAGATCTAGTTCGTTCTGCATCTCTTTTTCTGTAGTTCCGTCGTCGTCGTCGTCACTTTAGATATAGATTTCTAGTGAAAAAAACTGAAAAAATTAGCTTTTTAAAAGTACCACTTTTCGCCGACTTTGGACTGGTGGGGATCTAGCTCCTATCGGGCTAGTTCCTTTTTGGCGATAAAGACCTAGTACGGAACTAGAAATTTGATTCACTAGTTCGCGGTTTACCTGCAGAGTATTCTCTGTTTAAAAAGCAAATACTCTATTCATAGCTCTTCACACCGGTGATGCCAGATTGTGGCTAATTTCCCTGTTTGGACATTTAATTTAATATTAAAAAGGATTTTCACGTAACACAATTATCGATGCATAATTGACCAAAATTCAACTAAGGTTTTTCGATGCTCTTACATAATTAATCGTCCTGAAGATGTGATGTAGAGTAAAATTATAAATTTCAAAAATTTATAAAAATTTTTAAATTGTTCTCACGTTATGAATATTCATGTCGTTACCTTAATATAGAAAGACCCCGTTTAAAATGTTAGTGCACTTAAAGATTAGCTACAAAACCTTATAAAAACAAAATTTCTTAGGTTGGGAATTTCTTCAAAATCCTTGGTTTTAATAAAGACTGAATCTAATTAATTGATATAGTAGATGTTTTTAAATTCTATTAGGTCTTTAGTGCGTTATCTACCCACCTTTGTATAAAGCTGAATTTGAAGAAAATGAGTTATATATACATTGCCGAAATATATGTTTTGAATTCTTATAGATTTTTTGAAGATGTGCATAATTAGGGGATTTTTCCGGATTTTCGTTGGTGATTTAACACAGAACGTCGGGCATCACTTGAAGTTCAAGTACACTTTTTTTTAAGTGTTGTTTGAGCATTTCGTAAGACTTTTCAATATTCTCAGAAAATGCTCGATTCATGGCTCCTCACGTAGACACTTTTGAATTTGGAAATTTGGGATTTACGTGTTTTGTATACATATGATCAATTCATAAAGGAATTAGTATGTTCAAGCGCTCCAAGTAAACTATTTTGGATTTTAATAGACAAATTGACTTTGCTGTAACGCCATATTTTTTGTGTATTTTTTAGAGCTCTCGATTTTGTTCGCACATTTTCAAACAGCCCGGGTATATGAGCAGCGAGTACTCGCACACTTGTTCAATGCTCATTACTCGAAAATTTTCGAGCATGAGCTCGAGCAATTCGAGTTTTTTCGAGTAATTTGAGCAATGTTTTTTTATTATATTGACATTTTTGGTAGCAACTTTTTAAATTTTTCAAATTATTGATATATAATGCAAAGATTGTTACATTGGTATTTAATAATATAATTTATTTAACATGAATTAGAAAGCAGCTGCTGACAAATACAATTTACAAATTTTCTTTTGTTTATGAAATTGTTCAAAAACTCGAAAATTTTTAACAAACATTTGAGCAGTTGAGCAATGAACGACTTTCGAGCGAGTATCGAGCTACTCGCATTGCTCGATACCCGGGTATCTAGAGCTCTAGTATTTTTAGTTAATGAAAAAAAGTTTGAAAGGTGAAAAAATTAAAATTTTAATTTTCTTAACTTTTTCTCAATTTTGATGACAGAAAATGGTTCATTGTTCTTTTAACTATATTGAAAGCCACATTTTTAAGATTTGTTTTTGATTTTTATTGTATAAATGAGTTTTTTTACAAATATGATTTTCGAAATTGTTTAATAAAAATTAAGAATTTCGCAAGCGCGTAAATTTTAGCAAGGGTAGCGATCCCGATTTTACCGGAAAACTCGTTGCGTTCATAAAATTACATTCAGGAGAAATGTAAAAAAAATCATGGCCGACGATTAAGAGAACGGTTTTACCTTACTATGCTTTTATCATGGTATGGACCACAGTGTAGACAGCGTGCCAATTAATGACAATATCCATATTCGACAATTCATACGTGAACTGATGTGTTTGGGTTAGTTGTTTATTTCAATTAACCCTCAGATAACACACACTCTAAAAAGTGCATGTAAAACTACTACTGAAAAGTGTTTATTTCTCAACAATAATGTGTGTAAATAGACACATTAGATGTTCAAAATTGGGTTTTAAACATGAAATGCTTAAACTTGGAAACAATTTGAACGTAAAAATATATTCTCTACTAATAATAAACATTAGGTGCCCATATTTAATCAATTTTAAACATTTTATGTGTAAAACAGTGTAGTTTTTGAACACTTTGTGTTTAGAATTCCACAATATAATTTGAATTTTTTCCTACGCACAAATATTGAATGTAAAAGTAAACATGAAGTGTTTGAAAAAAATAAAAAATCGAAGTGTGCCATGTTTCGCTGTCAAAATATATGAACACATTAATTAAAATTTTCTTGCGTCCGGGTATTGTCACAATATTTGTACTATATTCGTAGTTAATTTATCAGCATTTTTATATGTTAAACATTATTTAGAAAACTGCGTTTCTTAGAGTAAATATTATTTGATAATTATGAATACATTTAAGTGTAGTGTGTGCAGTTTAAACTTAAACACATTGGTGTCGTATCAGAAGCATATGTATGTGCATAAGTCAAGAAAAAACGCAAGTTTTAAATGCCTAGAGCAAAATTGTAATAAAATATTTGCAAGCTATTGTCTCTATAAAATTCATATGTATCGGCATCATAGCCATAGGTGTGCAATGGTTCCAAAAGTTCAGTTGTCGGTAAGTATCTTAACATATTTATTAAAAAAAGGCGTATATCATTCAATCCTTTATATTTACAGAGGATGATGCAACAGGTGGAAAAGTTGTGGCCTACATTTTAATTGAAAAAACCATAGTTAGTAAAATAGAAAATTGTAATCTCTTGCTTAACTTACAACTAGTGATAAATTTTTTGTATTAAACATAATCTATCCACGCGAAATATCGCAAACTTTAGAATTTTTAGTACGCTTCTTTTATAAGCATTATCCCATCTCCACACGTGGTAAAAAGAAAAATATTAACAGTTTGCAAAAAGTTAATAGTTTCATAAGCAAAATTACAGCTTTTGAACAATAAAAGAACCGTACTAAATATTTTATTTATTAACTCACCGTTGTACCATAGCTTTTCTTACAAACTTTTGTCTGAATGTGTCTTTTAATAATGCTACATATTTGCTTAATCAAAACTTAACTTGTACATACGTACACCGTGACTCAAACAAGTGTTCACATGTTGATATTTTTTAATATTCACAATGTTTTTCAAGTGAACAGTTTTTGGTTATTATTATTTTTTTTATATTATTAAATTTTAATCTGCTAAATATCACTATTTTTTTAACAATTTTTATTGCTGACGGTTTTTGAGATTTTTGGTTTTATAGCAAGTACAAATCAAAGAAACTGACTTTGATTTTTTGAAATTTTGTTTGCGAACGGTCTTGCGCATTATATTCCATAACTAACTCATGTTTATACATATGGATAAAAGTGGAAAAATCCGTCTGCAAAAAAAAAATATTAAAAATAATCGTGATTTTTTAGACGATTAAAATTTGCCCTTTATTATATTAAAAGTTGATGAGCTATAAAACTGCATATCCAAAAATGTTCTAGCTATTAAGATTAAAAAGTTCGAAACTTTGATGAAAACGTTTTGAATTTTGTATAAAGCTTGAAACTTTGACTTATATACAAACATACACCCCGTGTCATGGTTATTAGCGCACTACATATTCACAATTTTGAACCATTTATATTTTTGTTATTTAATTTTAGTTATTTTTTTAATAAAAATATAGTTTTAGTAAAAACAAAAGCCGTATAAATCCAGGTTTCTTACCTAATACAGTATTTAAAATAATTCAACTTAAAAATTGAAAGCCTTTAATTAGATTTTTAGAAAAATGTAGAGGATGCAGGATTGCAGCCCATTCAATTTTATTAAGTGTGCCAGTGCAATTTTGAAGCGGCTGGGGCTTTCCGTTGATTTTTGGCAATTCTTTTGGTTGAAGATGTCGCTCATTTTGTTCCGCATAAAAAAACTCGCACATACTTTGCATGGAAAAAGTTCACTACACTGCCAGCAAAAAAATTACCAAAAATCAACAGTAAGCCCTAGCCACTTCAAACTTGCACTTTATTATACTAAAACTGAATGGGCTGTAAAGCTACATACTCAACATTTTTCTTAAAAATCTAATTAAAGGCTCGAATTTTTTAAGAAAGTATGTTGATTTTTTTAAATATTGCATTAGGTTAGAAACATGGATTTATACGATTTTTATTGAAGAATAAATTTTATCTTTATAAAACACAACTTAAATAAAAATATAATTGGTGCAAACTAGTCAATTTTTTAGTGCATTTATAGTTATGACACGCGGTGTATATGTTTGGTTTTGTTAAAGCATGAACAATATAAAAAAATAACAAACTTTGACTTAAAAAACATTGTCAATTTTAAAAGAAAATCAACATGTGAACACTTGTTTGAGTAACTGCAAACATTTGGAATAAAATTTAATGAAATAATTGAAAAATACTTTATACTAAACTAAATACCAGTGCTGGTATCACTACTTCAATGTTATTATTATACTTATTCATATGTTTCATTCAAAAATATAATAAATGCATTTTTTCTTGTATATGTATGTTTATACAAAATATGTAGGTATGTATAAATAAATGTTAATAAACACTGGTTTTTAATAAAATGTAATATACGACTTATTATTATTGTACGTATAAAACGCCTGGGAGAATATATGTATGTGTAGGTATAAAATTAAACACCAAAAGGGTAATTTGGTGGAGGTTTACACATTCATTGTTTTCGCTTAAAACATCAAATGCCTAAGTTTACACATTTCTTGTGAACACAGAATGTTTAAAATTGCACTTAAAATTTTACACATTAAATGTTTAGAATTTAGACATTTGATGTTTAAATTTAAACACGTCAAATACACATCTAAAGTTTAATTTAACACGGTGTGTAAATTTACACGCATTAGGAGAGGAAACTGGTTACCTATCTTAATATGCGTAAATTTAAACAAAAAATTTTTAGAGTGCATGTTTAAGAAGCACACAAATTTTTGTTTCTTTAATCAAAATTGATTTTAATCGCAAAGATAAATTCATATTACTTAATTAAATAAAATTTAATTTCGTACATTCTTTTTATTTCCACATTGGATAGATTGGGCACTGGTATTTTCTTTGGCGGAACTCATTCCGGATGCTGTTGCTGTTGTTGTTGTAGCGGCTACAACAACTCCGCCCAGATCGGTTAATATCTCAGTCGTTGTCGTCAAGCTCAATAAACGGAAGCCCTAAAAGGCGTGCAGCCTCAATGGGGTCAGTTCACAGGCACAAAGGCGTTAGCAGTGTCGGGCTTTCCAGGCATACAAAGAGATGTTTCGAGTCGTGGGGTGTCTCTCCGCATGCCGGACACTCATTTGACACTCCTGCGTCTAATCTGCGTTCTAGTCTCCCGAGGCAGATGAAGCTCCGTCTCGTCGATGCACGGGGGTGGTGTGCTTAGAACGGCATTCACAGGTCTGGAGTCTACATAACTCGAGACTGACTTCCTGTGAATGCCGCTCAAGGCCTGTCGATAAGCTGACCGGTCCAGAGGTTGTTTAATAAACCTCTGGACTTCGTCCGTCAGTTCGTATATCCCGGATAACCCAACAAGTTTTATAAGAGTTTTATAGTGTTATACTTCCGCAAAATTGAAGAACTAATACTATGCCATTTTCTCTATAAAACAGTCTATAAAACCCTTATATATAAGACTAAAAGGGCCCCAGGAGGCGGGGCTTCGTAGTACAAAATAATGCTCTATTATTAGTTTATAAATCGTATGTTGTTAGTTTTATAAAGACCTTAAAGTAGTCTATAACATGAGTTTATAAAACATTTGAACGCTCTTTGTGTAGAGTCGGTGGTCTGACACAGATTAAAAGTTCTGCGGCCAAGCGCCTTATAAGACTTTGAAATGTTTGATAAGGCCATTTTATATACTATTCTTAATTTTATAAAACTACCGACATACAATTTATAAACCAATAAAAGAGCAAAATTTTTCTCTTCTTTAAAGCTCATACAGAAGTCTGTAACATCAGCTTTTATTATAAAGATTCACTCTGTGACGCACTCTTTGCAAATTGAAAAGTATAAAAAATAAATTGAAAGATAAAATGTTATGCAAAAATATCTTTCCAAGGAGAAGTAGTTCTGAACTGAAATAGTTTTCTCTTCCTGAAATATTTTATGAAAGGAAATTGAATAATAATTGAAGGACGTTGTATAATTTTTTCGGCATTTCTCCAGAATGTAATTTTATGAACGCAACGATTTTACAAACAATTCCATAAGTTTTCTGTTGAATCAATTCTGGGCTTAACGGAGGTCACTCAATGATTATAAAAACTTGGGATTTATACTTATTTGGCCCCAGTTTCGGAGGATATTTCTGACATTGTCCTGTTAAAATTGATAAAAGCCTGCGAAAAATATCCTCAGAAACTGCCAAATTCTTTGAAAATGCTCATTTGTTGTCACTTTTCTTTTTACCGTCGATTTTACCACAGTTCTTACGCCCTAAGGCGTAACACGGCCCTACATCATTAAATGTACACATACAAACCTAATAGTTTAAATATTTTGGGACGTTAGGCGTATCCCTGTTGCAGGTGCACAGCACTTGAACCAATATACCGACTTAAAACGTTTAGTTTTATACTCAGAGTTAAAAAATGTAGGGCCGTGCCCTAATTAATAGTAAATTTTGGTGGAATAATGTGGTCGTTTATGAAGAACTTGTAAATTCCCGCTTCAAAATAATACCAATCCAATGTTTTTTCTTAGTTAAAAACGCGTTTCTGATAAAAAAAATTTTCTGGATGTCAAAGCAGGCTTTCTCCTCTTTATTTTCGTGCTGCAATAACTTGTTCCCATGTCTCACATAGTGTCCAGTTACTTGCTTTGTGGTGAAAAAACAGTAATTTTTGATTTTTAACCAAAGTTTTTTGGTACTCAGAGACCCTCCAATATGCCTAGCCTAGCAAATTTAAATTTTTTGTGGTCTCTTGATCTTGCAGACTGAGGTCCGCCCTTTTATCGCTTGTTTAGATAACCATAAAACGGACATTTGGCCGATATGATTTCTTTCTTCATACCTGTCTGACCGTTTTGCAAAAACTTTAAATTCTTTTTGCTTGGGTTGTGCACTTAAAGCACTCACAGCGAAAATCCCACGCGCCTTGATTACAAAATTGCAAGAAATGAGCCAAAACTCCTCTTTGAAATATAAAATTCAGCAAATACTAAGAGGGTGCAAAACTGGAACAATCCAGTTCATTTTTGTTTGGCCATTTTTTTCTGAGTTTCCATATGCGAATCTTAAAATTTTTATGGTCAAACGTTAAGTTAAACTTCGGTAAGGCGAAATGCAAGTTTGAATTACCATAAAGTAAATAAACTGAAGAAGTACATTACCACAAACCTAACTTTCTGTTCTATTGTTCCAGTTTTGCTCTTCAGTGTACATAAATATAAGCTCAAACTATGTATTTGTAACAATAATTATCCACATAAAATGAAAACTACTGCAGTTTCATTTTATAAAATTTTTGTTTATAGAAAAATGCATAAACAATGATTTTGGGTTGTCGTGTCCAAACACGTCACCCGAATCAAAAGATTTTAACATATACGTCTAGTCAAAGGATTAAGCTTTAATTTAAAAAAAAGGTTGCAGTTTGAAATATGCACTTTTTTGTAAATTTGGAGGTGCATTTCGCGCAAAAATACTGTGGATGGCGTAACCGGATTTGGACTGATGAGGCTATTTTTTTTAGCGCGGCCGAAGACCACCAACGCGGAAAGGAGTTTTGCACAGAAATACTGCTGATGGCCTAACACGAGTTTAATTTTTCTTTGCGATTTTTTTTTTTTATTTATTTCATAAAGTCAATGAACAAAGTTCTTACTGGCTATTTAAAACTAGAAATTAGAAATTACTAACAGAGAAGATCTTGAAAACTTAAACATAAACAAATTAACAAATATCAAAACAAAAATACAATAATGTATCAAAGAACAGAATATAACAAAGAAATAAAAGACTTTTTGGATAATGAGAAATCAAGGCCGACAGAATTCGATATCTCGTTGAATTCACAGATAGCACAAAACAAAGGAGCATTCCTTGCATAATTAGTTCTGACTTTATCCGGATAGAAGGGATTAGGATCATTGAATTTCAGAGAACGAAGCGCAAATTTCAGGAAAACCTTTTGCACACGTTCAAGTCCGTCAATAGAGGATTGTGAAAATGGTCTCCAAATAAACGCAGCGTATTCCAGTCTAGATCGAACAAAAAATTAAAAAAGCAGCTTTGGGGTGTAAGGGTCCGTAAAAGTTGAACTGTTTCGACGAATAAAACTTTATGTCGATTAAGATTTCGAAACAATAAAATCGATGTGACTATTGAAAGAAAAATTACAATCAAATATAACTCCAAGGTATTTAATTTGCTGAACAGACTTTAGTATTGTATTCGATATAGAGTAAGAGGAATGCATAATGTTACAAGCTTTTGAAAAAGTAATAAGAAAGCATTTATTTAAATTCGGTGGGAGGTGAGACTTTTGACACCAAAAAATCAATTTATATAACTCTGCTTGAAGACATCATTCTTTTTCCACTTTTGAATATTGGTGTGATGGTTGTCAATTTCCAATCATCTAAGAATATGCCCGAAGATAATGATTTATTAAACATCAGTTTAAGAGGGCTAATAACTGCTGGACAGTTTTTCGAAAAAAATACTGAGAGTCCATCGATATCAGTTTGACTAGATGACTTTAGACTTAAGATTCCATTAGATATAACATCTGAAGAGAGACTCAAGTTGCCAAAATTTATCGAGGTAGGATGTTTAAAAGAACAGTGAAATGCTGAGAGTCCTTTTGCGTCGCAGGTCGTATGTCATGTGATAAGTTTATTTGTTAAAAAAATTACAAATTGCAAAATAAGACTTTTAGCTTTGAATCTTTTTGAGTTTGGACTGTCCGAAGCAATATCGGACGAGAACCGCACTCGTCAAAGGCCCGCAGCTAATTAAAAATTCACAGTACAAGCTCGAATAGTTGCATTACAAAATATAAATTCATGTTTACACAAATAAACTATTAATGAAAGAGGGTCACTACAGTCTCCTCCTAGGATGCTGAAGTCGTTCCGATGAAGTATCATATGTAGTCTTTCGGGATCGTCCTCTACGACGTATAATGTTAATGGGACCTTCGTATTCGTCACTGAAACTGCGATATGGTACTAGTGAAGATTAATGATATGTGGCCAAAAGATGTTTCAGGTTGTCCTCGTGAGCAATCACGTAGGAAGTAGAACCCTGTCCGCTGATGATAACGTAAGGCCCGTCTCGTCATGGTGCGAATTTGGACGTTACACCTTTGGCAGCATTGCTTACGACATGTGTGGTGAACCTTGGAGCCAATTTCCAGATCTTCCTGATCACGCCGTCGTAGGTTATAAGCACGCTTGTTATCATCTTTCTTATTCTGTTCACATTCGCGTGCAGCTTGGAATACCTCAGTGAGCGTGGCCAAGTACGGTGTGATTTCGGCAACAAAGTTCTCCGACTGAATGATTGACCTTAGATCATGCTGGACATCGTCTATAGTTCTTAATTCACGCCCGAATGTAAGAAATGCTGCAGAATACCCAGTGCTTTGGCCGCGAGTGGTATTCATAGCGAATCATATGGCTGGCAGCTTTTCTACCCAAGTGTGATGCTGTCACTCCACCGGATTCGCCTGGGGATAATTTACCGGTTTGAACATCTGACTTATTTCAAGGCAGAATGCAACCTTCTGCATCACTGCGGATACAAACTGCACTCCATTGTCGCTGATTATTCGTCTTGGGACTCCGTCCGTCCTCAACAATAAATATCCACTGCATCCCGGCATATGGTGGCAGTAGCCCAAACAGATCGATGGCTATGGTTTCGAAGCGTTGCTTACTTGAAATCGTTTGGTACAAGCCCATTGGCTTCAAGTTCAAGTGGTTTCGAAGCGTTGCTTACTTGAAATCGTTTGGTACAAGCCCATTGGCTGTCTTCATCGTTGTATCAGTACAGTACCCCATCGTTGAGTGTATAATCGTCGATAGTGGTTTTAAGATCGTGGTTTTAAGACCGTCACGTATATCCTTGCCTCCTCGTCACGGGAGATCAATACCAAAAGAGCATATATTGCATACTTCATCAATTCTATGGCTCTCTTCACACGTAGGCCGTGACAGCATATCAGCTACAACTTTCGTTTTCCCTGGCTTGTAGTCGATATGTATATTGTAAGGCTGTATAAGCAATGCCACCGAGCTAGTCGCCCTGTGGGTGACCGCGAAACTTTTACACTGGCCATACGATGGCAAGAGCTTCTCGCTCGATCGTGGAGTAATTTTGCTCCGCTTTCGTCAGCAGCCTACTTGTGTACTCTATGGGATGTTCATCTGCCCCCCCCCCCCCCCTCTTCCTGGTTCAGGACTGCCCCTAGAGCATAGACACTAGAAAATTCTCGTCAAATTGTTTTAGTATAGGCGAAGTTGTCAAAAGCCGTTTCATCTCATCGAAGGCCGTCTGCTGCTTGTCGGTCCAAGTCCATTTGGCGTTCTTCTTCGTCAGTTGCGAAAGCGGTTTGGCGACATCTGCGAATAGAGGCACAAACCGCCTATACCAGGAACACGCTTGGAGAAAGGACAGTAACTCCTTAACGTTTCTTGGGGAGTTACGCATTAATATTGCAGTAACCTTGCTTGGATCAACCTTGATGCCATCTGGATTCAATATGTGCCCCAAATATTTGACTTCATGGCAAACAAAGCGACATTTTTCTTTGTTTACCTTGAGGCCAATATTTTGTAAGCGCTCGAAAAGCCGGTTCAGTTCCTCTAGGTGTTCTTTAAAATTTTTCGAACATAAAATTATATCGTCCAAATATGCAACTAAAACTATGTTTCCTAAAGAGATTTTAAGTCAATCTAATAGGCGCTGAAACGTCGCAGGCGCGTTTCGCAGGCCGAATGACATACGCGTGAATTTGTACATGCCAAACGGGGTAACAAAAGCTGTTTTGTCCTGGCCTTCGTCCTTCATCCCGACTTGCCAATACCCGGATTGCAAATCCAAAGTGGACATGAAGCTTGTGACCTTGGCTTCATGCAACAAGTCATCAACGGGTACCGATCTTGTATGGTGATAGCATTCAGCCCTCTATAGTCGACGCAAATCCGTATGCCGCCTGACGATTTGGTACGATTACTACGGGAGCTGCCAATGGTGATTCACATTCCACGATAATTCCTGTATTGAGCATTTTATCGAGCTCTAACTTCAACAAATCTTTACGTTGTGGTGATAGGCGATATGGCGGCAAGGCAATTGGAGGATGTCCGCCCGTGTCGATGTGACGTGTAGCATACGGTGTTGCAGACGTCGGCTCTTTAAAGATGTCAGTATGCGTTAGTAGCAATGCTTCAAGTTCCATCTTCTGCTTCATCGTCAGCTCGTAACCAACTAACTGCGGTGATAAACTTACTTCGCAGAAGTACAGTGGGAAGAAATTTTCATCACAAAATTTCTCGAAATCGGTATTGCTGGATTTGGTTCTCATTGGGTGTGGAAACAACCGAGAAGAGTTTTCGGGTGTCCTTTCGCCAACCGGTAAGGAGCTTCTGAAAGTCTTCTGAAGGGAGTGTGGTGAATAATCGTTAGAGTGTGAGAGTTTGTTCTTTACTGAAGGACCGAAGTTTATTTCTGGGCAAATCTCTGGGGAGTCAGCAACAACTGAGTTGGTATTGTACTTTTCGACGTAGCGTATGAAGTTGGAGTACTCGTTCTTAGCTTTGGTACCAGATGACTGCATGTTGCCTGTTACTACATGCGCACCCGCTATGTCGATAGCAGATGGTAGATCACTAGTGCTGGGTTTTGTAAAGTCGTATTTCATTTTTGGTTCGTCTTTGAAGTACCAAAAACGCTGTGCCATATTCAAAACAATGCCCGCATGTTCCATAAAATCTGCACTTATGAGTTCGATTCTTTGTAGCATTTGTAAAGATATCATCCTAATTTTTCGATTTCTGTTGCCGATAGTAACGTCACAAATAGTGGGCAATACCTTTTGAGTGGTTGTGGTGCCATCTGCCAAGGTAACGTCTGCCATTACGTCTTCGAAAACACACCCTTTGCTGGTCAAAATTCTCTTTAAATTTGCACTGGCTACACTGGTCTTCGCTCCAGTGGCGAATAACGCCTCACCTTGCATACCAAACATCCTAATGTGGACCGATGGAACCGATCTGTCAACGATAGTGGTGGATACACTGTTAAAAGATAAATACTGTGGACTCTCCCTACTGTGTCCACTGCATTTTGGGCAATTCGCGCGGTACACGCCTGGTGTACCACAACCGTAACATGCGAACGCTGCCGCGCGTTTCACTTGCGACGCTATTGTGCTTGTACTGGTCGTGCCAGATGCTTGCTGCTGTTGTGATTTCTCCTGCTGTGACTGTTGCTCCTTTTTCATTTTAAAGCACACATCTACAGTGTGGCCTCGTAGTCTGCAGAAAGAACACCGTTTTGGTCCGTTAGCATTTTCGGGTTCCTCAGTAACTGCCGGCGTAAGTTGCTTTGCTTCTGCCAAAAACAATTCCGCTTCTCGGCAACGTGCTACTAACTCGTCAAATGTTCCAAATGTATCACGGCGCACACGCTCTCTATTTTTTATCGGCAAGAGGCCGTAAATCATGTTTAACTGTACTGCTTTGCTAGTGGTGAAAACAGTAATCGCTTTTTGCTTATGAAACTGTTGCTGTTGAGCATGTTGCTTTTGCTCAAATATATAAAGATTTTCCAATCAGGTGTTGAAGCAAAAATGTTGTGCGTATCAACTCAGTTGCAGCGGCGAAAGTTTGCAAAGAATCTTTAACGCCAGCCCACCACGTCGCTGCGTAATCTTCGAGCAGCAGTGGCATACCGCGTAGGGCGTCGGCGTCGGAAATTTTTTCGATATCTTTGTAAACCGTTATAGTGGTAATAAATCTTCCACTACTGCAGGATCCCGTTGTCCTCGGAAATGTGATGTGCACTGCGTAAAGGAACCACTTTTTTTACACGCTTGAGATCGCAGCTAAAATTTGCGAAAACTGCTCCGATGAAAAAGTAGCCATGATCGGGTACCCATTAATATCGGAATAAAAAGACTCGATATTCCAAATATCGATACCAAAATCCAAAAAATTTATATGAATATAGGTCTCGTATATAGGCCGCTGTGGTGTAATGATTAGAAGTGCTCAAAACTTGAAAATGAAAAACAGCTTCCCATTAAAACAAAATCGCCGTTCAAAGTCGACATAAAACTGTAGGGACCCCTTTTGTGCCACAACATTAATAGCCCGAACACAATGAAAACGACGAGCTATGGACCATAGCTGTCAAATTATTTTAACACGTACTCTTATGTAGATAATTATTTTGGCGCCGACCGGGCTACGCGACGACTGTGGTTGTGGCCAGATTATATTTTTTTCTATTTTTCCAGCGACAGATTAGGTTCTTCCTCTTCTTTTATGTCAAATTCGTAAAAATTCATGATGTCGCCGACGCATTCAAAAAAATCATGTCGCCATCGACAAAGCGTTTAGACAATGAAGATAACCAATTGGAAGCTGTGGCCCGTAGCTTGTCGTTTTTAATGTGTTCAGAACTTAAGGCGCCCTTTATAAATCGGAGGAGAATCTCGGTCAAACACTAACATATTGTGTAACAACACGTAGAGGCTGAGGTGTTGTCTTAAAACACCGAAGTCGCGGGTTCAAATCCCACCACATGCAATCCTAACTATATTACACATTTCTGCTCTTAAAAGCCCAATTTATATCGGGAAGAGTTTTTAATAACATTATCCTTGTAATGTGAGTGTTGCGAAGACATTAATAGTAATACGAGCCTTGTTATAAAATTAAGGTTAAGTGAAAAAACCGCGTGTCTTTTCTTTAAAAATTCAGAATTCAAGAGAGTTTATTGCAGGGTTGCAAAAGGTAAAACAATTCAATGTTCAGTACAACATTACAGGGCTGCAAAAGTTAGTAGGAAAGTAAAAGACTATGCAATAATATTGAACAGTGAGTTTATTACATTCGATACGTTACTAGGGTTCTGGTACTCGATTCCAAAAAATATAGTTTTAAAACTATCGAGTAGAAAATATCGGTATCGAATGCCAAAAGTATCGATATGGTATCGTATCGTATCGAAATTCGTGTCCCTAATTCGAAGCCATAAAGTTGAGCGCCAATGAAATGCTGAGAGTCCTTTTGCTTTGCAGGTCGTATGTCACGTGACAATTTTATTTGTTAAAAAAATTACAAATTACAGAATAAGACTTTAAGCTTTGAATTTTTTTGAGTTTGGACTGTCCGAAGCAATATCGGACGAGAACCGCACTCGTCAAAGGCCCGCAGCTAATTAAAAATTCACAGTACAAGCTCAAGTATTTATAGGAATCACAAATGTCAAGGCAATGCACAGGGTTGTAGTGCTAGATATAAATACAGAGTTGCAAAATAACGTAAAATTTATATACAGGGTTGTTACATGAAACGAATACACAGAGTTGCATTACAAAATATAAATACACTAGCCTATACCCGCGGGTTTCACCCCCGTTTTTAAACAAAAATGAAAAATTATTTAATGATGTTATATTTTATTTCTGTGTCCATTTTGTTATAGCTCGTTATTTTTTAAGCGAATTAAGGTATTTAGGCCGTTTAAAACTATGAAATTATAAAATCTCGTCTGCGCGCTAGACATATGAAAGATATCAATCCCTCTAAGTTTACCTTAAAATGGTTCCAGGGATACGACGCGTGAACGTGTAACCTTCTTGGAGGTGCCACGGTGGGTTCTAATATTTCCAACTCAAATTTAGTAACCTGGCCTTGATAAATACCTCGTTACTGTAGCAAATGCCTCAAGAGGTATGTATGCATCATGACAGCTTTACATTATAAGGCCGAACCCGGCTCTCCCTTTCACATTAACTGAAATTTTTTCCGTCGTACGGCACCTATAAAATAAATCTCCATAAAAAAAATTTTAAATACTTCCAGAGATTTTCTATCCTTCCAGAGATATGTATTAAGAAATTTTTAGTATGTATGGAAGGCGACATGCCTCCTTTTTTAATAATTCACATATTTTCCATGAGCAATTGATACATTTTGTATACACAACTCCATACCAAGTTCCAGTATTCTTCCACAAACACTTCCAGGGATATGTGGCAAGAAAAAGTCAATTTGTACAGGAAGTGCCACGCCTTCCAGAGATTTTCTATCCTTCCAGAGATATGTATTAAGAAATTTTTAGTATGTATGGAAGGCGGCATGCCTCCTTTTTTAATAATTCACATATTTTCCATGAGCAATTGATACATTTTGTATACACAACTCCATACCAAGTTCCAGTATTCTTCCACAAACACTTCCAGGGATATGTGGCAAGAAAAAGTCAATTTGTACAGGAAGTGCCACGCCCCTTTTTCTTATAACCCTAATCTTCTTCCATGAATTTAGAATTGATTTTACATACCCCAGTACCAAGTCCCAGTACTCTACCATGAACACCTCTAGAGATATGCAGTATAAAACAGTAAATTTGTACGGGAGGTACCATGCCCCCTTTTCGAATAACGCAAATTTTTTCCCATGAGTATGGAATTAATTTTGTATACACATCTCGGTGCCAAGTTTGTTAATCACTGGCTGCAATTACGATTAATTAATTTTAATCATAAATCGTTAATCCAATTAAAAATAAAATCTGATTAAGTTGTCTGGTTTGTCCGAATTTGAAACCAAACACCAGTTATAGTAGTTATTTTGTGTTTTACGCTTATAAAAAGCACATAATATAAAAAAATTATAATTATTGTTATTAGCAATACATAAACCGGGAACTTTTACAAACCTAGTTTGTAAAACGTTTATTGGTATAGATCTTAATGAAAATGCACACCCAATCAGATTGATTGCAGGAAGATTCCAGCATAAATTAATTATTCACCAAACCTACTTGATCAAAGAGTTAATGATTAAAAATTAATTTTTTTAATCGCTGTTACGATTTACTGTTTAGTCAGATTAAAATTAATCATGATTAACTGTAATCAGATTGAATTTAATCGAATTAACTAATTGATTAAAAAATAAATCAATTAATGCCAACATTGATTTCACATACATATCTCTATACCAAGTTCCAGTTCTCTCGCACAAATACTTCCAGAGATACGTATGTAATATGAAAATTCCAATTTGTATGGGGGGGGGGGAGGCCTTGAGTTATCGGAGTTACTTTCAGTCTAAGACCATCCTTGCGAAATCCGTAGTAAGTGTACCAAATTTCGTTCTGATCTGGAAACCGGTTAAGGAAGTAGCCTATTTTTCAATGCAGGTCATAAGCCATCTGTGAACAAAATTTCATTTTCAAACAGATGGCAATTCTTAAAAAAGTAGTCTATTTCCCCATCTAGGTCATAAGCTATCTGTGTGCAAACTTTCATGCAAATCAGTTCAGTCATTTCCGCGTATTAATTTAAAAAACTTTTCCAATAGGTGGAAACTCCTAAAATAGTAGCCTTTTTTCCAACGTAGTTCATAAGCTATCTCTGTGTCAAATTTTATGCAAATCTGTTCAGTCGTTTCCGCGTATTAATTTAATTAAACTTTTTAACAGGTGGCAACTCTTTCAAAAAATTTGCCTATTTTCCACTGTAGATCATAAGCTATCTGCTTGCAAAATTTCATGCAAATCCGTTCAGACGTTTCCGCGTATTAATTTAATTAAACTTTTTAGCAGGTGGCAAGTCTCAAAAAAGTATCCCATTTTCCAACCTAGCTCATAACCTATCTGTGCGAAAACTTCCATGCAAATCAGTTCACTCATTTCCGTGTATTAATTTAATTAAACATTTCGAACAGATGGCAACTCTTAAAAAAAGTAGCCTATTTTCCAACCTAGGTCATAAGCTTTCCGTGTGCTAAATTTCATGCAAATCCGTTCAGTCGTTTCAGCGTATTAATTTAATTAAACTTTTTTAACAGGTGGCAACTCTTAAGAAAAGTAGCCTATTTTACAATCTAGGTCATTTAGGGCGGGTTGTTCAATGTCTGATTAGCACTAATCGGAGGTGGAAGCTCCGGTTAAATACAAGGACTGCTTTATCGATCACATGTTATGTGCATGATGTCGAAAACGTCGATAATGATGTTTAACCGGCAAGTAGTGATAACCAGACATTGAATAACCGGCCCTTAGGTAGCTTACGATAATTAGAGCTGTTCCAAATAAAAAGAGGGGTTTTAAAATTTTAACAGTTGTTTTATATTTAACAGAATGTAAAAATACAAGAGTTCAGTTTTCTCAAGTATTAAAACAATTTAAAAATTAAAATAATAAATATTGCTTAGTTAAAAATTATAACATGAAAATGTAATTAAAAGTTATTATTTTTTAATATCAATTTCAATTTTTTCCTGCTAGATACTTACTTGTAAATTGCAGACTCGGTCATTTGCCTACTGCAATAATGTTTAGACTTATTTTGTCAAATTCGGTGTCCTCCAACGCAACCTTTTTTGTAAACGCATTTGAATAAAAATGGATAACCTATTGTTCTTGTCAAAGCGACCAAAAGCGTTTTAACTACTTCCAGACACACAACATTCATATAATCAAAAGGGAATTGCAAAACCATGTCAAGTGGCATTAATATTTTGAACAGAAGTTCTTTCAAAGTGTCGAAATTCGGCAATGTATTGGTGTCGTTTACATTTAGGCGGCATTTTCTAAGAAAAGAAAACTTGAGTAGCTTTAATAAATAGGTACTTTATAAATACATGGGGCGATAAATACCGCCATGGTCAAAAGCCAATAATTCTTTACATCGCGAACACTCAATAATATTTCGCTTCGCAAGTGATAATACCACTCTACTCATACGCCATGGCATGCGAGTAACAATTAAGTGCGACCCAAAATCACTCGCATGCGTGACCAAGGCATTATAAAAAATAGTCAATTATTTAGTTAAATATACATATTTATTTATTTATACTTACTCTGATGTTTTATATGGTTCTTAAAAAGTTTGTATGATTGCGATTTCCTTCAACTGTGTGAGTTGTGCTACATGTGTGATAAGGATAGTCAATTTATTATATAGTTCCTTAAAATGTTTAATTATTGTATTAACACGTACGTGAAACAAAACGTTTAACTTTTTAATGTTTGAAAATTTCTTCTTCTATGTACTTTTTCGAATATTTTGTCCGAGAAAAGTTAGAGCAAAATTATAAAACGAATACAAACTTCCGTTTAAAACACGAGAACCTTTGGTGAGGCGGAGCGTGAGGGTAAGAGAAACTATCGTAAAACTCGTAACATCCGCTAACGTACGTTCCTTGGTCGGGTGGGTATGTACATACATACATATGATGCTTTCCATTTCAATTCAACCGGTCCACTCGGGACATGATTTTATTATTCAACGAGAACTCAATATGTTGATTCTTGGTCAAAATAAGGAGACACGTATTTTTTCTTTTCAATTCGTTGTTTGGGTGAAAATCGATTTTTTCGGTTTTTGAAGAAACTTTTTTCCATTTCTCTATAACTTGCCCAAAAATTTACCGATTTGGACAATTTTTACTTTAAAATGTTTGTAACAGTTTGGACTACAAAATAGTGCAAATAACTATGCTAAAAAATTTGATGTTTTTTTATTATTCAACATTAAACAAAAAGTGCAAAAACTTTTTAAAATTCAATATCTCGAAAAAGGTATTTTTATTATTTTTTTTTAACTTTTTTATCATTAAATAGACACCTTAAACTTCATTTAGACGGAATGCCTAGTAACTAAAATTCGTTGTTTTCGAGTTATGATTTTTTTAAGAAATAAACTGTTTTCTCGTTAAAAACGAAGAATGAGCAATTCACATCGATCTATAATAGTGAAAGTTCATAAAATATTGATAAACAATTGTCAGGTTTTATGTCAATATTGTAAAATTGTATTGTATTGAATTATTACGAAATATTAACTTGGTTTTTGTCATGATTTCAATGCTTGCGCCCTTTTTTGAACTCTGCAGGGCCCTGGCGCGAGAAGTAACTGTCAAACGTCATCTATTAAGTAATCATCATTTATGCAAAGATGATTGATTTTCACGTATGATAAAAATTATATCTTGTATCACAGTTGAATCAGTGCTAATCATTTGCTAAACATGATTTGTTAGGTCATGGTTGGGAACACCTGCACCAGCTGTATTTATCTTTGCCTTCAATTTATTTACTTGTTTGCTAATTGCCTAAACTAATTATCAAGGTCAGCTACGCACAAGTCATTCACCTTAATATTGCATTAATTCATACCGGTAAATGTTCTTACATATGTAAATGGTTTGCATCCATCTCTTTTAAGCTGAAATTACTCAAGAACGCAGAACTTATACTTAAACGCAGTCTGTATACGCAGAATTTTGTCGATTACTGGAGTCCTCAGTGTTGCTTACTACAGTGTTCCCACTCATCAATGTCTTTTCATAAACTTACCTTTTCAACTACAATTTTTCGTGCTACAATAGATCGTAGCTAAATATAAATTACTTAGTTTTCAACAAAAAACCTTATTCAACAGTAAATTTCAAATATTTTAAACGTATTTTGAATAGGAACTTATAACCTTTTTACTATCTGCAAAACTGACGAAGTCACTACCATCTATTGAAGGAAGACATCAGCTGACACAGAAAAATCTAAATTCCGCAGATTTCTGCGCTACTACAAAAAAATTCTGCGGTGTTGAGTTTTCATTTACATGGGCTCTGGTAAGACAGATCGTGTCAGCTGACTCGGGTTTACGTGCCGGTAGGTTTACGTTCTTCACTAATTGCAGCTTTAACCACTCTTCTCATTTACGTAGTCCAGCGAACATGCACACTCACTTGTATTGCATTTCAGCTTAGCGAACATACACACAAACATGCATTGTATCTTCCCTGCAGTAAATCGCGCTAGTTCGGAACTATCGCAGAACTAGCTCTTTAAGAGGCGGTACGTTCTCGATCTATCCCAACGCATTGTACGACAAGTGAGAATTTGTGCATTTACTTCTCGCACACCGAAAGTTTCCAAGTTAGACCAACGATTTCCAAACATTGTAACGCAAAGTATGACAATCATATCAGATGAAGCTCCAAGTCACTTCAAAAATAGATTTCAATTAAATGAGTTCAAAACATATAAGCTCCAGAGGAAATGGTTGTTCTCTGCGACAGGACATGGACAAGGGGCCTGCGATGGCATTGGGGGACTAGTTAAGCATTTTGCGACGCGACATAATTTGAGTGTGGATGAAGCACAGTATATCCAATCTGCGAAGGCATTTGTTGACATAGTTCAAAGGAAACCCCCAAACATAAGACATATTTTTTTAGAGGTAAATGAACTTGAGGGTTTTCGTAAAAAAAGAGAACAAGCTGGAAACCAGCGTATAAAGGTGTCAGAGAAACACATGTTTGGAAAGATGAACTTGTTATGAACAAAAATAGCAAAGTGTACACGGCAAAAACTTGTAAGCATGAGTGGAAGGTTGCTAAATAAGATTTCTACGTTCGTAGGTCAAGATCACATTATATGTATATGGACTGAAAATGATATTCAGTTATTTTTACGGAGAAAAGTTTTGATGTGTGTGTTCAAGTTTCCTATTATTGGCAAATTAAACATATAAAACACAATTATGTGTTGTTTTTGATGCACGTACAATACTATCGATCGATATGAATTGCTAATTCCACGTTTTTACCGAGAAAACAGTTTTATTCTTAAAAAAATCATAACTCGAAAACAACGAATTTTAGTTACAAGGAATTCAGTCTAAATGAAGTTTAAAGTGTCTATGTAATACAAAAAAGTTTGAAAAAAAATAAAAATACCTTTTTCGAGATATTGCATTTTAAAATTGTTTGCCGTTTTTGTTTAATGTTGAATAATAAAAAAAAAAAACTTCTTTAGAACAAATTATAAACTTAATTTTGTAGTTCAAACTATTACAAACATTTTAAAGTAAAAATTGTCCAAATCGGTCAATTTTTGGGCAAGTTATAGAGAATTGGAAAAAAAGTTTTCGGCCAAAAGAAAAAATACGTGTCTCATTATTTTGACCAAGAATCATCATATTGAAGTTTCTTTGAATAATAAAATCATGTCCCGAGTGGACCGGTTGAATTGAAATGGAAAGCATCATATGTTTGTATGGCATTGGTATTTTACGTCTACTTTTACACAAATATATGGAATTATATCAAACTATAACAAATTTGGAGTATAATAAATCATATAAAACACCTCTTTGAGGTAAAATTTTCGAGTGACAAAAGCTGAATTAGAAACACAAAATTTATGATATCAATTTCGTGACGAAAATTATACGCATTTTTTTAAGTGCCCTGGAAACTGACGGAAAATAGTTTTATTCATACGAATCGTTACTAAAGTTCTGATTTTTTTATTTTGTGTTTCTATCTGGCTAAATAGAATGAAGTACCACAGCCACAAGCTATTTCGCTAGCTACATCAGAAATAATACACCATAACCACAGCTACATATTGTGAGCAGCTTAGAGCAGGGGTTCCCAAATTTTTTACACCTCCGCACCCTGGTTGTGCTAAAAAAAATTCGCGGCTCCCATACTCTTCAAATGTCTACGTAAACAACAAACCACAATGCAAACTTTATGCTCCTTTGGCTTTAATGTAAGGACTGAAATTGTTTTGATGATTTCATTATTTCCTTTAAGTTTATTGGGAGCTTTGACAATTTTACCCTGAAATCATTTGACGCTGAAAGCTTGCTGGTGTATTTGTTTTTAACCGACTTCACAACAAGGAGAAGGTTATCAATTCGTCGGAATATTTTTTTATTATTTTTTTCTATGTTTGTTACCGCATAACTTTTGACCACGTTTACCGATTACTATAATTCTTTTTTTTTGAAAATGCAGTCACACATAGAAATGTAAAAGTAAGGCCCCTATTGTGAGTTGCATTCGACTGTGGTCGAAAGTGCTGATCGAACGAATTTTCATTTGGTATTATGACGCTCATTCGATGCAGAATAGTGCTATTGTGAATTTCGCTCGGTTAGGTTGTTTACAATAGTATATTTTTCACCGCTGAGAAGTTTTGTTTACAAATCGAGCAAACTAAATAGTGTGCTTATACATATGTATGTAAATTTGAGCAAATTAAAATGAAATAAAAAAGAAAGCGAGTTTATAAAAACGTGGTAAAACTGAATGCAACGGAGTTCTGGTTCAACGATTCGTCGGAGGATGAGAGCTTGGTAAACTGGCCAGGAGTAGAAAATGTTTAAGAGGGTTTAAGTGTAGTCTTTCGAATATATTTTGACATAAAATATATTTAAGAAATTTGTCTACAGATTTATTAAAAACTTCCAACTGTCTAAAGAGGCCTTTGTGAGCCAACTCTATTTAAAATATTTTAAAAGCTCAGTTATGCAAGACTTAGACTTGACTTGAAAATTGTATATCTGGCAAATGGCAGCGCGTGTATGTAGTTACTTAACAAAAACCAACTTCACTTAGAAACTTAGAGAACAATAGAATTTTAATTTCCAAGTTAAATTTCTAAATGCAAAGAGAGCCGTGAGAGAATCATGCTGCCATTTCATTTTTTCATAAAAACCCTACAAATATGCCACACAAATATAATTTTTTGTATAAGTGTAATTCATCTGGCAATCGAAAAACAAACTTTCAAATAAAGAAAGAAAATTTAATAAAAACAATCACAATTTCAAACGCGTAAATGCATTTATTTTATTAGTAATTTTTAAGTAATTTTGGTGAAAAAACAAGCTAAACGATTACAACTTACGTGTACATATCAGAGAAAAGCAAGGAGCTACTTGAATTTGGAGTTCGTTTATACTGAACTAATGTACGTATGATTTGATACATGAACAACGTCAAGCGTACGAGCCGCAACTTGCTTTTAAATTTTATACCGAGTCAACGCAGTGAACAGTTTTTTTTGTTCGAATCATACACTTGTACAATTTCAAACCAACCGAATCGTTGCTTGTATATTGAGATACTCGTTCTGTATAAACAACGTGTTGTATTCGTTCGAGAGTTATATGTTCTACAGTTTTTATTGTAAGATTCTGACGTGCGTAAATTATGTCGAATACAATTGAAAATATTTCTGAAAAACTCAAAAGCGGTGTTCTAAGAAAATGTAATAAAAGAAAAGGTCGTAGTGAAGAGGTTAAAGACTTTTGACAACGCAATATACCCCAAACTGATTGTTTTCCTATCGACACAACTATAAATACAGAAAATTCCTCAGAAAATTTAGCTGAGATAACCCCGCCGACGGATGACTATTTTTTCTTCCCAGATGCAATAACCCCTCAAAATCCGTGTACACCTATAACATTAACTGCGGAAATTGAGAAATATTCACAAAAAACAACACAATATGAAAGTAATTTTGATGCCATGCAATGGTGGGAAACCGAAAAACTTGAGTTTCCAACTCTTTCTAGCTTAGCATTTAAAATATTATCAATACCAGCTAGTAGTGCAGCTAGTGAGCGCACTTTTTCACTTGCAGGTAATGTAATAGTCGAGAAACGCAATCGCCTGGCTCCTAAGGTCGTGGACAGTATATTATTTTTAAACTCAGTTTTAAGGAATGAAAATAATATCTAGTTTGTAAATAAAGTAAAGCTTCACTTGGCATTTCCAATTGGCGTCAGTAAAGTATACTGATTATTTCAGGTATTTTTAGATTTTGTTATTTTGTCGCAATAAATTTCAAATACTTCGTTTTATCGATGTGAATACGTCTATGCATATGAATGTATTTACATATAATTTTTAATAATGAAATAAACAAAAAGTATTCATGGACATAGGAAATGCAATATGGTTTTTTATTTTGGCATGCACTTCTTTTATCGCGAAGGAAAAATGCATACAGATTTAACATCACATCGCTAATATTTGAAATGCGATAAACAAGAAATTTGCGCTGTCTTTCATTCGCGACTCAAATATGAGTTGTCCGGAAATTGCCGATGTCGGGCGCTAATAAATGAGAAAAAGCGATCCCGGTAGTCCGAACAGATTTCAAGGACATTGCAAAGGAGATGATGTTACAGAGGATACATTCATACATATATGTGAGACTGCAAAAAACTTATTTTCGTTTGAAACGAATATTTATAAGAATATTCCAAGCGTACACTTTTCAGTATAATGGAGTATCTGCGTGGTATTTTTCTATATGTGTGTACCTTTGCATGACGGCCAAATCATACTTATTATTCTGGTTTACAGCAAAAATGTTCTATGGATGCCACTATCCAATTCTTATGTAGAATTTCCCGGTGATTCCGGAAAGCGAGATAATTTTTTTTCTATTGATAACTTTTCGAGATATTTGCAAATTACCCTTATTCAGTTTACAAAAACAGGAGTGGTTTCACTTAATCACGTATATCGAACCAATTGAATAATTGTAATACGAGAAACGGTAAATGAAAGCAATTAAAATTCTCTATAAACCATACATACATAACTTTTCGATAGCCCTGATAGTTTCCGATAAATTAATTAATCATTCGTGGCAGCTCTTGCTTACGATGCAACTCAGGTGTATGTGGCGTATGAGTACCACTTTTTCTCCAAAAAAATCCTTGCGTATTCTCGTTACTTAATAATTACTTTCTTATTTATATATCGATTTTCTTCATTGGTAGCTTAATTTTTTTCTAAAGGAACGGGCTTTAACACAAGAGCAAGTATACGAATTTCTTTAGTTTTCAATTATAAACAAAATATAAATAGAGGTGGTAACATTCGTTCGTTATGTATTTCTGTTTAAAAGCTATTTCTGTCCTATTTCTGTTTAAAAGCTATTTCTGTCCTCTTTCATTTTATACTTAATTTGGATATGCGGTTTGTATACTATCAGGAAATTACTTTCATTTCGGACTTAAAAAATATTTGGCCAAGATTGACTGTTAAAAAAACAACTGTTATTTTCGGTCCCTGCTTTTTCTCACTATTCAATTCACTATTTTACTCATTATTCAATGTTAAGTACATATACGCAGTATGTTTCATTTATTATCCTTATTAACATAAAAACAGCAATTATTACGGAACAAAATAACATGCTGATATTTCATTAAACTATAACTACAGCAATTCCTTTGCCTAACGAATTTAACATGGCAATGTCATTGAAGCGTACCGAGAGGGTGCGCGTGGTTTGTCCTTTAGCTAGCGATTACCTGGTGCACTAGTGACGATTACTAATCGCTAGCTCTTTGCCTAACGACCAGTAATGCATAATATCGCTAGCAAATTGCCTTAAGGCTCTGTTATGCATACTTGGCATTGCTTGAGAGTTGTCACATAAGGAATCTGTTAAATGAGCTTCGCGTGTAAGCGGTTACCCAACGCACAGCATTACATACGTAAAAGTCTGTTGGTTTTTGATTTCTACGTAAAAATGGTATTGCAGTGCATGCAATGCCAAGTATGCATAACAGAGCCTTAACAATAGGTGATGCGTGGAATCACCAGCACCAGCCACCAGCAAAACTCCAGCAGAACTACAGGGGGCTCTTCTGCATCCTATACATACTTGCTTTTACAAAGGAACAAAAATTACATTACATACATACATACGTATGTACATACATATGTATGTACATATACAGCTTGAAAAGAGTTGATTGAAAGTACGTACATCGAACGAGTCATACGTACTTTTCTGCTTAATGTTCAACTCATTGACATGTACATTTTTTTCGAACCAAATCTTGGTTGCGTATATTTTAAACAAGCTTGCCTATCGAACAGCTTTTCATGAAACATATACTTGCTTCGCTTGTATTGCCATACTGGAGTACAACTCATTCGTATGAGTTGCCTTGCAACGAGTTGGCTCGAAACTCGAAATTGTTACTCGAAGCATATCACTGGTACATATACAAGTGCTGAGAATCAAAACAAAGAGAAAAGGTAATAGTTGGCACGCTGAGTAATCGCGTCTATAAGCTCATTTAGTCTAGACTTAATTTCCGTAACTTAACTTAACTTAACTTAATATATTCGCCAACCTGTTATATGAGAAACTGTGTTGGCGGTTAGTTAAAACTTAACTTACCGTAAGCAACTTAAGAACCTGTAGGTTTTAGATTCTTAAGTTACGGCCTTACGGAAATTGAGAGCGGTGAGAGAATTAGGCTTGCCAGATTTTCGCTTTTGCATTTCTCAAAAATAAATGAATGCAAACATATTTGCTTGCATGAATTTTTTTGATGTGGCATTTTAGGCGGCAAACTGTCAAAGATCTTAAAAGGAAAATAGAAAAACAAAATATTTCCGCTTCGGGCTTAAGTTGACGTGTTGAGTAATCATTGATGATTTCTTACGGTAAGTTAAATTAAGTTAAGTCTAGACTAACTGGGCTTTAAGTTTCTAGGTAAGGCAAGTCAAGTCTAAGTCTTGCATAACCCAGCTTTGAAACTATCAACAGCTTACGATTTTCTTCTCAGAGATCGTGCCAACGGCACCCTGAAATGGTGCATATGGAAACTGTGCATACGAAATAATGCATATGAAAAAAACCGAAATAATGCATACGAAAAAAACCGAAATAATGCATATATGCACAGTTTCGGTTGAAAACCGCAGTATTTAATGCATATTATAAAAACTGAAATTATGCATATGCACTCTTTCACTTGAAAACCGAAATAATGCATATGAAAAAAACCAAAATAATGCATACATGCACACTAGCGTGGGCCGAAAATCCCCTTTTTTAGAATTTTGGTTGGTAATAGCAAAAATATGGTTCATTATGCTCTAAAAAATATCTGTGTGAAATGTGAAAGTTTTTGGTCAATATCCTAGGCTCGCCCAAGCTCATCAAAGTTCAAGTACTAAAAAAAAAATTTTCTTAGCTAGCTTCGATTCTCTACAAAAAAGATCCATATACCTAATTATGTGGGACTAATACTTTAGAAGATTATTGCAATTTTAGTAAAAAAAAATGTATTACTTAGCTTATTTATTAATTTTTATTTTTTGGTCATATTGAACTTTGATGGACTTGGGCGAGCCTAAGATATTGACCAAAAATTGTCACATTTCACACAGATTGTTTTTAGAGCATAGTGAACCATATTTTTGCCATTACCAATCAAAATTCTAAAAAGCGGATTTTCGGTCCGCGCTAATGCACACTTTCGTTTGAAAAACGAAATAACGCATATGAGAAAAACGAAGTAATGCATACATGCAGAGCTTCGGTTCAAAATCGAAATAATGCATATGACAAAAACCGAATTAATGCATACATGCACAGTTCCGACTCAAAACCGAAATAATGCATATGACAAAAACCGAAATAGCGCATACATGAAAACGAACTTCTTTCTGCGTAGGCGGCCTTCGGCCGCGATAAGGGATTATATGTGTTGCCAGATAAGAAGGGCGGAAGTATTTTAGCGCAGAACTTTTTTCTGCGTAGGCGGCCTTCGGCCGCGCTTAGGGATCGTAACCCTTACTCCTCCTTTCTGTGTTGCCGGAAAAGGGGACCGGAAGTATTTTTGCGCAGAACTTCTTTCTGCGTAGGCGGCCTTCGGCCGCGCTTAAAGATTACAACCCTTACTAAGTAGAACTCTCCTTTCTGTGTTGCCGAAAAAGAGGGGACGGAAGTATTTTTGCGCAGAACTTCTCTCTGCGTAGGCGGCTTTCGGCCGCGCTTAGGGATTAAAAGCCTTACTAAGTAGAAGTAATTCATATTAGAAAAAACGAAATTATCAATACGCACACTTTCGTTAGAAAACATATAACAAAAACCGAAATAATGCATGCATGTACAATTTCGGTTCAAAACCGAAATAATGCATATGTGAAAGACGAAGTAATGCATACATGCACAGAGTCGGTTGAAAACCGAAATAATGCATATAACAAAAACCGAAATAATGCATGCATGCACAGTTTCGGTTGAAAACCGAAATAATGCATATGAAAAACCCGAAGTAATGCATACATGCACAGTTTCGGTTGAAAACCGAAATAATGCATATGAGAAAATACCGAAATTATGCATATGCATACTTTCGTTTTAAAAGCGAAATAATGCATATGAAAAAAAACGAAGTAATGCATACATGCACAGTTTCGGTTGAAAACCGAAATAATGCATATGGCAAAAACCGAAATAAAGCATACATGCACAGTTTCGGTTGAAACCGAAATAGTATCTAAATGCACATTTTCCATGAACCAAAAATACAAGATCACGCCTTCTTCTTAGTAGCCCGTTATAATCGCATCTAGGAAAAAAGTTGGGCGACTTTGACATTAGCCGTTTGTTTACATTTGTTCGTTGTTTACAATTGGGTGGTGGCTTTTTACTGCAATTTTCTTAATTTTCGCTTGTGACAACGTGTGCACACATAAGGTAAGGAATAATTTAACACAACGACATGATTTATAGAAGAATTTGCATAATAAAAATGATTATTCGTGCGTTCAACAATTACGCGGTTTTTTTTTGTTCTCTTCGTTGTTTACTTCTTACAACAAAGATGGCGTCGAGATTTCAACAGCCAGAAAATAACTTTTTTCTTTCTTTCGGGAAGGCGTGATCTTGTGTCTTTCGTTCATGCACATTTTCCATATGCGCAATTTTGGTGCCCCAGCTGGTGCCTCAAAACTTTATTATTTTCAACTAGTACACATATTCATTTCAGTGGCGTTGCCCTTTGGCAACTCATCTGAGGTTGCGTTGCTATTCATAATCGACACATTAATGTAAAGAAGTATGGTAAAGGAAGTATGGGCCGATATCTTTTTGACGTATTGTGTACCGACAATTCAGCACATCACTAATTGCGATTTGAATCCGGACAATGTGCTCTTGGAATCGCAACAGAGTGGACCCCCCTCTCTCTGGCTCTCCTGCTAATTTCTGCTAGTAAAATTTTTACTAGCAGAAACAAGCAGTTGTCAAAATGAATAAACAAAAATTCTTCAGGTAGACTGCTTTTACACAGTTCAAGTATTGAATTCAATTCTGCTCGCATGTGGAAGAGAGGGGTGAGAAGAAAAGGGACGAGTACACATGTGTCTGTACCGTCAAGTCGTTTCAACTTTCTTGCTTTGCTTTTGGCTTCCCATTTAAAGAACCAAAAACTCGAGTTCAACAGAATTGAAACGTGTAAAAGCAAATATAAAACACAAAAGAGAATGAGCAAGAATTGCTTTCAAGTACTTGAATCATGTAAATCGGGTGCTAGTTTTGCGTTTTCTAGTTTCGCTCTCTATGACCGTTATAGTCAATTTTCCCGCTCTTCCTGAATCTGCTAGAAAAGAAAATAAACAAAGCCCTTGGCTTATGATCCGTATCACGACCCACTAATATTGCATAAATTTCGCGATATCTGCATCACGTCAATAAATAGGAACGCAAATCGATATAGGGCTTGTTCGAGTTGCAATCACAACCGCAGTGTTGCACGAATTATTAGAGTATCACGTTCAGTGTGAATTTCTTACAACCTATTGTCAGTTGGGCAAATGCAACTGTGTTGCAAAATTTCACCAGTGCCGCTTTTATTACATGCCTCGAACAGGCCCATACATACATATCGCACACGATCGTCAAAAGTGACAATTAAAAATTTGGCATTTTTGAAATGCTAAAAATTCTATTTTTTTACCGTTCAGCAAAAGTTGCAGCAAATGTTTGTTATAAATTGTTGAAAAAACCTAAGGTAAAGTCTTCCTTGCCCATGTGACGCACCCTTAGTCAAAATGCATCAACAGAAGTTCTGAGAATTTAGCAGCATCCGCTCTCAAAGAGACGAAATATCAACAGAAGTACGGGAACGCAAAATTTGCAAAAACTTGCAATCTTCGAAACAGCTGATCACTTGCACAGTTGCCACTGGTGATTAATTTGGCAATTTGTTTTCTGCTTGGTACATTTTTCCCTGATTTGGTATTCTATACAATTGAATAGTTTTGGATAAGAAAAACCTTTTTAAAATACAAATTAATTATATCGGAATGAATAAGTCATTTTTCTCAGAATTATTTGTGATATCGCATGGTGACGCATTCAAAAACAAGAGTATCTCCTCCAAACACCCATCATTGATCCAAAAAAATGGAAGATATAGCAACAGATGTAGCTTTAAAATTATAAAATTTTAATTTTAACAATCAACCTGCCAAAACCGAAAACTTCAGCAAAAAAACATTTAGCATGCTGCATTTAAATCTATTTTGGTATATTTAAAGAAAAATTATGGTACAAACTAAAAATGTCATACGGTAACCATAGTCAGCACACACTAAAGTAAACAAACTGGAGATTAATAGCAAATTAACGAAAAATAAACTCAACAAACATTGTGCTTATTAAATTTACTCACTTTTTCGTTGTATACTAGCATTAATAATAAAATTTGCAATAAATAACTCGTAAAGGCCATATTTTCTTTTGTTTATTTACAAACATGTGTTTGTGATCAGCTGATTTTCTTACTTGCAAGTTTTAGCTGGGAAAAATTTTTCCAGCAGAAATTTGTAGCTCTGTTTCACATTTTGCTCTCTCAATTTCCCATACTTTGCAAGTTTTTTGGGTACGAGAACGCAAAACCAGTAAAAGTTTTCTAAAACTTTAAATAGCTGGGCGTACGAGTACACTCCTAATGAAAACGACGAGCTACGGACCACAGCTGTCAAATTATTTTAACACGTACTCTTATGTAGATAATTATTTTGGCGACGACTGGGCTACGCGACGACTGTGGTTGTGGCCAGATTAGATCTATTTCTATTTTTCCAGCGACAGACAAGGTTTTTCCTCTTTTATGTCAAACTCATACTAATTCATGATGTCGCTGCCGCGTTCAAAAAAATCATGTCTTCATCGACAAAGCGTTTAGATTATGAAGATGACAAATTGGAAGCTGTGGCCCGTAGGTCGTCGTTTTCTATGTGTTCAGAACTTAAGTTCCAATTCGGCTTATAACCGTGGTTGCGCATATTTGACATTCCTATCAATTATAGTTTAGAAATAAAGAGACTGATGCTTTGACTTGATGCATTTCTGAACGCACCCTAGCATGTGCTTGTTGCAAACATTTTTTTTTTTTTTAAAGGTGTTCACACGAGGCGATTTTGCGTTCAACTTTCACTTTCAACTCACGCAGGGTTGCACGAAAAAAAGTTGAATGGCTAAGGACCGCCTCGTGCGAACACTTTTTTACTCAATCACCCCTATTGCGAATGTCGATTGGCAGTAGATAAACGACTATTAAGCGATTTTCGATTATCGATGCTATTGTGAGTGTCGCTTAAACTATGTTCACATATCAATATTATCCCAATCAAAGCTCGTTTTTTAATCACCCCGTTTACACAGGCAAATCTCAGATTATTAGCCGTCAAATTTGTTGTGCTTGTTATTCTCACATCTCAAGGAAGAGTTATGTTTCTTCTCTGTGTCACCATGATCACGTTTTTCTGCTATAATAAGCAATATAAATATATTTTAACTTAATATTTTATTAAAAATACCTTTACAAACCTCTTTTCCTTGCTAGCGTACATTTTTGTTTACTTTTACATTTGGCATTTCTCCTCTTTTTTGCAAAAACAATCGATAAAACTAGGATGGACACCGAAAAGTTATCGGTTTAATCTGAGATTATTTTATAATTACAGATTAACAAGAGACGAATTTTATATGGCTAATCTCTTGTTATAATTACAGATTAGGGTGTTAAGCTCGAAAATGAGGATAATCTACTTATATGTGAACCTAGTATTAGTCGCTCAATTAGCGACTGTGAATATTTTTTAATCGCTCATCCTTCTATTGCTGTTTTTTAGTCGTTGGAGTTTGCGTTTATAAAATTTACATAAGAGAGTGTTACTATAATGGATAAAAAGTAAGTCAATTAAACTGGAAGTCGTAAAAAATTGTGAATAATACGTATGAATGGATGTGTCTGAATTACAGATCAAAAATTGTAAGCAACAACAGGCAACTTCCGCGGTTAGTCGGGCTGATGCAGGAGAATGAGGACATAGGCAAAGGAATTTTCGGAAAGAGTAGGGGCGGAAGCTCCGCTTCTATTGTGAAAGATATACAACATTTTTTATGCATCTAACTCAGGCTACGCCATCTACAGTGTTTTTGCGCAGAACCAACATCAAAGTTTACAAAAAACTGCATAATTCTTTAACTAACTAGTGCTCGGAAATTTGAAATCTTTATTTTAAATTAAAGTTTGATTCTTTCACTACACGCGTATGTTAAAGTTTTTAAAATCAGCTCACGCGTTTGGACACAATTACTCAACATCATTGTACAAATAACTAAACTGTACCGTATTTCTTCAACTAGTTCCGTTCAAAATACTTCACGATTTGCAGGTTTTACTAGAAGCTGTTCCAGATGGCCACCTTCCATAAAGTTTATTATTGTGAAAAACATCTTTTCCTGCAAATCCTGTAAAACCAACAAACCGTGAAGCATCTGCAACGTAACTATTATTCATAAAATTCACATACAGTATTGGCCAATACAATAGCACCCCCATTTCAAAGTGATATTGTTTGCCACTCATGTTTATTTATTTATTTTTAAGAATTTTCAATTAAAATACAGTTCATTCTCTCACAAAACTCATTTAAACTGAAGTTTAATACTTTTTAAAAGACCGCAAAAATGTGCAACAAATTTTCACCCAAATTTCAAACTTTTTTCTCAGAAGCGGTAGAATTTTTTTGAATACTAAAACAATTTTAGTCTAATAATGTGCAAGTTTCAAGTGGCTAAAAATTACGGCTGATTTCTTAGAATATTTTTCGCCGAAGATGTTGCGGGTTTCGGCTATTTAAAAATAAATTGTGTTTAGTCGTTATATGAAAGCAAATGAGACAAAAAAAATTCTAAAAAATCAACCGTAATCTTTAGCGACTTGAAACTTGTACATTATTGGACTAAAATTGAAAGAGCTATAAAACTGTGTACTCAAAAAAATTCTAGAGCTTCTGAGAAAAAAGTTTGAAATTTAAGTGAAAGTTTGTTGCTCTTTTATGCAGTCTTTTAAAAAGTTTAAAACATGGGTTTATATGGGTTTTGTTAGAGAATGAACTGTATTTTAATTGAAAATTCTTAAAAACAAATAATTAAACATAAGTGACAAGCAATATCGCTTTGAAAGGGGGGGTGTTATAGATATGTCCAATACTGTATGTACATACACTTCATCTTCCAACTCCAAGGGATTCGACGAATCTCGCATTACACTATATGAACTGACGGACGAAGTCCAGAGGTTCATTAAGCAACCTCTGGACCCGTCAGCTTACCGACTGGCCCTGAACGGCATTCACAGGGAGTCAGTCTCGAGTTATGTAGACTCTAGACCTGTGAATGCCGTTCTAGGCATACCGCCACCGGACATAGACGAGGCGGAGCTTCATCTGCCTCGGGAGACACGAACGTCAATAGCCCCACTCCGCTCTGGCTACTGCAGCAGGTTAAACTCCTACCTGAGTAGATCGAATGAGGATGTGCCAAATGAGTGTCCGGCAAGCGGAGAGACCCCACATGACTCGAAACATCTCTTCGCATGCCCGGAAAACCCGACAACCCTAACGGCTTTGTCCTTGTGGACCGACCCGATAGAAGCTGCACGCTTCCTAGGGCTGCCGTTAGTGGAACTTGACGACAACGACTGAGATATCAACCGATCTGGGCGGGTTTGTTGTAGCCGCTACAACAACAACAACGAATCTCGCAATTTCCTCCTTGCTTTAGCCAATTCTACTAATCTATTAGCTTCCACATCATCTTCCTCATCACTAAACCATATTTCAACTGTATCAATTTTTTTAATTTTATAATGCAGAATAGGCCATTTCGATTACGTTCCCGCATTCCGCTCCGCAAGAATCGAATTAGGTATTCTGCATTACGATCGAATCGAAAGAGGAAGAGGAAGAGAGAAATCATCTTTCGAAATCAGCTGTTTGCCTAGGAATGTGTGAAATCGAAACAAAACAAAAGAAATATTTGCCACCAAACTCAGCTTATGAAGTTAAAGTTTGCAAATATTTTAAAATAACTAAATATATCTAACATCATTGTAATTTAAAAATAAAATTTCGTTTGTGCTTTATTTAAGTTAAAACATAATTATAAAAATTAAATCCATAGCCGCGGCGTTATTGCTTGAAGAGGAGAACGAGTCCCAGATTGTTGATGCGGAAATTGAAAGGCGGAGATTTAGGGATATGTTTGATCTTTCTCAGATGAGTGAAGAGTCCTAAATTCATCCTGAACTGTATTAGTCCTCGCTCAAAATCAGTGAAAATATAAACGTTGCTTGAGCACTCCACAACATTTGCATTTACTACAGAGTGGAAGATTTGAACGCAAATGAATTCCATTTTGAAAGCCGTCAGGAGGAGGGGAAGCACAAAGCTCCATAGCAAATTCGAATTCGACACATACGCACCTCTTTTTAAAAAGTTAGTAAAAACGAGTGCAATTATAGGAGTGTTCGCTATGCAACTGCCAGTAAGAATTAGCCAGTAACAAAATTCAGAGAACAAGGTACCTTACTCTCCCAAAGAGAGAAACTTAATAACTTTTGCGCGAACAGGAATTAGCAAGCTTCACTGCCAGCTGGCGTCCAAGGTTGCATTTCGAGCATAATAAATTTTTTTAAATTATTTCAGGTGGAAACCAAAACAGGATCTATACGTATATTTCTTCTTTTTTTTCTAACTTTCTTCAACATACGCTTCAATTTCATTGTGGAGGTCACTGTCGTGTTTCCTATATCGACAGTGGTGTCGAGTGCGTTCCGATTACGAATAGCTTTTTTTAGCCGAGTACCTTTCAAATGGTTGGAATTAATTAAATTAATTGAATAAACGAATATTTACATACCTCTTTCATTAGTAAATCGCAACAAGATTGTTCATTTTTAAATTTAACGAACTCGTTGATTCCAATTAACGTTGACAAAAATCCCGTACGAGTCCGGACTAATCAGAAATAGTCAGAATCAGTCAGATTTTACTGCAAAACGATCCCGTACTCGGTTCTCTGACTATTGAGAGGACAAAAAAGAGAGTAAATACGGTTCTCTCTCTGTCAGAAGTTACCAGTTTTAGTCCGAGAATTTTTTGCTGGTAAATTCTGTTAAATGTGTCAAACGATCAGCTGTAGTGTGTTTGGCAACCAAATTGTAAGCAAAAGAAAAGTGCACTCTGCTAATTCATGTTGAAAAGTATTTAATTACTTGTTTAAGTGGATTCTAATGAATTTGAAAGTATTTTTGGTTATTTACATGTGTGAGCTGAGTGTGTTTACATACAAAATAAGCAAAAATTTACAACCAAAATTTGGAGGTTATGTTGAAGTTGACAGAAGTTACCATTTTTTACTAGAAAGCGATCCCGTACTTTTCAATGTTACTCTCTCGCTCTGAGCGAATTTTTATTTTTTTACAAAATTACTAGTCCGAGTCCGAGGAATACGGGATTGCACCTCCTGCTTTCAAATTCTTACCGGCCGTCTTCACGTACTGGAAAATCTCGCTTGCGTGACGACGCAAATGAAATGTCAAAATTGTGCTCTCTCCTTGCAAGTTTTACTGGGTTTTTGGCTAAACGAACACGATTTGGTAACAATTGGTACCAACTTGTACATATTTTTTGCATAGCGAACACTCCTAATAAAAGCATCTTTTTTATGTAACTTAACATTTTATGTATGTATGCACAGTATACAGTAGACCAGCCATGGACAATATAGTTGCGATCCCGTACGAGTCCAGACTAGTCAGAAACAGTCAGAATCAGTCAGATTTTACTGGAAATCGATCCCGTACTCGGTTCTCTGACTATTGAGAGGACAAAAAAGAGAGTAAATACGGTTCCCTCTCTGTCAGAAGTTACCAGTTTTTGTCCGAGAATTTTTTGCTGGTAATTCTGGTAAATGTGTCAAACGATCAGCTGTACACTCTAAAAAGTGCATGTAAAACTACTACTGAAAAGTGTTTATTTTTCAACCAGAATCTGTTCAAGTATAGGCACAAGATGTTCAAGATTTGATTTTGAACATGAGTTGTTTAAAATATACACATAAATATACACACGAAATGTTTAGAATTACAAACATTTTGAAAGTAAAAATATATGTTTTACAAATAATAAATACTAAGTGCCAGGGGCGCACGCAGGAATATATTTTTAGGGGGAAAGAGTTTATACTTCTAAATATATATCATCAGAAAATACTGAAAATTCGCTCTTTAAAACACATTTATGCAAGTTTTATGTACAGAATGAAATAAAACAAGTAAGAAAGTCTAAGTTCGGGCGAAGCCGAACATTAAATACCCGGCGCAAATATTAAATATATATTTTTCACCTTTCCGAAATCTAGCGCTACATGGTAAGCAGGGGTGTATCAATTTTGAGTAAATTAGCGTCCTTAAATTTCGAAATATTGAAGTTTCAAGCATTTCTGAAATTTACCGTTATATGAAAAGCGGTTGTAGTTTTAGTCCGATTTTAACGTTTTGCTTCTATATGGCAAGCACAATAACCACACCGAGTTAGGTACAAATTGGTGGAACGGTTACCGAGATACATATATGTGATCATAAGTGGGCGGTGCCACGCCCATTTTCAAAAATTTTATCATAAACTAGATCTTGGTAAAGAATTGTTGCTAGCATCAATTTTGAATAAATTAGCTTTATTATTTACTGATTTATCGAAGATTTCGTATTTCTACAAATTACCGTTATATGGGATGTGGGCGTGGTTATTGCCCGATTATAAAAATGTTCGGCCATTTGGTATTTCGTATGAAGGCCAATAACTGTGCCAAGTTTGGAAGAAATTGGTGCAGCGGTTACGAAGATATACGCATGTAACCATAAGTGGGCGTGGCTACGCCCATTTTTCAAAAATTTATAATATTCTTATTTTCCGTGGAAATCTTATTGTAAATATCAATTTTGAGTGAATAATCTTCAGTAGTTACTAAAATATCACAGTTTTCGTATTTATGAAAATGATATATATATATGGGAGGTAGCCGTTGTTATTGTCCGATTTTGCCCATTTTCAATACCATCCGTCCTACGCTAGAAACAAGTGCACACACCAAGTTCCGTTAAGATATCTCAATTTATACTCGAGTTATCGTGTGCACAGACGGACGGACAGACAGTCACCGCTTAATCGATTTCTATTTTCATTCTGATCATTTATGCATACATTTGTCTATATCTATCTCGATTCGTTTTGCCTGTTACAAACAACCGTTATGTGAACATAGTTATAATACCCTTGTGCACAAGTGCGCTCGGGTATAAAAATAAACTTTTTAAAGTTTCATAAATTGCATTTTATTTACATAAAATTTACAAAGAACTCAGTCATTTCCAACCGGCTTCAAAAAAAGGGAGGTTATCAATTCTTCGGTGTATTTTTACTTCTTTTATTTATTCCACCGCATAACTTTGCACTACGTAAACCGATTTTTTTACCGGAAAGATAGTACCTTAAAGGTCGTCCCGTAATTTGGTTTAGATCCGATCATTAAATCATGAAAAACTTAACGGTTAAAGATGCACTCAACTTTCAAAAGTAATACAAAATTTTACAAAAGAATTTTAATATAAATAAATTAAATAATTTCACGAAATTTTTACACTTTTTTTATTCATTTTCGTCGATTTCTGGTTTCTCATTTTTTAATACTTCGAATAACGAAAATTTAGCTGAACTTGTATTTTTATCATGTAGCTCATTATGGTGGAACGAATTCCAAGTTAGCAAATTTAATCTTCGAATGCTTGTTAAGTACATATCAGTGGTAAACGTTTTTAGGCTGTAAAGCAGAGTACGAAAATAAACTGTACAAAACAATTCCCATTTGCTCATCGATCATCATATCATTTGTGGTTTTGTACAGTTTTGTACATAGTCAGAAACAATTTGTAAGATTCACTGTCATTTTCCCCAACTAGAAACGTTTGCTTTTCGTTTGTGACAATTGTGCCATAGGGTGATATCACAAACGTTTCAATTACGTGAAAAATATTTTTTTCTGTAAATTTTCATATCCAATTCAATTAAAAAACAGTTTTATTTTTTTATTCATTGCAGCTATTTGTTTTGTGTTTAGTTATTGGATTTGTGTACATACATACATATATTTTTCTCTGCACGATTCATTTCGTTTGTTGTTTCGTCTGTAACTACTAAACTACTGTAGTGTACTATCGCCAAAGTGAGCTCAGCCGTTTTGTTTTCGTATTGTACCGAACTGTTGAAGTAATAAACGAAACGAAATAACGGGTGATTTTTTTGAGGTTAGGATTTTCATGCATTAGTATTTGACAGATCACGTGGGATTTCAGACATGGTGTCAAAGAGAAAGATGCTCAGTATGCTTTGAAATTTCATCATGAATAGACTTACTAACGAGCAACGCTTGCAAATCATTGAATTTTATTACCAAAATCAGTGTTCGGTTCGAAATGTGTTTCGCGCTTTACGTCCGATTTATGGTCTACATAATCGACCAAGTGAGCAAACAATTAATGCGATTGTGACCAAGTTTCGCACTCAGTTTACTTTATTGGACATTAAACCAACCACACGAATGCGTACAGTGCGTACAGAAGAGAATATTGCGTCTGTTTCTGAGAGTGTTGCTGAAGACCGTGAAATGTCGATTCGTCGCCGTTCGCAGCAATTGGGTTTGTGTTATTCGACCACATGGAAGATTTTACGCAAAGATCTTGGTGTAAAACCGTATAAAATACAGCTCGTGCAAGAACTGAAGCCGAACGATCTGCCACAACGTCGAATTTTCAGTGAATGGGCCCTAGAAAAGTTGGCAGAAAATCCGCTTTTTTATCGACAAATTTTGTTCAGCGATGAGGCTCATTTCTGGTTGAATGGCTTCGTAAATAAGCAAAATTGCCGCATTTGGAGTGAAGAGCAACCAGAAGCCGTTCAAGAACTGCCCATGCATCCCGAAAAATGCACTGTTTGGTGTGGTTTGTACGCTGGTGGAATCATTGGACCGTATTTTTTCAAAGATGCTGTTGGACGCAACGTTACGGTGAATGGCGATCGCTATCGTTCGATGCTAACAAACTTTTTGTTGCCAAAAATGGAAGAACTGAACTTGGTTGACATGTGGTTTCAACAAGATGGCGCTACATGCCACATAGCTCGCGATTCTATGGCCATTTTGAGGGAAAACTTCGGAGAACAATTCATCTCAAGAAATGGACCGGTAAGTTGGCCACCAAGATCATGCGATTTGACGCCTTTAGACTATTTTTTGTGGGGCTACGTCAAGTCTAAAGTCTACAGAAATAAGCCAGCAACTATTCCAGCTTCGGAAGACAACATTTCCGAAGAAATTCGGGCTATTCCGGCCGAAATGCTCGAAAAAGTTGCCCAAAATTGGACTTTCCGAATGGACCACCTAAGACGCAGCCGCGGTCAACATTTAAATGAAATTATCTTCAAAAAGTAAATGTCATGGACCAATCTAACGTTTCAAATAAAGAACCGATGAGATTTTGCAAATTTTATGCGTTTTTTTTTAAAAAAAAGTTATCAAGCTCTTAAAAAATCACCCGTTAGTAACGTACAATGTAGTTTATTTTCGTACCCTGCTGTAAAGGGTAAAAAAAAACTGTAAGTGAGCATGCGTTGCATATTTTTAGGACAATGTTTTCATTCGCAGTTAAACTTTAAAGAGCTCTCAAGATAAAAGAAAAATTCTTACAAATTGGCGCACAAGAATTGGAAAAGAAATTGTTTTCTATCAAAATCATAATAAATTTAACCCCAAAACCCACCCCTTGTGTGCGCTTCGTGACAAATTTCATATTTAAAAGTAAACAGACGGTGTTTAATTTTGCACACACTAGGAGAGTAAACTGGTTACCTCTCTTTATATGCGTAAACTTAAACGAAAATTTTTTAGAGGAAATTTCAAACATTTTATGTGTAAACTATGAAAATGTGAACAATAAATGTTTAAACTCACAAAAACAATTTGAAGTTTGTTCTACGCCACACATATGATAAGTAAAAGTAAGCAAGCAGTGTGTAAATTTCAGGGTTTGAAAATGCTGTAATATTTTTATTTAATTTGCTTTTGCTGTGCTTTGACTTCGGCATGTATGATATCGAAAGCAAAGCAAAAGCAATTCAGAAAAAAACAAATGCTTTGGCTGCCGTTTTGAAAGCAATTTGTGGAAGCACAAAGACAGCGCAGCAGCAGCAAATCAACATCAATTTGACTATAAATTTGCTGCGAAACATCGATTTGGCAGAAACAGAGGATATTATATGCGTGCGCAAATCCACTAGTCGCTTACCCTGATAAGCTTTGCATTGATCGCGGAGTTAATATGTATATACCATGCTGCAAAAGCGTCATGTGCACAACACAGCCAAGCAGATAACAGCACAGCCAAAGCACTATCACAGCAAATCAAAAGCAATAAAATTGTTTAAATAAACTGCCGATAAAAAAACAGAATAACCTTTTCAAAGTCACAGCTAAAGCAAAGCAGTTCGAATCAAAATCGAAAGTTTCAAAGCTAAGCAAAAGCAAAAATAGTAATGCTGTTGCTGCTTTGCTGACAGTTTTTCAAACCCTGGTAAATTTGCATTCATTAAGAGAGGAAACGGGTTACCTATCTTAATATGCGCAAATTTAAAGAAAAATTTTTTAGAGTGTAGTGTGTTTGGCAACCAAATTGTAAACAAAAGAAAAGTGCACTCTGCTAATTCATGTTGAAAAGTATTTAATTACTTGTTTAAGTGGATTCTAATGAATTTGGAAGTATTTTTGGTTATTTAAATGTGTAAGCTGAGTGTGTTTACATACAAAATAAGCAAAAATTTACAACCAAAATTTGGAGGTTATGTTGAAGTTGACAGAAGTTACCATTTTTTACTAGAAAGCGATCCCGTACTTTTCAATGTTACTCTCTCGCTCTGAGCGAATTTTTATTTTTCGACAGTTTTACTCATGGTACAATAAAAACAGGTAGAAGCCAAATTGACATCAAACCTACAAAAGTCAAAGTTTTCGGGAGAGTAAAAATAAAAATGAGCGCGTGTAAGGAAAAATAAAAAAATTACATTTCGCTGGTTGACGTTTTTAAGTAAATTTCGAGTTTTGTATTTATTTATTTATTTTATTTAGTTAAAATTTGTTAATTTGTATGTTCTTTTCTATTTTTTTATACATTGAAAGTCTATATTTATAGTACCTGTTTTAATTTTGTATAATATACAAATGTTTGTATAAAGCGATATATGTACTAGGCATAACGTTGGGCAATCAATAAAACAACGGAACACAAATAATGATTGCGTTGCGACCCCGTTTAGGTCGGCGAAGTATCTCAGAAGTTGTCCGTCCATAGGGCAACATTCACTACGCATTCTCCTACTCAGGGCTGGCATCGAGTCTAACCCTGGGCCAGAAATATACACCTGCTGTGTATGCCGAAGACGATTACACCACAACTCCACCTCAGTCAAGTGTAATGCCTGCGAGGGGTGGAGTCACCTCAGGGTCTGCTCGGGACTACGGACACACAGACAGTGAACCACGTCCTACGTGGCCCCCTGTTGCTCGAACAGAGCAGCCTCCACGGCAAACGACAGTCCGCCCGTGCAGCCCCACACACCCACACAGCAACCACACACAGTCGCCACTACACAACAACATAATAACACCACAGACCGTACCACAGCCACCACAGACCACTTAACTCACACAACCGCACCACCACCCACACGCCGCCGCCAACAACTCCTGGTTCCCCCTGCAATCTGCACGGTATGTCAGACCAGAATATTCCGTAATGTGACATCAGTCAAGTGCAATACCTGCCTTGGCTGGTGCCACTTTAGGGCATGTTCAGGTCTGCGTACCACGCGAGATTGGACGGGGAATTTCGAGGGCCCGTGCTGTGCTGCTCGGTCGCAGACGTCAATTGCGACGCCCCCCACCACCACCACAGGGCGGCAACCACCTCAGCAGCACACACAGCCAACGGCGGCAAGAACATACACCTCACTCACACCCCACATCACGACACGTCTCCCGAACCACATGAAGCTCCTTCAATTCAACTGTAACGGGCTACAGAGCAAGATTGAGGAGATAACCGTCTTCATGTGTCGGCATGGTATATTAATAGCTGCGGTCCAAGAGACGAAGTTGCACAGCAATTCAACTTTGTTGAATTGCGCCGGGTACAACGTGCACCGTCGAGATCGCGAGCGAGATAATGGTGGTGGCTTAGCGTTCATCACGCACCACACCGTGCAGTATCGTCTTATCGAAGTAGACATCGACCGCAGGGATACCACCCTAGAATGTCAGGGCATCGCTATCCGGTCAGGCGATGTCGAGCTCGAAATATTTAACATTTACATACCCCCTGTCACCTGCTGCCCGGCAGGATATCACCCTGATATAGGTGCGCTCCTCAGAGGTGAAAACCGTATGGTAGTAGGTGACTTTAATGCGCACCACGATCTTTGGCACTCAAGCCTGTCAAACGATCGTAGGGGAACAGTTGGCTGAGCAGATAGACGATTCGACATTCTGCACAATGAACGACGACGCACCCACCAGGATTATGGGTAACTGCAGTAGCTCGCCAGACATCACAATAGTCAGTGCTGGTCTGATAAACAGCATAACGTGGCGACCTATGCTGACTCTAGCATCAGACCATCTACCCATAGTCATCTCGATTGATAAACCAACCGACTTTGCCTCCGCCAAACACCGGACCTATATCAACTTTTCCAAAGCTGATTGGAAAGGTTACGCGGAGTTTACTGAAAACACCTTCGCAGCGCTCCCCACACCAACCGACGTCCACCTCGGTGAACGTAAGTTCCGCAGGGCTATCACTGCTGCTGCAGCTCGCTTCATACCGGCAGGATGCATATCGGACCCACGTCCAAACTTCCCTGCCGAAGCGGCTGTTCTAGCTGATGAGCGTGATAGCCTTCGTCAGGCCGATCCCGGAGATCCCCGTATCAGGGATCTCAACGCGGAGATTCGGCAACTTGTAAACGTAGATAAGCGGAAGAAGTGGGAGGAGCACCTGAAGACTTGTAATTTCACCTCTGGTGTGAGCAAGCTTTGGTCAACCGTGAGGTCATTGTCTAATCCGACGAAGCACGACGACAGAGTCGAAATTTCCTTCGGCGACCATGCTTCGTCGGACCCGGAGAGATGCGCGAGCTATTTTAGCCGGCAGTTCATACTGCATCCTCCGGTAGACAAAGCCAAGCGTCGAGTGACCAGAAGGCTGCACAAACTGCCAACAAATTGTGCCCCCCTTGCTTTCACTTGCGGTGAAGTTCAGGTGGCCATCGGGAAGGCGAAAGCCTCCAAAGCCATGGGTCCCGACGGAATATGCATGCTGATGCTGAAAAATTTGGGTCCTGCGGGGGTAGCGTACCTAACGGAGGTCCTCAACCTGTCAATGGCCACTCTCATCATCCCAGACATCTGGAAGGTGGGGAGAGTGGTCCCACTGCTCAAACCGGGGAAACCCGCCAACAAAGGAGATTCGTATCGTCCGATTACACTCCTTTCCCCGGTAGCGAAGACACTTGAGGCCTTGCTACTCCCGTACTTCACAAACCACCTGACCCCAGCGAAGCATCAGCATGGTTTCCGTAAAGTGCACAGTACAACAACAGCACTTAACGCCATAAACACTCAGATAACTCGTGGCCTAAACCGCAACCGTCCCTGTGAGAGAACGATTCTGGTAGCGTTGGACTTGTCAAAGGCGTTTGACACCGTCTGCCATTCCACGCTGCTAGAAGATATAGAGGCCTCCTCTCTCCCACAGAGGCTCAAACGGTGGTCGGCAAATTATCTGAGTGGTCGACATTCGTCGGTAACATTTAGAGACAAAACGAGTAAGCAGCGAAAAATAAAACAGGGGGTTCCTCAGGGTGGTGTCCTTTCCCCGCTACTGTTTAACTTTTATATTTCAAAGCTCCCTCAACCACCAGAGGGAGTCTCGATTGTCTCCTATGCCGACGACTGCTCGATCATGGCGACTGGGAATGGAATTGATGACATGTGTTAGAAAGTAAACGGCTATCTCTCCGAACTTTCTCGCTTCTTCACTGCAAAGTGTCTAGCCCTCTCCCCTACGAAATCATCCGCGACCCTGTTCACAACCTGGACGAAGGAGGTCAGGCTACCGCTGGGGATTCACGTCGATGACACACCAATTCCGACGGTGAATAACCCCAAAATACTCGGAGTAACTTTCGACAGCCTGCTCTCCTTCTCTGCGCACTCAACCGCTATTGTCAATAAAGTACAGAGCCGCAACAAGGTCCTCAAGTCGCTAGCCGGCAGTACTTGGGGCAAAGACAAAGAAACGTTGCTGGCAACATACAAGGCAATAGGCCGGCCGGTTTTGAACTACGCAGCGCCAGTGTGGTCGCCAGGGACTAGTAGGACGCAGTGGACGAAGCTACAGACTGGACAAAATACGGCACTTAGGACAGCGACGGGATGCCTCCTGATGTCGCCTGAACATCACTTGCACGGCGAGGCGCAAATGCTCCCAGTTAAGGAGCACAACATAATGCTCTGCAAGCAGTTCCTGATTGGGAGCCACAGAAGTGGCCACCCAAACAGACAGCTGCTTGCAGAGGAGCCCTCGCCTAGGCACGTCAGGAGGCATCTATATGAACTGACGGACGAAGTCCAGAGGTTCATTAAGCAACCTCTGGACCCGACAGCGTACAGACAGGCCCTGAACGGCATTCACAGGGACGCAGTCTCGAGTTATGTAGACTCT